>NW_022196914.1:54955754-55033316 GCF_008632895.1 Mastomys coucha
CATGTTCTTTGTCACTTGTTTGCAAAGAAGAAAAAAAGAGAGGAAGGAAGGAGGTGGGGAGGGAGGGTGGGCTGTGAAGTCAAGGTTAGGAAGGGAATTGTTATTTACTCAGGGTGCAGAGGTGTCTGTGAAGGTGGGTGCTCTTCATAAGAACACCACATTTGAGCTGGGTGGTGACGCAGTCTGAAGCTCTTGCAGGTCTCTTTGTGCACTCTGTTGTTCATAGCAGTGACCCAAAAAGTGAACTTGCTTGCATTACGTTGTGGCAGAGACATCTTTTGTTCCAGGAAAAAATGTTCAGATCACTGTCCTTTTTTGCTTCCAAAAGTTGCACCAAGTGTTTAATACCCCATTTTCTAGAGCCTGTAGTTAGTACTATCCACCAAGTCTGGATTGCCCATTTTAAATAGGCAGCAGGTAAGACAGTTTAGAAGGTCTATCAGAGTGCTCCTGCCTTCCTGCACTTGCTCTGTCCTCTTGCCCCTTTCCCCACTCCCCAGCCCCACCACCACCATGTGCTCATGACTGGTCTCTACTCCTCCATTCCTCTCTCCCTCTCCCCCCTCTGACTTTTTCTGCCTTTCTCTGTCTCTACTACTCTCTTATCCCCTCTCCCTATCCTCTGAATAAACTCTATTCTATACTATAAAAAAATGATCTATCAGAGATTAGCATCTGGCATGGCAGGTTCCCCCTAGAAAACATGTCCTTTTAACTAATTTTTTGAAGAATGGGACATACCTAGAAAATGTTATCGACTCATCAATACTTTGATAAATAGGCACACGGGAATCCCGATGCAGGCCCCCCCCCAACCCCCAGTCTTCAATGAGCTTATATATGTTCTCAGACTGAGCAGTGTGTTTGCCGGGGTCTGTTTTTATAAATATGTGGCTGAATCCTCAGTCTTCCTTCAGAGCCCTCATCCAGATAGCTGTTAAGTCAGAGGCAGTGTGGTGCCCTGAGCAGGTGTTAGATTACACAGGGAAACTCACTTCCCAGTTTCTAAGGATGGATCGGACAGAATACAGCATATAGCTTGATGTTCTTTTTAGTCTTTGCAGATTTGGCTTTTGAGTTCTCTTTTGCTTTCAAGGAAAACTTTTGAGGTCATGGTTTCTTGATGAAAGTTTTCTTTCTCAAAATTGATTGATTCTATTAATAAATGTGCTCGGAAGCTAGGTGCAGAGGCTCATGAAATCCCCAGTGCGCAAGAGGCTAAGACCAGAGGATCTTGAGTTCAAGGCCTTGCCTGGGCAACAAGGCTCAAGAAATAAATGCCATGATGATCTTCTGCTTTCTGAATATTGCTGTCTTAAGTTGGGGGAGTAAGGAAGGCTGGCTGCAGGTGTGCCTGGCACCATAGGGAAGTAGAATCCAGTGAGCTGAGGAGACAGAGAGGCTGGAAGGGGAGGGGCCAACACTGCCCAATGTGTGGGGAAAAAACCAGCCTGTTTGTATTTGTAATAGAAGCTCAGTTAGAGCACACCCTTTCTATCATCATTTACATGTGTAAAGTTTCTACCAAGACACATTTGCCATTCTGTCCACACACAAGTTTGTCAGATCAATACAGACCTAAGTCGGTGCCTTTTCTCAGCAGCATTCGTTGCATATCAGGTGATGGCAGTTCCACGCAGACTTTCTGCCTAAGCACTCCCAGACACACCTGTGTCACTCATTCCTACAGTTGTAGTGTGTGACAGACGTGTGAGGTTGGACACAGAGCTGCAGGATAATTAGAACCTGCCTTCAGAGACTCATATAACCTTTCCCTTCTTAAACATGACTGTTTTTTATTGGTGGTGTTTTTCTCGTTTTGTATTTGTTTTTTTGTTTGTTTGTTTGTTTGTTTTTTGTTTTCTCAAGGCAGGGTTTCTCTGTGTAGCCCTGGCTGCCTGGAACTCACTCTGTAGACCAGGCTGGCCTTGAACTCAGAAATCAGCCTGTCTCTGCCTCCCAAGTGCTGGAATTAAAGGCGTGCGCCACCACTGCCCAGCTAAACATCAGACTTATGTATTGTTTTTGTCTCAGAAAAAGATGTCTCTAGCACAGTCGGTTGCCTTTTTAGGAAGTCTCTTCAGGGCACCTAATCCTGGTAATGCCTACCCACTGGTGTCTAGCCCCACTGCGTCATTCCCGGTTCATGCCCCACCCACAGTGCCTTCCATTTTCCTTTTCCTTCCTTTTCCTCACAGAAACACATCTACCTGTTCTGTAGTTCACCAACGCTCACTACTGCTGCTAATACTAACCTAAGAGTAGTCCCAGTTTGCACTCATTTCTTGCCAGAAAGACTCAGACCTGACACCTAAAGGGGGTTAAGATGCAGTGACCTTGAGGCAGGCCATCCCTTTATTTGTTCCTAGTGCCTGCCAGTTAACCACAGAAAGATCATAATCAATCATGGTATTTATTAAAACGAAAAGCTGGCTGTTAGGGCAAGGATCTTTTTAAAACCATCCCTTTGGCAAACATATCCAGGCTGAGAACCATTCACACCAGTTAGTGAGCATGAGAGTTGTAGATGCCAGTACTGAAGTTCAGCACTGCCAGGGATGGGGGAGGAGGGCGGGTGGGGGCGGGGGCGGGGTCAACACTGCTGCCTCCCTGGCCTCAGAGCCCCTGTGGAGAGCTTTCTTCAGTCATTTGTGCCACATCCTTCACTAGACTTCATGACACAAGAATGCACAGCAGGAGGCTTCAGACACAAAGTTTTCTTTTTAATGAGAGGTATTCCCACAGGTGGTTTAAAGCAATGCAAATATATTGTCTTTTTGAATTTTATTTTATGTGTTTTGCCTGAATGTATCTGTGCCACACGTGTGCAATGCCTGCAGAGGCCATAAGAGGGCAGGCATTAAAGTCCTTGGAACTAGAGTTAGTGGTGCTGGTGAGCCACGATGTGGGTGTGAGGAACCTAACCCATGTCCCCTGCAAAAACTCAAGTACCGTTAGCTGCTGAGCCATCACTCTAGCCCCGCAGACTTACTATTGTATAGTCCTTGGACCTTCAGGGGTCCAAAGTAGGTCTTACTGACCTAAACTAAAAAATCGGCATGGCTCTGTTTTTGGAGATGTAGGGAAAAGATGGAATTCTTAGCCCTTTCTACTGTTTCACCTTCTAGAGACAGCTCAAATTTCTTCGAGGCCATTAAAGGCCACAGTAATATGTCCTCTTTGACCATCTTAGGTTCAGATGGAGTCCTTGCTATTATGGTCTCCTGTCTAATCAAACCATAGCCTCTATCAGATCCTCTCAAAATTCTTTTGAAAATTTCAGAGCAAATTAATTTTCACCTCTTTCTAGTGCTATTTTTTGATGCGTAAGAAACTATTAACACATATTTCAACAGCATCAGAATTACAATAGGTTTTTGACAAAACATTAATTTATCTCATTAGATAACTAGCTCATTTATGCTTTTAAGGCATCAGAGAAATAAGTTATTTATATTTTAGAGAAAGGCTAAAACATGCAAAGAGATTGTGTTACTCAGGCTTAGCACATTGTTAGTTACCTGGGGCATAAGAATATGCAAAAAGTTAAGTGATGCCTAATTGAATAATGATGTCAAAATGGAGTTCAGGTAAGGCATGTGGCAGCAGGTATAGCAATGGGCAGACATGGGCTGCAGCTGGCCTTGGTATTCTCGGTGGTATTTAGGTATTTAACTTAGTGTGAGGTAAAAGGTTGGATGCCAAATAAGAGATGGTTCACTGTGATCTAAGCAGATCAGAGCTAACAGTGAATTCTTTGTGCTAGACTGGATAAAAAGTAAAGGCATCAAGTTCTAAGGTTGAGGTGTTCTGTGCTTGGGAGCTATACTTTGAGATTGTTTTTAAACCTTCATCAGAGTGTTATGGAGCAATTAAATATTGTTCAAAAATGAAATGGTTCTTTTCAGAGAAGGCCCAGTACAACAAAAAGTGTAAAATTATTTCGTATCTTGTATTCTGGGCTAACTGTTTCGTGTTGTTATGTGAGGGGGTTAATCATAGCTGACCTATCTCAGAGCCCACTGCCTGTCAGGCTTCATGCTGCCTGCCTTCTCTCATAGCTGAGTATGGCAAAGAGCCCTGAGTGAACACTACTGCCTCCTGTCGGTGGGCAGCAGCTGGGTAATTTGGGCAACAGAATGGGAGCTGAGAGATGGTTAGCCTTAGATGGATAGAGCATTAACTAGGGAGCAGCGACATGGGCTGCATTCAACCCTAGGAATTCTAGTACTGTTTGACTGACGCTCTACTCCTGTTTGTATGGTAACTTGTCTGGAAAGCTTGCAGAGGAGACAAAGGGCTCAGTGATCGGGTGGGTGGGCACCATCCTGTGTAGACATAGAACTTTGCTCTTGAAGAGTTGGATTTATTTCTGGACACCAGCCTTCTTAAAAGCAGTGCATCACCTCCATCCACAGACACCAGTATATAGCCAGTAATCTGTTGCTTGTCCATTTTCAGCTCATAGTACAAAATAAATGAAAGCCAAGGGCATTACAATTGGGAGGGAGGGAGGAGGAGGACTGTTATTTAAAAGGCTTTTAAATGATGTCACTATATATTCTTTTAACAACGTCCTCTAAAAGCCTTTGAAAAAACAGTCCCTACCTCCCTTCGTTGTTAACAAAGATGGTGCATGGACGCTCTTTAAAAGGCTGTTAAATGGCGATCCTATATATTTTAACATCAACATCATTTAGAAACCTTTTAGAGACAGTCTCTTCAGCCACTGCTGACTGAGAGGGAAAGGACAAGGGGGTAGGGATTGCTTTTTTAAAGGCCTTTGGACGGCACTATCAATAAATACAGCAATATTTGTTATAAAAGCCTTTTTCAATGATGATTCAGCTTTTTTGATGTGTACTTTTAACCTCATGACCTTTTGTCATCTGACAGACTGCTGTTTCAACATGACAGAAAACTCAGCCTACTAATAATCCCCAAATGCCATTTATTGAACTTCTTTGCAGAGCTTAAAAATCAATTACACATAGACCATCTCATTCAGCCCCCATAGCAGCTTCGTGAAACAGGCAGGATGTGTAGAATTAGTCCCATTGTGCAGGGAAGAAAGAGAGAGAAGCCTAGGGAGTTGTGATGCTTGGCATCCATACTAGTACCCAAGCGTTAACCACTGTCCTGGTCACCTTCACTCACCGTTCATTCATTCGTCCATTCATTCATTCATTCATTCATTCATTCATTTACTTATTTATGACAAGATCTCACTGTATAATTCTGGGTGATCTGGAATTGTTATGTAGATCAGGCTAGCCTCAAACTCACAGAGATCTACTTGTATCTTCCTCTCTCAAGTGCTGAGATTAAAGGTGTATGCCACTACTCCAGCACATTCCTATTAATAGTGGTATTCTGACTTGGTCTTATAAAAAGTGTCCAAATACTAAGAGTTCATTTTTAATTAGCATAAAAATAAAATTCTGCAACTGAAATTCTGACGGCAGATATGCACATGTGCACTAGATAGCAGTTAACACAGAGACCCAAGCTTATCAGAGACTTAGGAGCACACAGTCCAAATGGGCCGTGTAAATCTTCTCCCATCTAGGCTCTGGGGTGTTCACAGAAGATGGGGTAGAAAGATTATAAAAGCCACAGGTGGTGACTTTAAGGAAACGGGAATTTCTGAACACAATAATAGACAGGTGAGCATATGAACTCTGAGGAGTCAGGAGACATCATGCTCAAGACTTGGCACAAGCTCAAGCCAGGCAGACTCCCAGCATGGAGTGTGGGAAGTGGAAACTAACCTAGTTGATAGCTGCTGGGTGAGGGAAAGTCCATTTTATTTAATGATGTGACTCCTGTGGGCTTCACCTCCAGGGCTAGCTGGCCAGCTTAAACTGGATGTCATGGGGCTGAGGGCAGGATAGAACAACAAGAATAAAGTTGGGTAAGTGGAATGTGGGAGAGAACCTGGAAAGAAGATGGGGAGGGGATGAATGTGATCAAAATGCACTGAATGAAATGCTCAGATAATTAAGGAGAGCATTTAACATAGGAAAATAAATTGATAAGAGTTTGCATAGGGCTCAGGTCATCAAATGACTTTGCTTCACACATTGGACTCCAAAGAACCTAAGGCTGCTGTGCTGTAGATGAACTTTGCTGTCGGTGAGAGGCTTTAAATGCTCATACACAAGTCAGGATGAGTGCATATGTGATGGTATATAATAAGTAAGTGATTGTCTGTGTCTGTTTCTGTCTTGGGATCTGAGAACCCATTTCCCACCCTTGCTCAGTGTCAGGAACTTCTCAGTAATCTTTAGTAAGACTGGCATGTGTAATATACAGTGAACTCTTTACACTCTGCTCTGTCACTGAGGAAGACATCTTGGGTGTGATCTATTGTTTCAAATCAACATGCCTGTGAACATGGGCTAAGATGTCCTCCTATCCGTTGGACTTTATGTAGATGAGATCCATGTCCCTTAGCCTTGGAGACTCATATCCCCTAACTGATAGTTCAGCTGAGTGCAGGGAGGAATAGCCAGCCTTGGAACCATAATCCCATCTCTGTGTACCTAGTTTCTCCAACAGAGTCTAGCCTTTCTCTGGGAATCTCCATGTTGATTGCAGGCCTATAGTACATATTCTCAACATGACCTTCCCCATAATGACCTGTAATTCTGTCTGTCTAAATTGCTATTACCCATGAGTTTATTTATAGAAAGCCCTCTGCTGTCGCCTCCCATCTATCCCATTGTCGCCCTAATCTCTTCCTTGTGTAAGGCCATCTTGCCTTGTCCTCTGCCCTCCTTTACCCGTTATCCTTAGAGTCCCTCCCACCCATTCAACAAAGACCATGACTGCTCACACATGGCTTTGCCAGCTTCTGTTGTTCTACAGACCTCACTGTTTGCGCCCTGTGTAGCCACACCGCCTCACCTGCACTGAATTCCAGGCATACATGCTTTCATTTCAGCTCAGAAAATCACTCATTACCTTGTCCATGCCTTTCAGAGTCCTTTTTTGTTCATTGATAATAAATTGTTTTCGTTCCCCTCTCTCATTTCCTCCTAGGTGCTCCCCATGCTCCTTGCCCATCCAACTCCACATTTTGTTTCTCTTTCTTTAGAAAACAGACCAGGGAGAGAGGGTGGGGTGGAGACAGACAGACAGACAGACAAAACGAGACAAAAAAAAATCTACAAAAATACCACTGAGTTTTTTTTTTTGGGGGGGGGGGGTTGGGCATGAAGCCTACCTTTATGTGTGGTTAATGTAAGCCATGAGGCTGCAATAGAGAAAAGTAACTTTTCCTTTGCAAGCCATTGTCAGTTGGAGGTAGCTTCTTGGTTAGTGACAGGAGCCCATGTCTGCTTCCCTCTCTCACTGCTTGGCTTTGAACCTGTGCAGACCCTGTGCCTGCTGCCATAGTCTCTGTGAATTTATATGTGCACCAATCTGTTGCATCTGGAAGACACTGTTTTCTTGGTGTCCTCCATCTCCATGGCTCTCACACTCTCTGTGCCCTCTCCTAAGGGCAGGGAAGAGAGTGACATAGAAGGAAGGGTTAGAAATAAGAAGGAAGAATTCAGATTCTCATTTGTGATGACATAAGACTATAGAGCTCCATGAGGAAACTCTGACATCTATAAGCACAGGATTCAAAAACTAGCAACAGCAGTCTTCATATATACCAACAGTGGACTGTCAGAGAAAAGAGAGTGGGAAAAATCCCATTCATTGTAGTTTCCCCAAAGCATAAGTACCTAGGAATAAACTTAACCAAAGATGTGAAAGATCTCTACAAGGAAAACATGAAGATGCAGAAAGGTGTGGGACAGTAAAACCATGCCAGGAAGCTTGGTGGGTAGAGCAGGTTGAGACTTGGTGGGCACACACCTGAGACTTGGACGTCTCCCTACTCCCTGCCAGATTCTTGGCCTGGAACAAGTGCCACACTTCTAAGGAAATGTGACCTGGAGTCACATAGTCCCAGAACAGAATTCTCCATGCTAATGAGGTACCTATGCCTTAAGGGCTTAGGCAATTTAAGCTTCCCTTCCCAGACTTTCCTCTGCAAAAGGTATTTAATCTCTGGTCAGGCCCTGAGAGGGTGGTATTCATCCATTTTTCACCATGAACAGTCAATAAACAGTTTAGAACCATGGACTGTCTCTTTCATCAGGATTCATTGTGGGGAGCCATAGAGAAGGCATTTGCTCACTGAGCTGCAGCTTAATTTCCCTGGTAGAAGGCTTCTCCAAGCTCCCTGCTACAACTGCCACCAAGCTAAGCACAATCAGCAGCTGAGAGGAGACAGAGCTCCCCACCCCACCCCACAACCCCCTAGCCCCAGGCTAGACACTGTTCTCTGCCTACAGGTTCCCTGACTCCATTCTCAGCTCTTCCGAGACTTCCAGCGGTGCTTGGATGTCCAAGAGTCTGAGAACCCCACTGCCCCAACCTCATTGTAGGCCTGGGGACCCCCAAACCAGCTCCAGTTTTCCCACATGTCTAACTGTGCTTCCCTGAAGCCCAGCACACCAGCCTGGTGGTGGTGTGGGGTTTCCATCTCCTGATGGCTGTGCCCTGAGGCAGACCCACAGAAAGGAGCGGCTGAATTAATGCTGTGGAGATGGCTTTAATCTACAGGTTTAAGGCTGTGCCCAGGAAAATTCCCGTGGCATATTCTATAGATCTAGGAAAAAAATCCAATAATTCCAATGAATCACAAAAGACCACAGATAGCCAAAGCAATGCTAAATGATAACAACACAGCCAGAGGTATCTGAAGTCATGTGACCTACCAAAATTAAAGCCAGAAGATAAAATAACTTAAGTAGACCCATTACAGATTAGAACTTTTAAGCTTCCCAACAAGGGGGGGGGGGGGAGAAAAGAAAGTAAGTCCAGGTTCAGAATAACTGCTAAGTTCTTATCAAACTTTTAAGGGAGATTTAATAGCAATTCTTAACTTTTTCCATAAAACAGAAGGTTTTCTTCTATAAAGCAGAAGAGCACTAAAAAATGTCATTTAGCAAAGCCACTATTACCCTGATACCAAAGTTAGGTAGAGAACAACAAATCTATAGACCAGTTTCTCTGAAGAACATGGATGTAGAATCTCTCAACAAAATTCTTGCAGACCCAATTCAGGAACACAACCAGACCATACAGCATGACTGACTAGTCTTCATCCTAGAGATGCAAGGTTGGTTCACAATACATAAATCCAGAAATGTAGTATACCATATAAACAAACCTAAGGTCAGGAACTGCCGGATCATCTCGTAGTTCAATATGCTGAAGCCCTGGAGTTGTTAGGAATGAACACCATGAACAGCAAACCTATAGCCAAGATTGTACTACTAACCATATTTTTGTTTTTAATTAAATGTGTTGATAATAAAGCTTATAACCTTGTCTTTGGAGAAAGGAAAGCATAGATTGTTGTAAAGTAACTCCCTCTACAAAATCAGTGCAAACCGTCACACTTAATATGTAGGGCCAGAGTTGTTACAGGTAGTGTTTGGGATGGGACCACAGGGCAAGTGCTCTACCACTGAGTTCATCTGCAGTCCCAGGTTATAGTGAGTACCTTAGCCTTGTAGACTGTAGCCACTCTGTGATGCCAGCTGGGTACAGAAAACTGCCTGAGGGGGGGAAGTGGCTGTTCTAATAAAACGTTTAGATACTAGAATGTAATTTTACAAACTTTTTTTTTTTTTTTTTTTTTTGGTTTTTCGAGACAGGGTTTCTCTCTGTAACCCCGGCTGTCCTGGCACTCACTATGTAGACCAGGCTGGCCTCGAACTCGGAAATCCGCCTGCCTCCGCCTCCCAAGTGCTAGGATTAAAGGCGTGCGCCACCACCGCCCGGCTACAAATTTTTAATATCATAAAATACTATTATAATTTCATAACCATTTAAAAATACTAGAATCATTACTGTGAAAACTCACAAAAATAAGCATTGCTTACTGGTGCTTGTTTGCTGGTATGTGTATATTAATGAATTCATTAAGTGTACATAATATGTTCAGACTTGCCTGCAAAAGTAAAATTTTTACTTTTTTGTGCATGAGTCTTTTACTTGCTTGTATGTCTGTGTACCACATCATACATGCCTGGTGGTCACAGTGGTCAGAAGGAAGCTTTGGATCCTCTGGAACTAGAGTTATAAATAAATGGTGTGAGACACCATGCAGATGCTGGGAGTCAAATCCAGGAGCTCTGCTGGAACAGTAGTGCTCTTAACCATTGCTCTGTGTGTCTTTCCAGCCCTTCCAAACAGGTTTTTTTTTTAAAGATGTGTTGATTATTACAAAAATAAATGAAGAAGCCTTGCATTTTTCATAATCTGTGCTCATTACTCAAAATATTGGAAATTATCACAATTACTTTCTACATCAGTCAGATTTACATTCATAAGAAGTTATCCTTAAGATAACAAACATTAGTTTAAAGTAATATTCTTTGGAAGGTTTCAGTATATTTCTTTGACTCTGTGCATCCAGGTAGGGGTAAAGCAAACTCTGTCCTACACTGGTGCTGTTGAGTGCCCTGAGCTGGAGGCAGAACGGACTCACTTTCTATATTTACTAGGTAAATAAAGCAACATTGAGGTCCTCTGCCATATAATTCTTACCAATCGAAACATATTGGTTTAAAAAGCACTAATGTAAAAGATGTGGCTTACCTCTGCCTACAAGCACTTCCTTACCTCATCACTCTATAAGTCAAATCTAAATAGGCACTGCTATAAAATAAGCCAAAGAAAACAAGACACAAGGAGAGCAGTTTATATATTACAGCTCTTCATTTTTTTTGAAATTTAAAAACAGAACAGATTGATAATACTTAAAGATGATTGTGTAACTAAATACAGATTAAAGCATAAAAGGCTGAAAAACATCGTTTTCATAAAGCTTTATGTGGAGATGTCACCTTTGAAATAGTAACGCGGCTGCTGGAGGAGCCTGTTATAATCCACTCACTTGATACTCTGTGTTTTATTTTTCAAGTCTCATTTCAGATTTTATAATTCAATCATTTTGAACAGCTATGTTCAAAAGAAGTTTTACAACTTTAATCTTAATAATCTCAAGAAAAAGCAGACATGCTATGTCATAAAATAACTATTAGTGACTAGTTTGTACCCTATAAATCTAACTTGAGTTGATAATATGGTCCATTACCTGCTAACTGCACAGAGTATTTTTCATTTTACACTCTTCAGTTACTTTTTAGTGAAGTGTTAAAAAATATGAAGCTTTTCTCCTCTCTAAAATCGCACGCTGCCTGTCTGTTATTAGGAGATAACAGCTCTTATAAATGTTTCAGTAAGCACTAAGTAGACAGTTATGTGCTCTCTCATTCCACGCTTATTTGCTTACTGTAATAAACTGATAAAATATGTGTGCTTTGTCTCTGTGTATCTACAGGCGTCATGAGTCACATAGATTTCCTTTAGAAATAATGTTGTGGCTGCAGAATTGATTGCTTATTTTCACAAACCATCTAAAGGTACAGGAACGACTTTTATTATTTAAACATGTGCTGGGGAAGATTTGTGGGATCATCTCACTGGTCCTGGATGCTTTTGTTCTCCTCTGGCTGGAGAAGCTTTTCATTGTAGTGCCTGTCACTGCAGCTGCTGTGCTCCTTATGTCCTCAGGAGTCCCTGGGAGGACAGCCTCTGCTGAGAATACAACAAACTTTGAACTTTAGAGCGTTCGCCATTACACAATTAAAACTAGTGTTTTCAGGGCTTATCATTGAAGAGCACTAGCTGCTCCTCCAAAGGACCCCAGTTCAGGGCACAATGCCCAGCACCCACATGGCTCACACTGTCTGTAACTCCAGTTCCAGGGCTCTTAAAGAGACATGTTGATAAAACACCAATGCACATAAAATAAAAATAAATAAATCATTAAAAAACCTAGTGTTTTTCAGCACTATTTTTTTATCCTGTCTTGGGTGGTACAGATTTTATTAAAATCATTTCTTACCTGAATCTATATGTTTCTAATGTTTTTTCATAGAACTCCTTCTGGTCAATAAATTGTTCTTTGTATACATGTTTAGAAATAGTTTTTTCTTCTGTTCATAATTTTATTATATATGTATGTACATATGTAATAGAAATAATTATATTTAATGGAAATCTTAAGTCATTTCCTAAAGCTAATAAATGTTAATGCTGACTTTCCATTGATCACCCCACTGCTCCAGTAGGCCTGTGATAATTTTAGGGAAATTTTGTATTTGAAGACTTAGCATCAAATAAAGTATAGTTATAACCAATGCTAGAAGTAGATTATTAGAAATGCTGTAATATTTAAAATGGTCAAATTATGCTTTGAGTTATGAAAATGGGTAAAATTATGTTTTAAAGTAAGGAGCAAGTGGGAAGCCAGCTAATAAACATAATAAGTAAATTAAATATTTTGTTATGACTGTGTTGGGTCTGTGGTGCACATTTTTAGTACCAGTACTCTATAAGCAGAGGCAGGCGGATCTTTGTAAGTTCCATGTCTACAAAACAACTTCCAGGCCATCCAGGGCCACATGGAGACCTTGTGTCAAAATGAAGGAAGTGAGGGGGTGGGAGGAGGGGAATATAGAATTAAGTCAGGGTGGGAAAGGACAAGGGAAATATGGAAGAGATAGAAATTCTGTTAAGCCTCTTTAGGAAGGTGACATTGGAGCAGAGGTACTTCAGAGCTGGCCCAGGTGAATATGTGGGGACAGGACCTTCCAGGCAAAGGGAATGACAAATGCCACAGGCATATGGCAGAAATATGGCTGTTGTGTCAGGGAGTGAGGACATGAGGTGACTGGGGTTGCGTGCAGTGGTGTCAAGAGTTATAGGAGATGATGTCATCAGGGACCTAGCAGCTTTGAGTTTTCTGGGCCTTTGTAAAGAGTTTCTGCTTTTAAGGAACTGAAAGATTTGAGCAGGGGAGTGACAGTGTGCCACCTTATCTTAGTGGAGTAGTTCTGCCTGCTGTGTTCCAACAGACTGAACTCACATGCCTGCTTGGTGGGATTCAGGACAGAAGCCAGAAGATGAGTTAGACAGCTGAGAGATGCTGGGGGCTCAGAAGACCCGGCCCATGGAAGCAGAGAGTGCTGCTACAGTTGTACTCAGTTCCTCACATGGCTGGGTTCTCTCCTGTCTCCCGGAGTGTCAGGCCTGCCTGTGCTGAGGCTGGGAGCCTACCTTTGTTGTGGCATCTATCACAGATTGGTTTACTTAGTTCTCTGAACACTTTGTATCAGAGTACTTAGTATCATGGTTAGTAAAATGTGTCAGTACATGTGAAATGAAAGAAAGTAAATGAATATTACTTTGTAAGTAAGTGATATTAATTGCTTTGTGCTTGAAATAATAGTGTCCCTCTTAGAAAGCCCTGAGATAACTCATTCACGCATGAGCCTGTGGAGAAAGCTCTGGAGTTCAAAGAAAGGTGGCCACTAAAACTATAACGCACATTGTCACCAACCTAAAACCTTGTAGCTGGCCCCACTCTTAAAGATGTCCACCCCTTCTGTAGTGCCAAGCTGACTGAAGATGCTGACTGAGCAGTGTGCTGCACTTGCTCCTCCCCAGCCTCCTAGCCACCTTCCTTTCTGCGTTAGAGTTTCAGCTTTCACTACCATACTGTGTACAGCTCAGCCCTTTGGGGCTTCCAGAAGAGCGAAGCTGCCAGCATCACCATCTCCTCACTGACTGTGATGGGCACATCTCAGACATGGTGTAGGTCAAAAGTGACATGTGCTTGTTATCTAATTAAGAGAATCAACATGTCTCACTAGAAAGCCCTCGTCAGCTGAGGGCTTGTACATAGGCTGGTAGTTGGAACTCTAGTGCTGCCTCTGAGCCATATGTACACCTAGACACTTAGTGTTATAGTCACCTTTCTGTCGTGGAGTGTGTTCACACTGAGCATTGGCATTTGGGTCTGTGCTAAACAGTATATGAAAGCTTATAGCAGGATTTAACTTTCTTCAACATTAAAATATTCGTTTAAAATGGTGTTTTGAGACGGGGCCTTGCTAGGTAACACAGGAAGAGCCCAGACTTGTGAATTTATCATCTGAGCCTCCAGATTTGTGCTTACAGGTGCATACCACTGCCCCGTGGAAAGAAAGGCAGGCGCATAGACTTGTCCAGCAGTGCTTGCCAGGCAGTTTTGAGGTCCTTAGCCCTGCAGGAAACCAAAGTAAAACTCATGGCAGACCATTTGCTACCATCATCAGAAGGTTAAGTGGAGGCATTGGTTTAATGGGAAGAAAAATCTGAATGAAATTTGAAATTCAAGCAGCTGGTTTTTTCGTTTTTGTTTTTTTCTGCTTTTCTCTTTTTATGTTGCAAATAAATTGACAGAATTTTACAAACATTACTTTAAATTCTGATACTAGTTGACCTTTTATAGAATACTGTTTTAATGGCAAATAGTAGGCAGTTTATCATTTCATATTTATGATGCTTTTGTTGAATTTTAAATTATTAAAAGTTATTTATTATGTTATTTGTAACAGTCCTGATGTGCTACAGTACTTACATTTTGAAAGGAAAGATGGCTGTCCCATGGTTTTGTAATAGACAGCTTCTTTCTCTCTCTCTCTTTCTCTCTCTCTCTCTTTTCCTTTCCCTCTCTCCCTCTTTCTTTAATTCACTGCTTGTGATTTCAATTAAAGTATAATTAATTGATCTCAAAATAGGTGTATTAACTAGTTCTCTTGGTTCTGTGAGAAAACACCAGACAGAACTGCTTTTAAAGAAGAGCGATGTCTGTGTCTTGGAGTAAGAGCAGACAGTGGGAGTATCATGGTGGAAAGCACAGCAGCAGGGCTGCGTAGGGTCTGCTCTCCGGGTGTGGTCAGGAAGCAGACAGAAATGCCTGCCTGGACTCCCCTAGTCAGGGCCGGTGTCCTTCCTCACTTAGCCCAGGTGTGTCTCCCAGGTAACTAGTCTCCCGTTGACCATGAACGTTTATCATCATGGTAGGAAAGGTCATTTTAATCAGTAAACCAAAGGATGAAGCTAACTTAAGCTGGAGTTCACAGTGGAAGAAGGTCCAAGGGGAAAAGTGTTCGTGGCTGACCACACATGGTGAATACCGCAATCCCAGCACTCAGGGGGTCGAGGCAGAAGGCTCACAGGTTCCAGGCAAACCTGTGCTACCCAGTGAGAAGCTGTAAGGGTAAGTAGTCAGGATCGAAGAGGAAGGCACATGATGTTTGTTATTGGTAGGGATTTCATATAGTTGAAACATCCAAGAAAACTAACTGGAAAACTATAAATCTAGTTATAAACTTACCAAGAGGGTCATACATGGAATGTTTAGGTTGCAGAGTAAAAACAAAACTCATATACTCTTTGCAAAAGGGAAATATTTACATGTGCAGGACATGAGGCCTACCTCCATGTCATTGAGTTCTCAACAGTAAGACAAGAGAATCTAAGCTAACCTACATCATATAGTGAGACCCTGTCTCCCCACCCCCCAAAATATATGAATTGTATGACTGAAGTTATTTTTGTTTTCTATTATTAAAATATTTTAACATATACCTGCAGAGTAAATAAAATGATTTGGTGTATGTGTGTGTGTGGGGGGTGTTGGTTTGTGTTTTCTTGAGACAGTGTTTCTCTGTGTAGCCCTGGCTGTCTTGGAATTTATTTTCTGTAGACCAGGCTGTCCTGCCTCTGCCTCTTGGGTACTGGGATGTAATTTCACATCTGGCTAATGTCTGTGTGCTATCTTCTAACATTTATATTGTATTTTATATAATAACTTAGGACAAACACATGTTGTGAAAACTGGCTTGTTTTCTAGAAGCAGTAGTGACTGCCCTCACTAACGCCTGTTGTCCTCCCACGCGCCCAGGTCAGTACACCTGTCTTCGTGCCAACAAAAACACATGAGCTGCTTCACCGAATGCACGGGAAAGGACTGGCTGCCCACTACTGCTTCCCAAGACAGCCCTGCGTCTTCGGCGACAAGATGGTCTCTGTACAGATTACCCTGACTAACACTTCTGATCGCAAGATAGAAAACATCCACATAGGAGCAAAAAGGCTTCCTGTGGGCATGCAGATGCACGTCTTTCATCCAATAGGTAAATGCTGAGTCTTGTTGGAAACTCGACTGCTACATGTTTTCACTTTTAAAGCAGAGCTTCAGAAAAAGATAAAATACAGCATTATTTACTATCTGAGAGTGCCCAGTGTGTGTGTGTGTGTGTGTGTGTGTATGTGAGAGAGAAAGAGAGAGAGAGAGAGAGAGAGAGAGAGAGAGAGAGAGAGAGAAGAGAGAGAGACTGTGTCTTCCCTGGGATCCTACGCAAGTATTCTACCCCTGGCTATATTCTCAGCCATTTTTTAAAACTGAATTTATCATGTAAGAGAAATGTATTTCTTTTCCCTTAGTGAATCGGGTCTCAGCAGTCATGATCCCAGAATGATGAGAGGGCGGGCCTGGCCTGTCAGCATCACCTCCACGTACCCCTGCTGCTCAGCTTTCCTCCCACCTCATCGTAGATAACTTACTGTGTACTAACAGCAGGAAAATTGTCTTTTGAATATAGTGCCTCTCCTAGCTCCAGACCCTTTCATGTTCCTTCTACAATACGTAAATTGAGAAGTAAAGGGTCACAGGATAAATATGTTCTGTTGTCTTCCTGTTCATGCACAGGATACAGAGCGCCCTTTATTGTGTGCCCGTAGTTATCTATGATAGTTAAATATCCTTGATCTGTTACCACCATTTACAATCAAGATGTTCTCATGCTCAATACACAGACAAGGGAACCTTATCTCTCTTTCTATAAAGCATAAGATGCAGCATCAGTGGCCCTTGTCTCTATGCAGGAGGCAGCTTCCACTGTGCTCATGGCCTCCCACACAGCATGCCCTTCCCAGATGCCCAGCAAAGGGTAGGGGTGTACCCTTGACATTTTTAAGTATTTCCAGAAAATATTTTGTTTTTATGAGTGAACACAATCCTAAGGTGTAGTTGAAATGAGCTTCAGGAAAAACCTTCATAAAGGGTGACGTAAGTTTTGTGGTCTGGGATGTGTATGAAGCCCTGGTTATGACCCCAGCAGCCTCACATAAACCCTACCTGAAGTGGAGGCTGGAAGTCAGAGTTCAAGGTCACCTTCAGCTACAGGAGAGCACTCTTAGCTACTCAGACTCTATCTCAAAGAAACTAAAAAGGGAAGTAGATTTCTGGCATGGTAGCCTTGAAATATCAGCTGTCTTCTAACAGTTGAGGGGAATAAAGCCCTTGGCGCTGGACAACGTCAGGAAGTTTTCCCTGCCTTCTTGACTGAGCACCACTGTTCTGGTTTTCTCCATCTGAGCCCTGGCTTTGCAAGGCTTTTTGTAAATAGCACCATGTGTTGTATGTGTATGCCAGAGAGAAATAATGATGTCTAGTGCAAAGTCTAGTAGACTTTCATAAGCAACCAGAGTAACGTGGAGTTACTACTGAGTGCCAGGATTTTATACTTGATAATTAAGAGAACTTAAATAGTGTACTCTGTTCTAATTTTTACTGGATTATTTTGCAGATTTGATATATTGCCAAGGAATTATAGAATATACTAATTTGTGATCTTTTTCATTTCTTTTTTCTTTTTACTACTTGCAATCTAGCCTTTTTTTTACCTGGTTTAAAAATTAGTTTAGTTAAGTAATGTTGAGTAGTTGATGTATGGGTTGTCTGGGTTGGAAATGTTACCCAAAGGTTAAGACAGTAGAACAGTATTAATGCTTCCTTTGGCTGGCATAATGAGTCGAGGAGTTGACCTTTTATTGGCCTATGTAGAATAGAAGAAATAAATACAATAAATTTCATAGTATGACGTTAATGCGGCATTAAAATATGAATACCGTTGCCTCAGTACTACTTGTAGGTTTTTTGTTCTGAGAAAAATTTTTATGGCTATGATATTTTATTCATTTTTTAGGCATTGATCGAATGCTTTTATGTAAAGAGTTCTTTTCCGTGTCTGTAACACTGCCCAGACCCTATCAGCAATAGATTATAGCCAGTTACGGTGTCCAATGTATCTAATTACCCTCTAAAATCATCTCAAGAATGCAATAAAACCACGTGTTTTGTTTTCATGTTTTTGTGAAAAAGACATTTTATTCATTAAATGTGTGCCCATCTTAATGGGCCCAGAAATATTATTCCTAGTCACCAATCTGTTGTATTGCCTTAAAATTTCTGGATTTTTTTGGCCTTCTTTTAGCAGGGAGCTGGATTCCTTGTAGGAATATTACAGCTTATCTGCCTAGTTTTCCAAAGACATTAAGAAGACAAAGGATTGGCATGCGTGTGGGGGAATGGGGGGGCACAATAAGGACTCACATTAAACCATTTCCAGTGCACAACAGCAAGTCCAGAAACAGTGTTCAAGTATTATAAAAATCCATTATATGAATAATTTTATGCTGGTCATTTTGTTCTTGAAGCGTTCACATAGTAAAACATGCCATTGATCATGCACTGTCCTCCAGAATTAGCACGGCACTGGGCCTCAAGTTCATTATCCTAACACTCAAGACAGAGTCAGACAGTGTCAAGTGCTAGCACTGTGCACAATGAGGAGGACCCGAGCTTTGAATGCAGTCATGTTTGAGAGATGACAGGATTTGCCAACTCCTGTGATGTATGATATAAACAAGACCAAGCCTCCGTGGGTATAGTACAGAAGATGGTGTTAGGGGTTCAGTAAAGGATAGCTGGACTATGGCTCAGAAGTAGAATTCTTTGTTGCCTGGACTCCATCTTCTGCATGGGAAGGAGAAAAGAATAGCCTTAAGCAATGAGACTGACAGCTGTGAGCTCATGACAGTATGCCACTCTAGAAAAGATAGTTGTTGATTGTGTGTGTGTTTGCGCACGCATGTACAAGAGAGAGACAGAAACAGAGATGGAGAGACAGAAAGATTATAGATCATGACAAAAAAGGGATATTGGTGGGAAGAAGAAAAGAGATCTCTTAAGAGATGTCTTGGTTGATTTTCTATTACTGTGCCAAGATCCTACAACCAAAGCAACCTATAAAGCAAAAACATTTAATTTGGGGCTCACGGTGCCAAAGGATAGTAGAATCCATGACCATCATGGCAGGGCGCATGTTAGCAGATAGGCAGGCAGTGGTGCTGAGAGCTTACATCTTATCCCCAAGTTAGGAGCAGAAAGAGAAGAACAACTAACTGTTGGTGGTATGGGCTTTTGAAACCTCCAAGCCCAATCCCAGCGACAAACCTCCTCCAAAGAAGCCACATCTCCTGGTCCTTCCTAAACAATTCCACCAAGGACAAGTTATTCAAGTAACAGAGCCTGTGGGGGCCATTCTCATTCAGATAACCACAGCAGGGAAAGGCAAGGACAGTTTTTGAGTAGTGGAATTTATGTGACATGAGGAGAGAGGACTGTTTGAAGGATTGAAGAGGGGAAGGAAAATGGATGGACCAATACGAAGACATGATCCACGGGAATGCTATGACATGGTAACTTAAACAGTGAACGTTAAGAATAAGGAAGAGTCTCAAACAAATAGATGTGATGTGTCCATTGGTGAATATTCAGGGTTAACTTCATGAGTTTTTAATTTCCTTTACTAGTCATAGTTTAAATCTCTTATGAGCCATAATTAAATTTGTCTTTAGGTATGAATGGCCTGAGTGTTGAGTGGTTTCTTTGCCTCTTTCTCATGTCCTCCATGTTTGAATGTGTAAATTACCCTCTTTCTTAGACTCTCTGGAGCCTGAGGGGTCCATTACTGTCTCAGTGGGTATTGACTTCTGTGATTCTACACAGACGGCCAGCTTCCAATTGTGGTAAGTTCAGTTGTTCTGTTTATATTGCCTATATGGGACCAAAGATGTAAAGCTACTCTTTAAATAGCTTTTTCTGTAAGACAAAACATTTAAGCACATGCGATTTGTTTGATAGTATATAACTGCCATGGGAGAGCTGCTTATATGCTGTGTACTGTATGGGCATTCTTAATATTCCTGATATACCTACATAGTTGAAAAAAAGAAAAGGCTAGTCAGGTGGTGGTGGCGCACGCCTTTAATCCCAGCACTTGGGAGGCAGAGGCAGGAGGATTTCTGAGTTCAAGGCCAGCCTGGTCTACAAAGTGAGTTCCAGGACAGCCAGGGCTAAACAGAGAAACTCTGTCTTGAAAAAAATAATAGCAAAAAAAAAGGCTATTACTAGGGTTTTTTTTTTATTTTAGTAATATAATTTTTAAAAATTCAGGAGAACTAAACAGTTTGATAATATTGCTGAGAGCAGGCATCTTCTTAGGCAGGCAGGCTGTCATTTTGAGACATAATGAGTTCCCCGAGTAGAATATTACTGATTCTGAGCCTTTTCTAAAACATTTTACAAACTGCTTGAGGACATTTATAAAGTTAAGGTGTCATAACCACACGTTACTGGAGTCTTCTAGTTTCAGACTTCTGCTCGTGTATAGTCTGTGTGCCTAGGGACTCAGAGGCCATTGGGAGGCCAGAGCAAAGCAAACGCAGCTCTTCAGCCACCCTGGAGTTCGCTCTTTTTTTTTTTTTTTTTTTTTTTCAGATACAGAGTCTGACTCATTTTTTAAGTGGAAGTTTTTCTTTAAAAATGGAGGAATTTTATGTATCTAATTTTAGCCAGCTTAGGATAGAATTTGTCAGGACTTAAAATTTCAAGTCAGGACCAAAACCCTTTAAAGCAAATGTGTAGGTGAAATGTACCAAACCTTTCTTTGTCCTATCCTAGGATCTCAGGCCCAGTGTTATTTCTGTTACTGCCAGGAGCCGGCAGTGAGGAACACTGTGGCATGCACATTGATTTTATGCAGATCATCACCTTTATGTTTTGGGAGGTCTGCTTTATTAGTGATATATAAAAACTGATTACTTTTCCCAACACTGCCTAGTAATTGTTTATTATTTTTCTATTAGACAAACAACACAGATCAATATGACTGAACACAGGCTATGAGTAACACCACTCTAAATAGATTTGCTTCCAACACCAGAGGTATATTCATTTTAATGATTTCAACAATGTGAGCCCAATGACAAAGCTTGTACCAAATTAGACCAAAATTAAAACCTAAATATTCCTTTATCTTTCCAATTTACAATCAATTGTGTTCTTATTTTTCTATTTTTTTCTTAATTACAAAGACTTTTTTATAGTTTCTTGGTCCACATTTGCATTTTGTCTTCTACAGTTAGGGAGAAGTACACACTGTAGTGCTTGACTTTTGTCCTATACAGGGTAGTGTGTATGGACAGTTTTCTTTCAATATCTCTCAAGGTAATTTTAGAAAAATAGCAAATGTATCTCACACAGCAGTTAGCTTTCTGCTACAAACACTTGCATTAATACATCTTCTGCAGTGAAGATACAAATTACTAAGATATTTTATATTCCATCTTGCATGAGAGCATGCTAGATCAAAAATTATTTTTGTATGTTCCAAAAAGAGCACTTTGTCATGCATCAGGTGTAATTGATCCTGATGCAGCGTAATCACAATTACTCACTTTCTTAATTGGCCTGCCCGAAATCAGAAAATGGAAACCGATCGGCAGTGCTTCAATCAATAGCTTCATAGTAGTGCTTGTGGGGGAGGGAGATGGTGGTAATGGGGAGATCAATCGGTCTTAGGTGCCAGTCACTGCTGCGCCTTTTGCATAGTAAGTGGCACCCTTGGCTCAGTGGTGAGCTGTAATAGTCTTGGCCCTTCGACAAAAAGAAGAAGAGTAAGAATGGCTTCCATTGCTTTTGTATTTTGCCTGAGATAAATTATGTAAGTCAGTGTGTAACATTATGGTGGTAAGAGCATATTTGATACAAGTCTTTGGAAGTGCTGCTGCTGCCTTCTGACTAACTGTTATCACAATAAAATGGGTGGGTGGAGTGAGAGTGTGATCATACATAGTCAGACATGTATTTTATAACAGCTCCCTCTTTGCATTTTAAATCATCGCCCAATACTCAATTTAAAACATATAATACCCATGGATCTAGCTCTTTAAAGGAATACTGCATAAACAAACCCCTGTCTTGGTGGTGAGTGGGAGGATGGGGTCAGAGATAATACATCGAGCTTAAGCTAACTATAAAACACCATTTGTGTCCACTGTTTTTGTCCAAAATCCACTAAAAAGAAAAATCCATTCTTTAAAAGGTGAACACAGGGTCAGGTGGTGGTCATGCACACCTTTACTTCCTGCACTTGGGAGACAGAGGTAGGTGGAGCTCAGAATTCAAGATCAGCCTGGTCTACATAGTGAGGTCCAGGACAGCCAGGATGCACAGTGAAAACCTTTTTTGAAAAGCTAACTACCTAAATAAATGAATGAATAAATAAATAAGAATAAATTAATTAATTAAGATAGGTGCAGAAAGAGAGGCAGAGACATAGAGGAGAGCGTACCGTTAGCTGACCAACCAGAGATTGCAAGGAATTATTAGCCATTAGAAAATGAATAGGAGCAGATGAATGCTTAGTGAGCAAATGAAAACCAAACACCCCTGTATGATACACAGGTGACAGTCAAACAAATCTGAGGGCTACTGAGCACAGAGTGCTGTGTGCAGAGCAAAGTTAGGAGGGTCAAGGAGGCCTTTCAGGAATTAAAGAGCTACTAACCCAGCCTCTGACTTCCTCTTCACCTCTGTGCAGACATCTCAGCCTTAAGGACACCACTGCAGAAATGCCGAGGCTGCCTGTAAGGACTTTATGGATGTAAGGGCCTCAGGAGCACAGCACAGGTTAAGTTTGTGCTGGAGGAAGCAAAGATGTTGAGGGACAGAATGGCATGCAGTTCTGCCTAGAAGGTAGTCAAGAGGATCTCAGATCCTCCTTGGCTCAGGAAGAACAGCCTCACCCTGTGCTACCTTCCTGCCTCCTCGGTGTGTACCTGTGTAACCAGTCCATATCTTACTTGCTTAGTGAAGTCCATACATGAGGGAATAGGAGTCCAGTTTCTACCATGATAGGAATTGCTAGTATTTGTTCAGTAGTTGGAATGTACTTATTGCTATTGCATACACTTATAATTACAAATTTTTTATAAATTTATTTAATTTGTACATTTGTCCTTAACTTGTTATTGCCCCCATCTTACAGGTTAGTAAACTGAGATATAGGAGGGAAAAGATAGAGCTAATGTGTAGTAGAACTTGGTGTGTTCTGTTACAAAAAAATAACTGCACAGTTGGAAATGACTGAGCTTTGGAGAGAGAGCTGAAAATTGCACCTTACAAGAGAAAGCTGAAGATGGGTGTGGAGACGCAAGGCGTTTTTAGAAGGATTAGATGTGTAGTGGAGTGAGCACAACTGAATTCTGATTCGTGCTCTGGAAGACGGGCCCAGGAAGAAATCATAGTAGAGAGCAAAAGCTATAGGTGCTGGACACCAAAAAATTACAGAGATGCAGAAGGAGAGAAAAGAAATAATTAAGTCAATGGAAATGGAAAAGCATTTCCCCAAACAAAAGAAAAGCACAACTGTCAGATTGAAAGGGCCTATGAAAGGCCAAGCAAACGATATGAGAGCAGCTCAGACTACTCTCAGGATACCACCTTTAACATAGAAGGATTTCAGTACTTGCAGGATCCTGGGTAAAACGATGGTAGCTGCATCCCTAAAAAGCAGAAAAGCCCTCTCAATTGCGGTGAATGAAAGCCACATCACTGCAGCTCCCTGCTCAGCTTGTGGTCAGCTCCTTCCCCCAGCAGCGGGCTGTGTGTATAACCTTAGGGCCGGGCTCATGAATCTTATAACTTTCTGCTCTCCTAAAGTTTTTTGAGCTTTCTAAACCTTGGAGTTGTTAGCTGTCTGAGACTGGAGTAGCTCCACGGCAGCACACACTAGACTTTACAAGCCATAGCACCTGTACTAAACAGCTCAAGGGGCATCAGCAGTATCTTTACTAATCCTTCCTGAGGGAGAATGACATAGAAACTAAAGGGAAGGATGAAGTATATGTGTGTGTTTTTCTGACGGCTGGACTAGAAAAAGAATAATTGAGCACAAATAATGTTTGTTGCAGTCTTACAACAGAACATAAAAGTTTAAGGCATTTCCATGTATAAAGCAGAAACTCTTGTAAATAGGGAAAGTTGACAAAGCTGTGGTGCATTTAACACACATCAGAAACTGTACACGGCTGAACCTATAGACAGCTATAAAGTTAGTTTTAATAATTCAGTTACCAAAATATGTGGGATCTCCCCCAACCAAAGTTCTGGAGCAACACACTACGGAAGCTGTCCACAGTAGAAAAACTGAGCTGGCGTGATTAAAGAAAAAGGAGAAAAAGATTTGAAAGGGAACATAAAAGAAGACATTTTCAATAAAATCTCTTAATTTTATTAAATAATTTAAATAAATTTAAAATAATGCCATGTATAATTTTTAGTATGTTGGGATATTTGTATGGAGTTAATTTTTCCATAGAAAAGTATGAATGGGAACTAAAAGGCTAGCTGCACTAGAACTTCACCGAAAGTATTTGTATTACTAAAAGTTTTCTAGAGCAAAGGAGAAAGAAATCACCTGTGTCCTTCCATATGCCTGTGTCCCTGATGTCAAGACCTCTAAGGATAACCCACAAGCAAGCACATCACATGAGTGATGCGCTACACACATTATCCATGGCCACAAGTGATCAGAGACATCCTCCCTAAGTCAGAAGGAACTAAGAGATAGGCCCTCAAAGCTGTTCACATTCTAATGGAGGTTCAGACCGGCATAGAAAGACAACCAAAAACAGAACATTGCTAGGATTACTAGCCCCCAGAGTCTTGGAATCAAGAGAAAATCTATGTAATGCATTTTTAAGGGTGTTATAGACTTCTAGGGTAGGCAGTGCAACTTTCCTAACAGCCTTAAAAGAATATACACACAAAATATTTTAAATTGTGAGAAAAGTAGTATTAAGAAGAAATACACCTGGTCTGCAGAGTGAGTTCCAAGACAGCCAGGGCTATACAAAGAAACCAAACCAAAAAAAAAAAAAAAAAAAAAAAAGGAGGAGGAGGAGGAAGAGGAGGAGGAAAAAGAAGAAATCCACCACCCACCAGCACCAGCACCCCAGTGCGGCTGTCACCGCGCATGCTCTCCTCTGGTGCTGTTACCCTCTGCCTCTAAGTGCTGGGGCATGGCCCTGCTGACCTGGTTTCATTTGGACCCTTCTGAACTTGGAATGCTTCAGACCCTCGGAGATGTGAGATCTGTGTGCGGTTGAGATTCTAGAGCCTACAGGAAGTGGGAGAGCACAGAGGAACATGACCGCATTTAGAGGTCCATGCTTTGACTAGTTGGTTGTTGTTGTTGAGGTTTTGGGGTTTTTTTTAACCCCATAAAGTTTAGAAGGCATCCAAAGAGGTATACATGCAGGCTTTTTTGCTGTGTGGAAAATGTAAGAGTGAAAAATGGATGCTTATATAAAAAACTGAAGGTTTTTTTTCCCTCTCAAGTGCAACTGTCTTTACCTTTTTGGTTGTCTTACCTGAAGGTAAGAACCCTGGCAGCCTGGGTTCTGTGCCAGGAAGACTTTCAGGGAATTCAGCACATTTCTAAAACTCAAGCAAGATGTAAAAAGCAAGTTGTAAGGTCAAAATATTTTTTAAATGAAGAGACGTCTTTTTAAAATGTTGAAATATTTATTAAGGCCACAAGAATATTTCATTGACATTGACACATAGACCAGCAAAACCAAACTGAGCATTTAGAAACTGTGTCATGAGGGGCCTTTCGGGCGACTTAGAGAAAAACACCCTCTCTATAAATGGTGTGGATTGTGCCTTGGGAAGCCATCAGAGAGCTTCCTCCACAGATCATTCCTGAATAAATTAATGATTTTATCATTAAAACTATAAACATTTAAATAGAGGCCAGAGAAATATTCCCAGACTGTTTGTGAGCAAAAGTCTTAAAATCAAATTATACCAGAAAAAAATACAAAGGAATATGATTTCATTAAAAATGTAAAATTTCTTTATGGACAAGAAACAGTAGGAACCATAAATGTGAGTAGAAAGCACCAGAAGGCAAGGAACAAACAGAAATTCTGTCGGCTGGATATGACGGAGCTCTTGTTCTGTGATTAAGGCCCTGCTAAAAAGTGTAAAGAGGAAGCATGGGCCAGCTTAAAGAGGTTTATAAGGAAGGCTGGAGAGATGGCTCTGTGGTCAAAAGCACTTGCTGCTCTCACAGAGGACCACAGATCTATACTTAGCACCACCCTACAGGTGGCTCACACTCATCTGTATGTAACTCTAGTTCGAGGGACCTGATACCCTCTGGGCTTCCACGGACACAAGGCACCCTCAAGGTATATGTATGTTCTTTTAAAAAGAAAATGCAAATAGCAGGTAAACATAAAAAGATGTATAACATGGCTAGTATTTAGGAAAATAAACATTGAGATGTTTCACTTATCATTGACAAAATTTCAAAATAATTTTAAAATGTGATATTGATAAGAAAGGCAGAAGAAAAAAGTGTGTACTCCTTGTGTGCCATTTATGAACCTTAAACTGGCCATCACTTTATTAGAACATTTTGACAAATTTTCTATTCAAGTATTAAGTATTCATTGTTTTTACCTGAACATTTTCATCTCTCAAGGATGAAGCTCAGAGATGCTGTGTTTGGTTAGAGAAAGATCTCTGATACATCTAGATCACATATGTAAATTCTGAGTCCCTGTGATGCATTATCCTGAGCGTTTTATGTCATGTAACAGTTAAACCTTTCTCTGAGAGGTTATTACTCTCCTTAGACAGCGACCTTGGGTCTCAGCTTCAGTAAGCAGCCTACATGCTCCGTCTCTCTTACTTAGTTTACCAATTTGGACCATAGGCATCTGTGAAATGGGGTTGTTTGTAGTTGTGTATGCATCACATTTAAACCTACAACAGGTAAAATCTTCCCTTACATTAACTGATTATGCTATCCTCCTCTGTGTGGCTCAGCTGTGTGGAGCTGTCTTCATCATGCTACTTTACTCGTCTTGTAACACAGTGAGTTTACATCTTGCCAGTCCTTAATCTGTGTTGAGATATGTATGAGGAGAAGTGGACATAGTGATTTCCCCATGGTAACCCAGAAGTAATAGGAAGATAAGGGAAAGATAAGGATTATCTGGGGCCAGCGAGACACTGACGGCCTGAGTGTGACCCTAGAACCCACTCTGTAAAGTTGTCTTCTGATCTGCACACATTTGCATGGCGCATGTCTTTCTGCCCCACACACTGCATATACACACAGGCACACAACACATACACTTAAATATTTGTAATTATGTTTAAAAGAAAAGAATATGGGCTGGCGAGATGGCTCAGTGGGTAAGAGCACTGACTGCTCTTCCTAAGGTCCTGAGTTCGGATCCCAGCAACCACATGGTGGCTCACAACCACCAATAATGAGATCTGACGCCCTCTACTGGTGATGTCTTCTGAAGACAGCTACAGTGAATTACGCAGGAGCAAGCAGGGCCCGCAGAGGTCCTGAGTTCAATTCCCAGCAGCCACACACATGATAGCTCACGGCCATCTGTACAGCTACAGTGTACTCATACACATAAAATAAATAAAATAAATCTTCAAAAAAGGAAAAGAAAAGAATAGCTGTAAAGAGAATGAAACACTCGGTAAAGGAGCAAAATGACAAGAAAGAAGAAATGAAGGACCCTGGAGACTCGTGGAAATGAAAGAAAAAATTTGTCCAAATACAAAGAAACTTTTTCTCTTTTCATCATTGTTAACAAATCCATACTTGGAAGACTGATTTAGTGTGTCTGAGGCTCTCATTCTCCCACTTTGCTCTAACGTGGACTGTTCTCAGCAATGCCAGCCAGTGACCAGCTGCCCTGTGTCTGTTGGGTCCAAGATCCTCTGCCTTTATGTGTCATGTGCTAATTCACTTACAGTGGACTTTACATTTTCATGGCCCCGTGAGGGCTGCTCCAGCTCAGGCTCCTATCTATGTTCTCGAGCCAAGAAGGAAGGGAGATGGGGAGAAATAGCTCCTGGGGTACATTGTCATCAAAGAGAAAAGAACAAACAGATTCGTGGTGAACAGTGTCCACCCCTCGTGGTGAGGGGGAGCAGTGTCCACTGCTGCAGTGGTCCAGCCATTTTGGACACCCACCGTTTTCATTTCAACAGAAAATGAGTGCTAAGAACAGAACCATCTGGCCAGTAGTTAGTGTCTGCTGATCCCACACACTGTCGCTAGGACAACCCATTCAAGATTTCTAACCCAACCCACAGACCAGGGAGGCAGGGACATCTCCCTCCTCCCTCTCTGCACCGTTCACTGCTGCAGAGCCACCTTGGACCCACAGAGCCTGGGAGAGCACTTTTCTTACTTTAAAAAGAGCCATAGATAGTATCCATCTCACCTCCTAGTGCTCTACCTTCTAGAGTTACATATATGTCTCTCTTATATACATTTTGTTGTTGCTGTTGTGTATATATGAATATACATATACATATGTAAGCATATGTTTTAGTATACTATCATAGTATACATACTAAAATAAAAATACAGCACAAAAACATAAAGGTAGAAAAAATTAATACATAATTAGTAGGAGTTTTCCTTACTAGGTGTCTTGCACCTTCTGCTTTATGCCTCATAATACAGTTCACATAGTGTGTGGAATGCACTCATACTCACCTACTCCTTTATGGACTGTCACATGTGTCCTAAGGAGCCAGCCATCCTTTGTCTGTGTCCCCAGGCTAACCCTTCATTTAGTGCTTGCTATCTAAGACCTTACTCTAGCAGGACCCCAGCCCCTGCCTTTCCTACTCCTTTGTCTTCTTCCCTGAGCATCTCTCATCCTTTGTCAGGAAGCTCCATGCCTTTCCTTGCTTCTCCCAGCCCCTCCCTCTTCCTGTCCCCTGCACTTCGCTGCCCTGGGTTCCTCGCCTGTCTGGTCTATTTTGTTGAGGTAGACATTACTGCTTCTCCCTTGATTCCTCCATTTAGGCCTCCCTGCAGACCTGGCACAGGCTTTCCTTCATGGCCACTCTTCCCGTCTGTCCTCACCAGCCCTTTCCCCTTTGTCCACAGGCTTTTGTCCACTGTGCCCTTCCCGATATGTCCTCTTTCTCCATGTCACCTTCTTCTTGCCCCTCCTAATTTGTACTTCTAATTATCTGCTGGACATCTCAGAATACACGGTAATTAAATCCAAGTTATTTAGTGTAGAGCCCAGACTCCTCTTGAATGTGCTGTCGTTCATGCAGTTGTTCTCATTGTAAACTAAAAAGACTGTCCATCACCGGGCACGTCTCTTCTAATTCTAGACTGTAAAATATCTCACCTTTCCCACCTAAATGCTCCCTGACCCAGAGAAGCAGCATGGCCCAGCAGAACAAGCATGGGCTTTGAGGCAGGGACCCTGGGCACAAAGCACAGCACTGCTGCTTACAGCTGTGTGGCCCTTGGTGTCATCATTAAATTTTTTTCTGGGTTTTGATTTTGAGTGTTGCTAGCACACAAACCCAGGACCTTACTCCTCCCCCAAGCACTCTACTGCTAAGCCACACCCACAGCCTCTCGGGTTGTCCTACCAGTAGATTTTGTATAATAGAAACTGTCTCTTAGAGTCACTGTTTGCACTTACTGTGTATTTACTCACGAAACCCTAACAGGGACTCTAAGAGACCTGCCCCCTCAACCAGACTACATGATCTCCCCACAGTTTTCTCCCCACCTGGCTAGCTTCTAATATACAGGTAGGATCTGTGCTTATGGTCTCTGATGGTTTGTTGTTGCTTTAAGAAACATTAAAACTGTGACTAGTGAGATGGTGCTATGGTTAAGAGCACTTGGTTCTCTTCCAGAGGACCCAGGGTCCTTTCATGGCAGCTACATCGGTGGATCTGATGCTCTCTTCTGGGGCCTTGGGTACCCACATCAAACACACATACACACACACACACATACACACACATACATTAAAAAAAAAGAAAAGGAATCTTTAAAAATTAGACACTGAACTTGCTTCATGTTGGTTCTTGAATAGTGTCGGTGTGCCAACTTAACTGTGCGTATTGTGACACTTCAGAGAGTAAAGAGGCAGGAGCTGGCCAGGGCTCGAGGACAGCAGCCCTGAGCTGGAGCCCTCTGGAAAAGCTGGGATGGTTGGGCATGCTGTGTATAAAGCCTTCTGTTCCATCCCTTCAGCCTTATCCATGGTGCTATGGTTAAGAGCACTTGGTTCTTTTCCAGAGGACCCAAGGTCCTTTCATGGCAGCTGCATCGGTGGATCTGATGCTCTCTTCTGGGGCCTTGGGTACCCACATCAAACACACACACACACACACACACACACACAAACACACACACACATATATACATACATATACTGGCTGCTCATTCTGAAAATACAGGCCTAGCTACAAGGTTTTCCTCCCTTCACTCAGTAAACAAACCCGACCTGGGATGCACCAGTGCTGAGCATTCTACTGCAGGAACTTCTTCTCCATCCCACTGGACCTGTGTTAAGGTCCCTTATTGTAAATTTCCCAGATATTTGCACAGCACATAAGAGCACAGATTTGTTCAGTAAACGTTTATTGGGTATATACATAAGCGGGCCATACTGGTTTGCCTTGAACAATCAATCCCTGTGTTGAAAAATGTGAGGAAGCTTATACAAATAGAGTGTCCTGGGGAGGGGTGCGGGAAGGGAGACTAAGTGTGTGGTAGAGCACTGTCTAGCATGCATCAGGCCCTAGGTTTGGCCCCTAGTACCAGGAAGAAGAAAAATCAGTAGTAACATAAAAGTAAGTAGCTTGTATGTCCCTTCTTCTGTTAGTCACTACATCTTACCCTACCTCAGTCCAGGGATAGATTGTATCTATAACCCTCACCTCCCAAGTCACCTTCGCCTTGCCCATGGGATCCAGTGAGGCCTGAAAGGAATAGTCCCTGTGTAGACAGTCAGGGACGCTTTGCTGCACCTCAGGTACATGCTTGATTGGGAACAGACTGGATTGACTCATTTGTTCAGCGCTGCATCATCACATTCCCTCTTTGACTGGAATGCAGATGTGGGACCTGGAGATTCGGCAGCCATCTGGCAGCCATGAGGAAAGCCAACATCCTGTGGATGGTGAAGTGGAAAGCTAGAGAAAGCAGGGTTCTTGAGGGTTTCTTTTGCCACCTAGTGAGCCTGTAACTCTAACTCTAAGACAATAAACACCTGCTTCTCCAGGAACTCTTAGCGAAGTTCCTGGTTATCTGCAGCCAAGAGTACTCTCCTAATCAGTGGTCCTCATCAGCCAACCTCAGTTGTCTAACTTCTTCATTCCTAAGCACGATTCTGGGAGGCTTTATTGACAGTAATAGAAGATTTAAGGACATAATTGCACTCTATTTGTTCTCCACTCCACATAGAAACAGGGACTTCCTTAAACATGTCACATCCTGTCAGTCGTAACAACTGTCAGGGAATTAGAAGATAGCATGGTCAGTTAAAAAGAGAGCTTTGGGGCTGGGACCTGCGTTGGATCCACACAGACACATAAAGGTAGAAGGGGAACCTGCTCCACACAACTGTCCTGGGACCCCCACACTTTGGCATGCATGTGTACAAGCACACTCGCACACAGGGCTTAAACACATGAGATAGATAAAGAAGCAGATAAAGAATAAATAACAAAAGCCAGGTATGGTGGCACATACCCATAATTCCTGTACATGGGAGGTAGAGATAGGAGTGTCAGGAATTGAAGGCCAGTATGGATTACAAAAGACCCTGTCTCAAAAAAGAAAACAAAATGAAGAATAAAACTCTGCAGGACTGGGAATATGGCTCATCTAGTAGTGTTTGCCTCACATACGGAAACCCTTGGGCTCTTACCTTCAGTTACAGCAGTGCAAGCTGTAACTGGGGTGAAAGCAGAAGGCTCAGAAGGTCAGGTTTAACTGTTCCTGTGAAACTGTGTGTCGTGTAAAAGAATGGTTTTTCTTAAAGCCTTTCGTCATCTTTGGCTCTTTCTTTCCTTAGCACCAAGGATGACTGCTTCAACGTCACCCTCCAGCCACCTGTTGGGGAGCTGCTTTCACCTGTGGCCATGTCAGAGAAGGACTTTAAGAAGGAGCAAGGTGAGAGGTGACTACAGTTTGCTAGGATGTTCTGTACTGCACAGTGTGCACCTGTGCTTCCAACCAGGCCCTAGGGTTTCCACATGTCCTTAGCCATCAACAGGCAAGCATGCTCTCTTCTAATGAGTGCACTCTCTTCTGATAAACAGCATATCTATGTTTATTGCTGGCAGCTTTGGAACTTAGTTAGTGTCCTTAAAATAATAGACTAGTCCTTAATCATTCAGTTCTGAGAGTTGTTTTTTTAGCCCTGCACTATGCCTGCATTTTAAATTCCAGGAACTGGAGAGTCACTTATGTTCCACCGCTGTGAGCCTTAGGTCTGCATTTGTCCATGCATTGTTACAAAGCTCTTTCCTGTCTCCTCCTGTTTGGTTTTTTTTTCTTTTTCTTTTTTTTTTGTATACACAGTAACACACTTTACCTTCAGAATAAAGCCTAATTATACTATTGAAATACCTCTATTTTCTTTTGACTGTATTAAAGAGATACTTTGGCCAAATCAGAGCTGAAGGATTTTTAAATACACACTAAAGAAAATATTTGCAACAGAATGCAGCTATTAATATTGTACTTGCCCAAAGTCAAGCATGCTTTCTAATAAATGCGTGGGGCCTTTTTTATGTGTGGTTATGGGCAGAAATACTAATTTTATATGTTTAAGGACAGTGCTCATAATGGTAGGGTCTATTTAAATTCTATCATCAGAAATGTGTAAAAGTTTCTGTGAACCTAAACTATTTTCCCTCTGGAGGCAGAAAACAAAGATCCTTTATCTGGAGGTCATTCAGTCATTGCCATCACTCGTCCTGGCTGAGGGAGGCCATGCTTCCTGGCACTAGGTGATTGTAGTGTTGAGTGTTTATTTCATACAGCCCTGGCTGTCAGTGGGATCAGAGAGACCTGTTAGAAGCCTCCCACCATGGAAACCTCGGGTAACACTGTCAGTGTGGAGTATCCACCTCTCATACCTCACTAAGTGGTTTTTAAAAAGGGATAGCTAAATTCAACGTACTTGTCTTCTGAAAAGTTGAGTATTACTGTAGAAGAAATGATCTGTGTGGCTTTCTTTTCCTAATGACAAATGAATTGATTCTCGTGTTTACTGTTCTGCCCTTTGCTGGCTAAAGCCTGCCTCTCTGCTTTACAACTGCTCAGCAAGTCAAGGTGAGTGGCTCACCAGGGAGGAAGGTGTAAGGGATAGCCTGCTTTCGGGTGCAGCTCAAGTTGGTCCCACAGATCTCCGCATGCCCTTGTTCGCCCTCGGCTCTTGTTTAGAATATGTGTGATTTTCATCAAATGTTTTGTTCTCTGCTGTGACTGAGGGATTTTTCGCTGACTAGCCATACAGAACCGCACGTGCACCGGAGAGGTGCTCACAGAGAATAGCCGCCGTCCTCTGTGGGCTTGTTGCCAAAATTCCTTTTTCTTCTGCCATTTTACTCTATGGTTGTTGGTTATTTGTCTGAATAAATCTGGCAGCTGTTTGCTATGTTTAATAGAGCAGAAAGGCTACTCTGAATAAAGCTATTTGAAAATGTGTTTATATGAAGTATTTGTAAATCCTCACAGGTCTCTTGGCGTTTCTGTATCATTCTCTCTGTCTTCCTGAATTCATCCTTTGATGTGGGACTTGATGCTGGCAGATTTACCACAGGCTTTTTCAGTAGCATCCTTTTAGTTACGGGTTTCAGCGGGTTTGTAAGAAAGGTCTCAGTCTGTAACTTTACACATGGATTTGTGAAACTGATCCAGGAAGAGGTCTGAGCGTCACAGAAGACCTTTTAAGATGACTCAGGAGTGGGCAGTCCTAAACCAAAATGAAAACCGTTTGCTTACATTTGTCATGTAAAGTTCTAGAAGGTAAAAAGGAAGTAAATTGAAGAAGTGTGTGTATGCTTTATTACACACTAGCTTTAAAACCTGTTTCTATTTTAATAATTACACTTAACAAACATAATTATTTCATTTCCCAGGACATATATTTTAAGACTCAAAAAGTGCATTAAATGTATTTATTTGGATTGAAAAATTATAAGAAAGAGGAGGAGTTGGGTTCCATTTTATTGCAAAGATAGACAAAACTGAAAGTATGTAAACTATTAGTGCTCTTAGCAGACATGCTGCACATCCCTATTCTTAAAACTGTAGCTTTATTTCAGGCATGCTACCTGGTCTGTCAGTCTTTCTCAGCTGCAGGACATACTTGGTCAGAACACCAGGAGTGTCAGCCAAGTCCATCAGCTTGGGCTGTCCTGTATATTGAAAGTTCATATTATTGAGCCTTCAACTGAAGTGTGATTTATTTGTTACGAGTTTGAGTGTTACACTTAGTTAATGAGCTCTGTGTGAGAGCCTTTCAATACTACAAAGTGTACTGAAAAAAATGAATTTAGTTTTTTCAGACAGTTTCACTTCAGAAGACTCAGGCCTGTGGTTTATTCCAGGCCGTCTGCTTCCCATCATTCTCTTCCTGTCATCTCAATTGCAAATCTAAAATTTAGAAAAATCATTTTAAGTAAGATTTTATTGTATTCCTTGGTTTTCATTTTAGCTATTAATTACATCTGATGAGCCTAAATTAAATCTTGTCTGATACCTTGAAGAAAATGTTAAGTTTCAGTGAAACCCCTGCCCTCCCTCTGACAACATCAAAGTATGTCCCTGCACTTGACTTTTACACATGTATAGGCAAACATTAGTGATCACCGTGGCATATTTTTCTTTCTTGTTAATTTGAGAATACCTGATATATTTTCATTAAGCAAAATCTCTGGTTTAAGAAACCTAGAATGCTTACCTAATTTTATTGTGATTTATGCACCCAGCCTATGGGTTCCGAACTCGCAAGATGCTAATTCCTTAAATGGTCAGACATTTGCTATTTTCTGGCCCTTAACTAGCACAAGCAATCATATTTGATGCCCCTTAATTAGAGTACCTTTCCCTTCCCAGGTTCCTTTCCACCTCAGCAATCGAGACAATACATTTGCTTACCGTGCTGCTCTCCTAAGTGTTCTTTTGCATGTAAATTAATCTTGATTCAGTTTACACTGTCATGCTGAGTGGTACAAATTGCCTATAACAATAAAACAGCATGAGTTAAAAATAAAGGGGGGTGGAAAGGCAGATTGAGCGTGTGCCTACTCGATAGGATGTTACTTTGCTTTATGCCAATACATTAGCTGACGATAATGAATCTTCTGTTCTGAAAAGCATGGTTTAGTTGATTTTTTTAATTTTACTTCAATGGAGCAGTACCTTGTCTTTTATAGACCAAGTTAGACAAACCATTAATGACAAGAGTGTTAAGGTTAAATATGAAGCAATGCATTCACTTCTCTGAGTGCTATCCATCTTTCCATTTACAGGAGCTTGACAAAAGTACTGGCTTTGTACAGCATTTCCTTTAATTACATGCTGCGGGAAACAGGCTTTTAACATAAACATAGTTGCATTCATTTATTCAACGGTTGCTCTTCAATAGAGCTTAATGGAGACGGTTTAAATCCTAAATGAGTACACACATCTCCCGGCAGTCTTATGTCAGCCTCTGTGCTTCACTTAAAAGCACAGTTTGGCCGCGTGTGTACTTGTTAAAGCTTCTGCCTAATGTTGAAGTTAACCCGCCTAAGACAGAGCGTACTGTTCCCGGGGCTCGAGAGTGGTTAGTAAGTGTGTCCTTGTTGGACATAGATGGCTCTGGCTTTTATCTGATGGCTAGGAACAGGGTATTTACAGCGCTCTTAGCCTTTAGTGACTTTTCACTGTTGACCAGAGAGAACTTTGAATTGTTCAGATTTCCTCTGCAGTAAATAACTAAAGTGCATGTATAGGCTTGGAGGTTAAATGAGAAAGAAGGGCTATATATGGTTTTTGAAAACATGAAATCAAAATTTACCATTTTCATAAATTGTGTCATGTATTGTGCATATGGCCAAGTGTCTCACAAAGTTACTACATTTAATAGACACCATTAGTGTTCGTGACTTAGGTCACAGATGCAAATAGATGGCATTTTGGTTTTTAGCCCATATACTACATTTCAGTATTTTCCCAAGAGTTTGCTGCCTGGGCATTTCCATAGCCGGCTGTGATGTTAATGGCATATCTGTGTGGGGTTCATTCTGAATTTGACTTCACTTAGTTTTTTTTTTTTAAAAAAATATTATTTGAAATGCCTTGGAATTTAGAAATTTGTGATTTATGTGTTTTCTATTGTCAAACTTCTCGCTTTAGAAATTCCCGTTTGTGTCTTAGGCTCTAGTTCTGTTCATCAGACAAATGGCTTTAGTGTTGAGTATAGCTTAGCTCCTCAGTGCTGTAGAACTGCGTAACTATTGTGTGACTTCCAGTCATTGCTGACCTCACTGACCTGTCACCTAGAAGCCACTCATCAGGTACCCCTGCTGGGGCTGGATCACTGCATCTCTTGTCAAGAGTCGTGGTGCTAATCTTGGAAGGAGCAGGATAAATAACTAATGATATTAAGTATGTACCCAAGTAAGAGCAAGGCAGTTTACATGTACCCTTGTTATATTTTCTAAGGGGCTGAAGTTAAAAACTTACTTAGAATTCTTTAGTTTTATCCTATACTAGTTAAAGTAAGATTTATAAAGAATGTTCTGTTTGTTTTTTACAGCATCCTATGTATTATCCTACACAGTGAAAAAAGTTTCTTTTATCTTAGAAATACTGGTATTGTTTTAATTTTAGGTAATTACTTTATATATTAAATTCTAAATTAGTATCCCTTTCATTGAGAAAATGTTTGAAGTTTAACTATGATCTTAAAGCTGTTGAGATCGCTTTCCCAGCAAGAGCAGCTGAACGCAGCCTTCCATTGCTGTTGCAGGAATGATCACTGGAATGAATGAGACTTCTGCTACACTCATCGCTGCTCCACAGAACTTCACTCCCTCCGTGATCCTCCAGAAGGTTGCAAATGTTGCCAACCTCGGTGCAGTGCCTTCCAGCCAAGATAACATACACAGGTGGGCTGAGTAACCTGTGGTACAGAGAGAACGCGTGTATTCGCAAGTGTAATTCTTAACCCATTGTTTACTTTGGCAGTGGTGGTCCCTCTGGTTGATGGGTCAAAGCCCCATCTCATTTCATAGCGTCCTTCTGATACTGGCATGGCTGTTTGTGAAGGATGCTGAGACAACAGCTACATTTTACAATACCTTTTCTTACGATGCCTTTTATAAGGCTGTTAAGACATCACCTTATTTTTCTGGACTTGGATTTCTTGGGAAACTCTCCTCAAACAGTAGACTGGGGCATTGGGCACTACAGATGCAGCCGTCTCTGACCCACACCCCCTGCAGGCTGCTTCTGATGTGTAAGGGGCTGCTGGTCAGCCAGCAGGTGACACACGGCTTCTGTGCTCAGCTCTAGCTCCTCCTCACCTCCAGGCACCTGCATGAAGCCCAGCATCCAGGTCCCATGCCCCAAGAGGCAAGTGTGTTTCCTGTTCACACACTGTTCTGGCGATGCCCGAAGCTTCAAGTGAAAGTAAAGATAAGAATCACCTCTTGGGCTTTGTGAGCTCAGAGGAGGCATTCCAAACACCACCACGGCACACTCTCACTACAGATAATATCCACACACTGGGTTTGCTGTGTTCTTTCTCCTGCCGTCGCCAGTTACAGAAGAAATCCAGCTACAAAAGGCAGCCCTTGAGGCCTGTTTTGTTTTTCTTCTGTATTGGCACAGAAGCAGACGGGGCTCCCTGTGAAGCCTGCCATGGTGGTTTGTGTGGTAGACCTGATGTCTGGGGCAGGTTGTTCACTCTCTTGGTGGACTCCCCTTCACCATCTATTTGGAGATGGTTAGAAAGCAAAAAAGTTGGGGCTAAACTGAAGTCCCCTGACTGCCGACTACAGAGGAAGTGAGCCTGCCCTCCACAGAGCCGAGGCCATTGTTGACTGCACTGGGCTCAGTAGGACAGAACCAAGAGTGTGTGCTTCTCAAAAAGCAGGGCTGGAACCTCCGGTAAATCAGTGTCGATTTGTAAGAACCCCTGTCCCTCTCATGGAGAGTGGTGATGACGTAAACAGATGGAAGGAAGTCCACCATACTGGCACCGTAATGCAGGCTCAGCTGCCTGTCAAGTGGTGCTGCTCAAAAGGAGAGATAATAAAGGCTCTTCAGGACTAGGGAAACATTTAGTTCTGAGTTTTCCTCTTTGGTTTGAACATGGCAGGCAAGCTCTTCACTACTGAGCTGCCCCAGCCCCCAAGAACTTCCTTTTGCCTTCCTGTGCTTTTCTTTAGTATTTATGAGATCCTGAAAATAGAAAACATGAGGCTGATATTGTCAGCTTTAGCTTCTGGCTTCTTGTGAAGTTCTCGCCAGTCTAGAACTGCCGAGGCCTGCGGGCACCGTAGCTCTCCTTGTGCACAGAACCCTGGAGATCTCCGTTCGTGCCCAGCTGCTGTGTTAGCTTTTGTGTGGGAGTTGTTGGGTTGTGGTTTTTGTGCTTTGGAAAACAAAAGTCAGTCTTGCAGATTTTTATTTCTGAGATGAAAAGAAGATTACCTTCTTAATAAGCAGTCTTCCTACTGGAAGATGGTCTGAGAAGGGCAAGTGGGCATGGGCTGTTCTGTTTTGGTTTGGTTTTTGGTGTTTGGTTTACTGACAGAAATAGAAACAGTTTATTAGCGAAGAGAAAGACATGCCTGAGGATGGAAATAGATCCAAGATTCAAAGGCCATTTTTATAATCTGCATTATCACATAATTTTCCTGAAACTTGTTCTGGAGATTTGCAGCCTCTTGCCTATTCAGATGACTTTAATTAAAAACACAGTCATTGCTCAATTATTACTGCTGATGCAAAGGAGACCGATAACTCTGAGCCAGCTCCATGCTCCATGTGACTTTAGTGCAGATATAGCACTCAGCCTTGCTGCTCTGTCCCCATGTGCCAGGCTCCCATGTTGCTTTTCTGTTTAGCTTGATCATTAATGGCCTGGCTTTGGGTTCTGCAGCCGGGAGAGGAGAGACACAGGAAGGCAAATGTCTGTGTAGAGTTAATAAACTCTACTACCCTAACTTGCCGCTCAGGTCTGCTACACCTGAAAATATTTCAAGTGTTGAAAAAAAAAATATGTCTTTCATTGCCCTAAATATTTGTAAAGGCTTCCAGGCCATGAGCACCTCATTGATAGCTTTTTTCCCCCCATCAAACTGATTGAAGTTACTTTGCTGGTAACCTAACACCGCCGTTCTTTTAATTGTTTATAAAATCCATCCCAATGCTTTTTTAAATCTCACTTGAAAGAAATAACAATTGCTGGTTACAGTTTAATAACATAAATTGACAGTTTAGTATTTTGAGCTGTATTTTGTTAAGATTGTCGTGTTTGTTATATTTCCCCATGGGATGCTGTTCTTTTCTCTAAGCTTGGCTATCATATGCTGACGACGTTGAAATCCTACGAGGCTTTTAATGACTTTTCTTCTTTTCTCCAAGAGCTTTTTGAGTTTATGAAAGACTCAGGCCAATCACTCTAATGTTTGTAAACAATAATTGGTATTTTTAAAATACCAAACATGGAAAGCATTTGACTACTAGTACTTAAGATTTAGATTTTGTTATATAACAAACTGGCATATGTTCTCCTTCATTTTCAAGATCGTTTCTTTCTTACAGGACTTGTAACAATGCCATTGTATTCTTCCTGACCAATCAGTGAATAAAATTTTCATTGCCTTCCTTTGAAATAGTGTATTCCTACAACTTCCCAAATTTTGAATATTTTTGGTTAAATAACAATTTTAAAATGTGTGTGAATTCCTAAGGAAAGTAAACTTGATGGCTTTGCAGAAGTGTGCAACAGTGGGCACACAGTAGCTAGCCCAGGAGTGTAGACATGTGTCCAATCACTCAGGCTGAGGCAGGATAGAAAGCCCAAGGCCTGCCTTGGCCACTGAGTGAGTTCAAGGTCAACCTGGACAGGAAACTAACTCTAAAGAAGTAAAGCCTGGGCTGCCAGTGCAGCCGAGTGGCAGAGTGTGTGCCCGAGTGAGGCTCAGACTCCAGTTCTGTGAGAAGAGGACTGAGGGAGGAAAGGGCCAACTGTGTGCTGTGTGTGTTGTACAGAATTCACTTCAAAGACATAGAATACTACTGCTTTTAAACATCAGCTAAGGAAGCAAACATGATATCCTAAACAACTGGTAGCATCAGAAAGCCTGTGTGCCATTGGCCACTCAACGCCTCTCTATCTTCCTCCTGGCTATTAGCAAAAGGTTCTGGGAGAAGAGCCTTCTCAGCCATGTGAGTCACCAGCCATTGTGCAGTCCGCTGTTTTCCAGGTCTGGCACACTTTGGAAGGAACAGCCTGAGAATGAGTTCTGTCAACACCCAAAGCATTTACAAAACCTGTAGTAGAGTAGCTTTATTTCCTCTTGTAAAGTGTAAGTGGCACTCTGTGCTCTGTGGGAATCTCAAGTCAGAACTACAGAGGTAATCCATGACTAGAGTCTGTGTGACATCAGCATAGCCAGCATTCCATAACGTATGAGCCGCCTCCACAAACTCGGGAGTTCATGTGTTCTAAGGGAGGCTACTAGGACTAGCTGTAGGAATCACAGGCTCATCAAGGGCCAGAAAAGATGTCTGAGAAAAATTGAGTAAATCTCAATCTCTCTCCCTTTCTCCCCCTTTCTCCCCCCTCCTCTCCTCTCTTTCTCTCTCTCTCTCTCTCTCTCCTCTCTCTCTCTCTCTCTCTTTCTCTCTCTCTCGCTCGCTCGCTCGCTCTCTCTCTTGCTCGCTCTCTCTCTCGCGCTCTCATTTTTCAAAACAGGGTTTTTCTGGCTGTCCTGTAACTCACTATGAAGACCAGGCTGGCATAAAACTCAGAGATCCACCTGCCTCTGCTTCCCATGTGCTGGTATTAAAGGTGTGCGCACTACCACCAGCAATGTTAGATCTGAGATGCCATTGCTCAGTTGTGCTGCAGAGAAGAAGTATTATACCGAAACCCAAAAACTAAATATCTATCCATACTTCTGAAATCTCTAAAGGTTTTCCCTGGAGTTAGCTAGGAGACTGTATGAAACTCATGCACCTAGGACGTCTGTGACTCAGCTCAGCACACAGGGATCCCAGCACCAGCCTGGGATCTACATATCATGTATGTTCCAAAGTCCACAGCTTGGTGCGACCCTGGGTTACCTAGCTAGGGATAGCCATGTGACATTCATGAAACTACTGTGTAAGGGATACCAGTGGAATACTTGTGCATATGGAACATAGGGCCTCCCACACGCACATGCAGTCCCAGGGGAGCCTGTCTCAGTGGGACGCCATGGTAGCTGTAGCAGGGCCTGAAAAGCAGACTCTGGCGTTGGCAGGCACCATGTTCACAGCTCCAACATCTGCATCAGTATTAAATTTCTATGACTTTTCTTGTCCTCTCATGGACAACAGGTTTATCCAGTTGGCCGAGAACTGGGAAATGTGATATCTGTGTGCAGACAGACCTCGGGCTCCCACGTGACTCTTGGGTGTTTAGCTACCCAGCTGGATTGTTGCAGAGCCTCTCTTGTTAGCTCATATTCAGTGCTTCTGTTCCTTCCCCCATATGTATTAATTGAGATTCTCCTTCTCTCTACCCTTTAATTTTAAATTTGTTGATATATACACTTTGTAGATAATAGCAACCTTAGTATAAATGTTTTGTTCTTGTTGCTGTAGTCGCTAATTGCTAAGAAAGCCTGGTGTTCTAAACTGAATAATATATCCATGGCAGTCTTGGTCACTAATTTATCAATACATATTAAAGTAGTTTATTTCAGGCTTAAAAATTAAATCTTATTAAAGTACCAGGCACAAGCAACTTCTTTAATTCCTAGCCTTAAGTTCATCTAAGTAAGTCCTATTACCATGTAACAGTTTAAATGATATTTATAAGGGATATACATACATATATACATACATACACGCGTACGCGCACACACATAGACACACACACACACATATATATATTCTGTCCCATAAGATCTCATGACTCTCTGGAATGGCAGTCACTTTTGATGAGGGGCCTAATGAGTGCCTTTCTTTCATCCTTAGATTGATTAAACTTGGGATTATGTGTGTGGGTTTGTGTTGAAGTTAGGCCTGCTTCTGCCTCCCAGCCCCATGGTCCCAGAAGTAAGACTCAGATTCAAAATAGGTTTATAGACACCTTGGCCGTTTAGCAAGGCTCTTCTCTGACTAGATATAACTTAAAATATCTCATTTATTAGTCTGCATTCTGCCATGTGGCTGGTTACCTGTGTTCAGGTACCATGTGTCCGTCCCATCACATTGTCCCAGAGAATCTCCCACCTGGCTGTATCCTAGAATCCTTTCTGCTTCCCAGATATCCCACCTCTATTTCCTGCCTAAGCCATAGGCCATAGGCTTTTTAATTAACAGGTGATGCATCAATACAATACACAAGATATTCTCTCTACAATTCCCCATTTTAGTCCAATAAAAAGTTCTTTTTCTTTTAAATATAAATTATATACTATTATAACAATTATGAAAACTATAAGCTATGATATACACTTATGATGTACAATTCATAGTGTTTGGCAATTAAGGAAAAAGTTTATCTGTCCTATCTTGATGTATTTAAAGTTTTGTATCTAACTCAAATTTTATATTAACTTGTATTACCATCCTAAAACCATTTTCTTATACCTAAACAATTTAAGCTTATTTTAAGACTCTGGCTAGCTAGACTTCAACCCCATCAGAGCCTTGAGAAGGAATAAATATTACCTGAGTATGCAGGAAGCACAGGGACACAGCTTCCAAAAATTATAGAAATGACAGAGACAGCTGACTACCTGCACAGTCCCCAGTAATCTCTGTAACGCTGGAGCATCTATCTGCAGCCTTCTGGCCCAATATATCTGACAGACCTTGTGTGAAGCAGGAATTATGAAGGATTCGCTTACTCTGTCTTGGCAGAGCTTGGAGGTCAACTTCCCAGTGTCCATTTGTAGTTTTTTTTTTTTTTTTTTTTTTTTTTTTTTTTTTTTTTTTTTTTGGACAAGCTGTCTATAGTTGAAACATAACTAGCTTGCCACAATTAAAGCAACTTGATATGGAGGTTATTGATAGTCATTATCTTCTTTAAAGTGGAATGGGGATACTGTTAGGAGCAGGCCTGTCTCAATGTCAAAATAAAGACTTAAATTAATAAAAATATGCTTAAATGCCATATTCTGTGAGTGTCTGAGGTTTTGAGGACCCTCTATCTATTCATAGCATATCTGAACGCCTGTCTCCAGCTACCTATCCATTATCTGTATAACCCAGGATGCATATTTCTGTGATAATCCTGGATAGTCTCTGATAAGACCAGGAGTTTGATTAACTTAATGTTAATTTGTATTATTTAATTATCCTAAACAGTTTTTTAAAGGACTGAGACTCAACATTATATGATTCAATGAGTTGCATATGTATAATACCTATACAAGAGTTGAAACATATATGTGTGTGTATTATGATGTAACAAAATTAATCTTGTTTTGTATCAATATATAGAGATTTATACCAATACAAACCTTAAACCTATGTCAATATACAAAATTCTGAAAAAATAGCCTCAATTTTACATCAAAATATGATCTTTGCCAATTTAAGAGTATGACTATAAAATATTAAAAGTAGGTTTAACAATCCACCCTTATTTGTCTAATATTTCTTTGTTATCCCTTTTTTACCTCCTGCTCGTTATCTGAGAAAGAAGGAGAAGAGAAAAGACAAGCTAGAAAGCCCTGAGTCTAGGCTCTCTGTTTTGTTTCCTCCCTGTCTAAGACCATAATTACTTGTAAATCATCCCTTAAAAGTGACCAAAACCATCCACCCCAATTTAAGGGGTTTCCGATGACAGTCTTCTTGTAATTGCTTCCTATTAAATTGGGGCAGAGAATTGAGGGAGGGGCGCAAGAAAATTAGAAAACATGGTTAGTCTTAAGAAAGCTAGCTATAGTATTTGTTGTCCAGTCTTTGTATGTTGAGAAAGTGCAGGCCTAACCAAAAGCCCAATTAGAACAGTTTGAAAGGCTAGAAGACCGAGTGAGCTAGCTGTTTTTGAAGTTGTCGCAGAAGCAAGTCTTTAGAGGAAACAGCTTCAGTGTAGTTGAGGTAGGATGGAGGCAGGGAGCTGGAAAAGCAGCTCTCAGCATCCTGAGAAGGAGTGTTGTCTGTCAGGCTGCATTTTTGGTTGGTTTTTCTGCAGGTTGCAGTTTGTTTTTTTCTTGGTGTGGTATGGTGTGGTATGTTTTGTTTGTTTTGCCATACAGCCTTGCCTATAGCCTCGGCTGGCCTGGAACTTGCCCTAGCCTCCCAGATGCTGAGATTATAGGTGTGGGCCACCACATCTGGCTCCAGGATACTGTTTTTGTTTATTGTTTGTGATTTTTTTTTTTGAGGATTGTAATTTTTGCTTAGCCTGTGACGTTGGCAGTGTCCATGAACACATTTCAGAAGCTCCGAGACTACTTTCAATCCCAATTTAATCTGTCCTGAAACAAGAGTTTATATAAATATTTGTTGATGTAATGGTATCTGACCAGGTACCAATATGATACATTTAGAGTCCAACAGAACTGGGAGTTAGGGAAACATTGCTGGCGAGTGGTTGTCCACTAGAGGGCAGCACTGCTTTGGATCTACTTTGAACCCTACTGGCTCTAGGAACTGCATCTCATTTGAAAACAAACTTGGACCTCAGTTAATTTTAAACAGAAGGACGAGCTAAATATTTCATGCATAACCAGACTGCACAGCTGATTTTTTTCCTCTAAGACATTCTGTATCTAAGTTTTGTTTAATTTCTCCATTTATGAGGTAATACTCTATAATGCTCAAAGATACTAAGAATAAATAGATGTTTTCGTATTTTAAAAAAATTCGAGGAAAGAATCCTTCTAGGTTGACAGTATTGTCAGGGATCAAAGAAAGAGGTTTCACTTTTGGTTTCTGTTGTTAACTCTGACTCGTCCCACACCCCACCAAGCAGGCAAACCAGAAATACCAAGGAACAATGGCGTTGTGTTTCCTTTGAGAGGGGCACTTGAATTTTAGCTTTTTTGTACAAAGACTAGATTGCTAGACTGACAGTTTGGATGGTTTTTATACCATCTACATCCTAGTGGAAGTTTGGTTTTCTTGCCTTTTTTCACCTATTTATTAGAGAGAGACTCTTTCCCAGTGTTCCAGGTCAATTTTTAAAGAATATGTCTTAGATAAGTTCTCAAAGTCTTAATCTCTTGTTAATTTTTTCCTTTCTGTTAGTAGTATAATGCACTGAACTTTAAATACCGTTTAATAGTCAGTAAAATAGAATTCTTTGCACCATGCAGAATCTCCATCCCTTTATAATGTCCTACTGTATTAAGCCAAGACAGTAAAGATTTACAATTTTGAATCCTTTGGAAGATAATGTTCCAAATCAGCATGCTTTAGTATTGATGTTTAGGACCCTATTCAAGCCAGGCTTTCTTACATGTAATGACTGCGCGACTTCATTACACATTTGTCAACTTTGGACTAATTATTTTTATACAGCTAGGGCAGGGCAGTGCATCTTGTGATCGTCTTTCTTACTAATAGGATTCTGTCTGCTTCAGCAGGCAGTAATTGAAGGCTTCATGTTCGAGTCGAGGGGGGGAAAAAGTTTTAGCCTGAGTGGGCCATTGTCACAGCTTCTGATAACCAGTAGAACAGAAAGCAGGAGGAAATTGAACTCAGAATAGAAAAATCAGAGAGCAGGCGACTATCCAAGAGAAGAGAAAAGCATGTCATGAAGCTGTTGTTGGGTGCAGGGAGTCTGCCTGTGCATAAGGAGCTGGCGTTTGTGGGTGCAGCCTCTCAGAGCTGCTCACATTCATGTGCTGGCGCATTCACTCTTTAGAGCAGTTGAGCTGCGGCATATCCTGTCTAGGAGAGGGAAAAGAAAACATTGTGGTCCATCGCCAGTTTCTGGCAAATTTAAATGAATTGCAGACAATATATTTATTCTGAATTTATTATTACATGACTGGTTTCATCGTTCCAATGGTAGTTACAAAATAACTTTTTACAAGATTGCAACACTTTTTTCTCATTTAGGTCACACCATGAGCTTATTTGGCCTTTTTCTTGAATCTTACGAATCCAACAAAGATTAAATGTCAATTGCTAGAGATAATGGACAAGACATTTAGTGAGAGGGCGTATGGCTGTGTCCCAGCGTTTCACCTTCTTGGCTTGTAAACAGTGAGTGCTTGTGTTAGAATGGAGTGAGAGCATCAGACTCTGTCCTTTAGTCACATGGGGCTGTCGTGCACAGGTATAGCTCTGCCCTCTATGTCTCCCTTGTCCTCATTTGTGGTGTCCAGGTTTGTCTGTCTCCAGCATTCCCTCCCTGTTACAGCTCCATCCAAAAGGATTTTATATTCCTCATTACTGGGGACTTTGGAAGGACTAGGTAGACGACACTTAAGCTTTTCTGCCTGTAAAAGCCAGGATAAAAATATGACGGGGAAATAAGTCAGGATGCTGTGACTTACAGAATATAGAAAGTAAGCACATAATTGTGCAAAGAGAAAATCTTCCGTAAGGATTCTGACATAATAATAGTACCTAGCGTACATGCTAGGTAAATTGGAAAAATAATCTGTTGACTGGTATTGAGTGTTTTTTACATCTATTGAAAGACTGTGTGGCCTGCATTCATAATGCTTTAGTTTGAGTGGCTGCTCTGTTGTGCACTGGCCCTGTGTCTCAGGTAAATGCCTCCAGTTCTATGGCCCCAACCTCCTCATCTCAGTCAGTCCCCTGCCTCTATGGGTCAGATGGAACTGTGTGAATGCTTAGCACCCACCTCTGGTCACATGGTATAAACAACTACTCTATAGCAGTCAGAACTTCTGCCTTCTGTGGGGGGAAAAATGTCACTTTATAGGGCCTTGTTTAAGACCAAGTACTGAGGACCTGATAGCACCTATCAAATTTAGCAAATACAGTCAAGGTCTCTACCAAGTGTTTACTAACTAGTATTCTTTTTATAACTATAGTTTAAAAATATGCTAACACATAGCTTGTTCAGAATTTAAGTGGTTAGTAACTTTGGGGAGTGGTTTTGCCTTCCACGGACCCAAAGAAGCCAATTGTAATCATGCCATGTTCCGATTAAATCTATTCTTTTTGAACTGTGAAGTGGGCGGGTCAGGACATCTGATCTCCTGGTCCCTGCTTTATAAAGCTTAGCTTCCAGCCTGTGTGCCGCCCGGACACAGCCCAGCCACCCGCGTGTGTAAGGGGCAGTGAGTGGCCGCGGTTGCTAGGGTGCTTGCTTAGCGTTCTGCCCACTCTGCTGCTGCCGCAGTCTATGCAGATGCCCCAGCTTTCCTGTTCCTGGTCTTTCAGGCAGAGAATTTTGTAACAGGATTTGAAAAACATGCCCAGGATACTAATTTTAATCTCTATAAACATAGTGACATTTGTCTTTGCCTAGTCAGTGCTATTGTAACGTTAACTCTTTTAAGTTTTTTATGGCAGAGAAATAAAGTGTGCCTTGGGGCTATGCAGCCCTGAAATTCAAATGGTGCTTTGTGTTCCCATTCAAGCATAATCTTCTCTGAGGTCCCAAGGCACAAGTGTTAAGTAAATAAAGGGGCTAAGAAGACTGCTGTTTACATAATTATAGCCCTGTCAGAAATGGAGACCTCTGTTGAAATATTTGTTGAATGAATTACAAGTATGGTGACCAGATCTATGGGGAGAGTTGAGTAAATGAATGGGAATATAGAGCCATTGAATCCTTGTGACTAGTTTAGCAAACTATAGAAATATCTTTCTCCTATAAAGCTAAACAGCCTTTAAAATTTAGACATGGAGGCTGGAGAAATAGCTCAGTAGTTAAGCATGCTCACTGACTTTCCAGAGGTCTTGTGATCAGTTTGTAGCGTCTACATTAGGTGACTCACAACTGGCTCTATCCTAAACTTCAGGGGGTCCCAACCCTCTTCTAGATTGTGTGGGCCTACAGACAGGTGTTCACACACCCACACAGACACGCGTACATAGATAGCTTTTGTTTGTTTGTTTGTTTAATTTAGACAAGAGAAATGCATGAGTTTGTAGGGGTGATAAGAGGTGAGGGAGTGGTATGTCTTCTCACAAAGGGGAGATGGAGGAGGTGCCCACAGTGCCTAGCCTCTTACGAGTCCATACAAAAATCTGATAGATATATATATATGTGAAGCTTAAAAAAAAAAAAAAAAACAAAAAACTCCTTAGGAACATGGTTGTGGTTTACACTCCTAAACTGGTTCACCTCTCTGCTGGAACTATAATTCTTACAGTGTGTTTGAACCAGTTAGAAAGGTTGCTGATGTACCTTGCTAAGCACCATTAGCTAGTGTTTTACTATGTGTTGTCAGAGTACCGTGAATATTTGCAGCCAAGTGAGATGAGGTTGGTTGTCTTGTTGTCGTTGAAGATCTAATTTCCATCGTCCTCTTTAGGCCAAACACGACTTGTTAGATTTTTAAAAAGAAGAAGAATCTAATGTGTTAGATAAGCTCTTGATGTCATTTTTTAAAACTCAAAAAAGAAATTACTTTTGATTTAAAGAGAATCTGCTTCCTGCTTAAGTGGCTAATATTTTAATTAAGTCGGGAGTGAAGTTTTTCTGAGTGTCTCCTGATAAACTCCCTCTTTTATGTTGATGGTAATTAAACAGATCCCTGAGGACACTGCTGGCTCTGTGCGGAGGCCCATGCTAATTGTCAGACATGAGACACTGACCAGTTGGTTTGCTCTTGAATAGTCCACAGCATGCTGTCAGCTCGGCAGTTTTATTTTTATGTATTGTGAGTGTTGTCAGGGCTAACTGGGTGCCATTGTGGCTGAAGATGTTGCGCAAATTGAGGCAGATGGCTCAGATTCAGACACGTGTCACCCAGTGAGGGGAAAGGGGATTGGCCCTGCAAAGTGGGGTCACAGCAGGTCACAGACCTGCTCCACACTTGTTAGTGTTTTCAAAAGCTCATGTGCAGCAACTTTGTTTTTCTCCAGTCATCCCTGCAATCAGACTCCCTCCCCTCAAAATGTGTAGAACGTGGTTCTGAAGGGAAAATGGAGGCCTAGAAGGGGGTGCCAGCCCTCCTCTGAGGCCCACACTCCCCTGTGCATGCAGAATGAAGTAGCAGGATTGACAGTAGTCCGCTGTGCCTCCGGCAGCTTTCCAGTCGACTGCAGTGTTATAAGGCTTGTTTTGCTTTTAATTCCATGTAATTGGTAGGTTCTTCGTGCCTTGGAATTTAGTAATAGCACAATAGACCTCAAGTTCCCTCTATTATATCCTAAAGCAAAAAGAAGGATCTAATGTCCTGAATATTAAATGGGGCTATGTGGTGGCGCTTGGCTGTCATGTGACTTTGTTTCATCTCACCATTAACAGTAGAGATTGAATTTGAATATTTTACATGAGCCACTGAGACTTAGGAAGAATTTTATAATGTACATAAAATTATCTAACTTCTTGCATAATCCTTTTCAGATATGAGGAATTAAAATTCCAAGGTCTTTGAAAAAGGTAATATAGTTCTTACCGTGTTTTAGAAATAAAAATATGGCGGCATATTTGAAACAGCCCTATGTGTGGTGAAATGTTAGCTGTCAAGAGAAGGGGTGTTTCCAAAGTGCATCCTAATGGAGAGTGCCCACACGCTTCTGCTGTTCAAACTAATGAGGACCATAGGCCTCCTTTGCGTGTTCTGTGTGTGAGCTGCACTGCAGTGGCCTGCCTGCATGTGAGAAGCATGGGCTGGGCAGCTGATTGACTTTCCTAAAGGATGCTTGGCGTTGGGTGTGGAATGGTAAGGAACCATCAATAAATTACTTCATTAAGAAAAAGAGTTACTTTAAGCCTATTTGAACGAATGCTGTCGCCTCCTCTTCCTTTTCTCCTCTCAGGATAAAAGGTCTCTCTTTTATGTTTTGCAGGTTTGCAGCTAAAACTGTGCACAGTGGGTCATTGATGCTAGTCACAGTGGAACTGAAGGAAGGCTCCACAGCCCAACTTATCATCAACACCGAGAAAACTGTGATTGGTTCTGTTCTGCTGCGGGAGCTGAAGCCTGTCCTGTCCCAGGGGTAACCTGCTTACATCTGGACTTGAGAATCTGGCACACAACAAAAGTGCCTGGCATCCACTGCTGCTGCCTTTCATTTATAATAATAGCCCTTCCATCTGGCAGCGGGGAGAGCACACTCTCGACATCCTTGTCTCTGCTTTAGAATGCTGCTGTGTCTGTCATGTGGACACTCCTCCCCTCCTCGCTTTGCTAACCAAAGAACATATATTTTACTGTCCATTTCCTCAGCTCCTCAGCCCATGTGGCGTTTCCTTTGCCCTCCAACGTCTTTTGGCCTCGTCTTCCTTCTGGTTTTTGAGAATGGTGGGTGTGAATCAGTATGTTGGGAATCGTCCTTCCTACAGCAGTAAGCAAAGATTAGCAAGGAAATTATCTAAATGGCCTCTCTGCTTGGTATATGAAAAAGAAATAGCATACTTTTTTTAAAATTAAATGCAAAAAAAAAAAAATGGCATCTCTGAAAATCCCAACCTTTGAACTTCCTGGTATTGTAACTGGTTATCAACAATTGTCATCATGAAATTACCCCTGAATAATAAGGTAAATAAACGAGCATATGAATAGCATCTGCCTCTCCTAATCCTTACTGGCTGAACTTTCTTTGTTCCCAAGTGTTTCTGGTCATACTGTGGAGAATCACAGGCTTAGTTAGTGAAAGAGAAACTTCTCCCAACAAGGTAAGCTGTTTGCTTCTCTGAGATGGGTTCCCTCAGCAGCCTGCTCTGCCTTAAACTTGAAATCCTCCTGCCTCTGCTCCCCCTGTGCTGGGATTACAGGCATGCATGAGCACACTTGGTGCTCTAAACTAGGCAGACATTCTAACAGTGCTGCAGAATGGCTAATGAGCACTTTTATAACAAAACAGGAGCCTTTGTGTAAAGCAGAACACCTCTTTCTATACAGGTTTAATTGTTTTAGAGATCTGATCACCAGGCTGCTACACCTGCTAAATAAAGCTGGGTTCAGTTTTTCTTTAAAAATCTTGGTCTCAGACTTTTATCAAAACTGACTAGTACACAATTGATTCTATGCTATTTAAAACTGTACCATAATTAGCATATTTCTATAAGTCATTTATTTGCTAATTTAGGCAAAGAAATCATCTTCATTAAAATTATTCTTTATGGCACACCGCTGGTGGCACACGCCTTTAATCCCAGCACTTGGGAGACATAGGCAGATGGATTTCTGAGTTCGAGACCAGCCTGGCCTGAGTTCCAGGACAGCCAGAGCTATACAGAGAAAACCCTGTCTCAAAAAAAACAAAAAAAAACAAAAAAACAAAAAAAAAATTATTCTTTATAAATCAAGAAACTCTCCTAATGTGTTTGTTTTGTTGTTGCTGTCATTGAGACAAGCCGGGGTTGGCTTGGAGCTAACGGACTTTATAGACCAGGCTGGCCTTGTTTGCTATGATCCTCCTGCCTCCACCTTCCAAGTACTGGGTCTCCAGGTATGTAGCAGCGTGCCTGGCTGGTACCTCTTTAAAAGCCGGTTGAGAAGTCAGGCTTGGTGGGTGAGATATGCTTCAATCCAAGTACTCTGGAGGCAGAGGCAAGTGGATCTCTGTGAGTTCGGGGCCAGCCTGGTCTACGGAGTGAGTTCCAGGACAGCCAGGGCTACAGTTGAGATGGTTTTGCTGACCTTTCTGACACAGGCAGGGCCATAGCGACATGGTCCAGTTCTCTTCAGTACTAGCCATGTCTTCTGACTTCCTTTTCATGGGCTGGCTTGCTACTGAGCTCAGCTCAGCTCCCACATCAGACTCCAGAGCAGCAGCGACTATAGACGGGTGCTACGGAGCCCGTCAACAATAATTTCTAATTGATTTTTTTATTACTTCTAGTTATGTGTATATGTGGGGGTGAGGTGCCTTCAGAAGCCAGAGATATGAGATCCCCACCTGATGTGGGTGGGTGGGGATTGAACTCAGGTCCTCTGGAAGAGCCATATGTGTCCTTCACTGCTGAGCTATACCTCTAGCCTAACAAGAATGATTTTTGAAGGAGAACTGAGGAAGGCGGAGGTGTGTGTGTGTATGTGTGTGTGTGTGTGTGTGTGTGTGCACATGTTGCACACATGAAAGCTAAAATCTGAATGAAATGTTCTTGAATCATACTAAGAAGAGCAAGTAGTCAGTAGTGTCTCATTTTGTACAATGAAGAGAGTAAATAAGATGGTTGAGTATTTCTATTTTTAGTCAAAGTGCCCCTATAACCTCAACCAAGCTGAGGTAGGAAGATTATAATGAGTTCCAGGCCAGAAAACTAAAACATAAGTGTCTGCTCCCAAAATAGAGCAATGACCCAGAGCGAAGAGAGGAGTCCCATGTCATGTGTAACATAGTCCTGTAAGATTTTGTCACCCAGTGACATCATATCCAGATTATCTTGTGTAAGAACACACTGTGTTTGGACAATGATAAGGCATTTCTCAGAACACATCTCTGTTGCTAAGCAACACCTTACCATGTTGCCCTGGAAGCTCATGTTCTCTTTAGTTGGGGACCTTGTGTGATTTAGCGGTCCCAACTCCCAGGATCCCCTCTGTAGGCTATACAGTCCATCAGCATCCCTGTAGGGAACCCTGTATCTCAAGGCTTTGAAATTTAGATGTTTAGTAACTTTTTGAGATGTTATCAGGCTGTTTTCTGGAGAGAAGATTACTGTCATCAGTCACAGGGGAAAGTGCATGTTATAATATAGAAAGGATCTTATTTTTCTTAGGGGCCACATCTTTGAAAAAGAGTCATGTGCTTATAATTTTTTTAACTAAGAATTTCTGTATCAATTACTTTTTAATAATTTTTTTCTCTGAATAAGTTACCGTTGGCTACCAACTTCCTTCCATATTTAAAGCTGGGAAGACAGCTTGCAGCAGTTCTCAACCTGTGGGTCATGACCTCTTTGAGGAATCAAATGACCTTTTCATAAGGACTTCCTAAGACCATCAGAAAGCAGATATTTACATTATGATTAATAACTATAGCAAGGGAGCTGGAGGGATGGCTCAGCAGTTAAGAGCACCCACTGTTCTTCCAGAGTTTAATTCCCAACAACCACATGGTGGCTCAGAACCATCTATGAGTTTGGACACCCTTTTCTGCCATGTAGGTATACATGCACATAGAGCACTCATATATAAAATATATCTTGAAAATAAAAAAGTAGCAAAATTATTTATGAAGTCACCATAGTATGAGAACTGCAGCAAAGGGCCGAAGCGTCAGGAAGGTTGAGAAGCTCTTGGCTGGGTGGGTAATAACACCCGCCTCCCAGGCCTGGCTTCCTGAGTTCCGATCCCTGGAACTCACTCGTGTTAAGAATCTAGTTGAGTAGCACACAGCTATACCAGAGTACTCCTGTGTGCAGAGATGGGAGGGGAAGACAGGAAATGGCCTGGACACTTGCAGACCAGCTAGTGTGAGCACCCAGTGTCGAAGCAGATTCAAGGAAGGCAAAAACCAACTCCCAGAAGTTGTCCCCTTACCTTTACATGCGCACTGCCCTGGCATGTGCACCACACCCCAATACCTGCACACACATACGTTCACACAGTGTGTGTCGATTTGACACAAGCCAGAGAGACACCTGGGAAAAGAGAAGAATTAAGGAATTGCCTTCTTCAGATTGACCTGGGGCATTATACCTGGGGTAACATCATGACTGATGTAGATGGGTCCTGCCCACTACGCAATACCACCCCGAGGCAGGTGGCCACCCTGGATTGTATAAAGAAACAAGCCAGTCACTTTGTCCTCCATGGCTCTGCTTCAGCTCCTGCCTCCAAGCTCCTGCCCTGACTTCCCTTCACCATAGACTGTGATCAGGACATACATCAGAAGAATCCTTACCCAGACTTGCTTTTTTTGGTCAGTGTTTCATTGTAGCATAGAAAATAATCTAGAACACACAAAGTTGGTTTTTTTTTTAATATATGTAAATCAATAAACAATATGAACCAGTTGGTAGTAACGTGGTATTTATAGTGAAAACTACCAGCTGAAACTACTTTGCCATTGATAGTTTAATATCTTAAGCTATTTTTCACATAAATGAAATCAGAGAGTGACAGGTGCCCCAAGCTTTAGCTTTTTTCTTTTTGTGACAGTTCCAAGTCCTTGCCACACATTTCCTTTAGCTTCAGTGGGTTCCTTTAAACTGTTGGATTGAGTCAAGCTAGCCATTGCTCGATTCTTAATTCCAGCTGTGTGGGCTTCATCTTGACATTCACTTTAAGGGACATTTTATGTACACCCATCTCAAAGGACGGCCCTCAGAGTAATTCATAAAGAGTCTCATGTTCGGTGTCAGTCTGTTTCCTAACCCCACCCCGCATCCCCAATCATCTGCAGACAATGAGAGTAGCTACTCAGTTTGCCCGGGCAGCCTGTGCTTCCACTGTTAAGTTCCAGAGAAGATAAGAATTCAGACTGCTAAGTAATGAGAGGAGGGGGGTGTTGGACCAACTGAAAGACACCTAAGGTCTTTTGCCTTCTCTGTTGCTTTTCTGCAGTCTCAGATCTTACAGCAAACTTGGTTTATATGGAAGAAAATGCTCTGCCCAAAAGAGGGAAAAAGCAGGTGCCCTGTAATCTGGCACAAACCCACAGCTGTACTGCTCCCTTGTCTGTCTAAAGGCTGCTGTGAGCTTTGTCAGACACACAAGAGAACTCTTAACACACTCACACACATTCATACATGCACGCATACACACTTGGTCTGGCCAGATGGCTCATCACATAAAGCTGCTTACCATCAAACCCAGTGACCTGAGTTTGATCCCTGTGACTCACCTAGTGGGAGAAGTGAACCAGCTCCTGAAAGGTTCCTCAGACCTGCACATAGTGGCACGCACGCTATACACACTCACATGAATACATTCAGTTAAGGGAAAGAGGGCTGGAGAGACGACTCAGCAGTTAAGAGCACTGGCTACACTTCCAGAGGACCCAGGTTCAATTCCCAACATCCATGTGGTAGCTCACAACTGTAACACCTGTTCCAGGGGATCCAACACCTTCATTCAGACATACATGCAGGCAAAACACTAATGTACATAAAATAAAACTAAGTTATTAAAAGAAAAAGCCTATACATTAATCACAATAAAGAAATGGCACTAAGGGCCTTCTCCAAGTTCGTGAGTAAGCCCTGGTTTGCAAATGTCATTCCTTCCAAGCTAAGATACCTTTACCCATCCCCACTTCCTGCAGGTGCCTCCCTCCCAGGAGCTCTGACCCAGCTGGTGGCCCTGGGTTGTACACTCTGCTCTGTCAGTGGTGGGCCAGTATCAGTGATTCCCTCATCTGCTCATCTCTCTGAACCCTCTTCCTCCCTTCCTCCTGCCTTCCACCTTGACTGTGACTGCAGAGAAGGTCTCCATGGTCACTTTCACTATTTTCCTGATTTGAAAGAAAAACATGTTTATCACATAATAGTTTTGTTGTAAGCTGAGAAGGACAGAGGCAGTAACAGGAAAGCCTGCCCTTGCATGGACCAGAGGACGCTTCTCAGGGTCTTCACAAAGTCGCTATCTGCTCCTTATGTGTGTGCCTGACAAACAGTGTTCACTACCAACTAACAGTGCTTTGCTCTTTTGGGGGGTCTTTTCCCTTCTCTCACTGTGTTTAAGGGTAAAGAGAAATCTGTGATGTGCCTACCAGCCTCTTGAGCCATAAGGTTGGGGCGGCTGGGAAGGCTGAGGTGGTTGGTTCATGAGGAATGCCAGGAAGCTGAGGGGTAATTGCCAAGTTGTCACTGTGTCACTGAGTAAAGGGGACAAGGTGGCCGGCCACTGGAGGTGACAAATGAGGCAATCCGTCTAGGTCCTAAAAGTGGCATGGGGTTTAGGAGAGAAAGGGGAGCTCTAGGAATGGAGTAAGAATATAATGTTCTCTGCTGAGGTTGTGTATTACAAGGCACATTTCTTCATACAGAAAGCAGTGTTGACCAATATGGCAGGGAGTCATTTCTCCTTCCTGTCTTGCCTAGCCCCTCCTCCCTGTCTCAAACTGATTCCCAAGGCCTGTGCTTCCAAGAGGCATGGAGGCTACCATCCATGATGGGAATTTGGGGCTCTGCTAATCGTGGAAGAAGACAGAAACTTAAGTCCAAAACCACTGACCTGGAGGCTGGGAGAAGCAGGCCTTCTGGGTCTGACTTTATGCATAGACGGATTACACAAACTTTCTTCCGCGTGTCATTTTCTGAGTCATGTTGTCTGTGTAATCCAGTGAATGCCTGCTTACTAGCAGATGCAGTCAATGTGTGTGCACGCACACATACTCAAGGACCCTCATCTGAGAGTGTAGCTCAGTGATAAAGCACTTGCTTAACTTGGGCAAGGCCACAAGTTCAGACCCCAACACTTAAGAATGAATGAGTGAATGAATGAATGAACTTGTCTTTTACAGCTTTGAGAACAAGGCACATCAAAGGTTAGGTTTAAATAACATGCATAAAGCTCCCAGTAGGCTCGTTTATGTCAGGCCTGAGACTGTGCCACATGGCTGCTTGGAGGGGACAACTCATCTCAGACATCTTACCTCTGCTCCACAGCGAGGGGTGGGGTTGAACAAATAGAGAGCGTAATGGTGAGAGGAGATGTGTTTCCTCAGGTTGAACAGCAGCTTCCCAACCTACTCTTTTCAGAGTGGTATGAATGAGGCTCTTGTTTTACAGTATGGCCATCGTCTCCGTGGACAACAGATGAGAGTTGTTAAGACTGTAACTGTGTAAGCAATGACTGTGGGCCCAGCCTAACCAAGTCCCTTCTACCAACCTATCTAAGGCTCAGGGAACATTGTGGAAGAGGAAGCCGGAAGTATGTAAGAGCCAGAGATGGGAGGAGGGCTACAAAACCCCATTCCCTACACTAGCTACAACTACTGCAACCACAACCATTAACACACCAACTGTAGTCACCTGCGCTGGGCCCACACAAGACCAGCCCTATCCACTCAGTCAGTCAAGGAAAGGGGAGGGGCTCACAGAGTCTGCTCCTTACTTCTGGACTACTGGCTATTAATAGAGCCTGGGTCAGGAGGAATGACTGCTGTCTTTAGTCATATACCCTCTTCTGAGCCCACCATGTTCCAGTGGTCACACAGATGGCCCTGGTTAAACTCAGTGGGTCACAAAGCAAAATGAATAGACAGCAGCTAGATTTGTAGGAGAGGGAGAGGGCAGACCTAGGGAGGTAAGAATGGTGAATGCAAGAATCCATTTATGGAAATGTAAAAAAATAAAGTTTTTCTAAGACAGTATCTATATATGTAACCCTTACTGTCCTGAATATATATATGTATGTATGTATGTATGTATGTATGTATGTATGTGTACATACCCCTCGGTCTGGTGGACCCCACTTCCTGGTGAGTTAATTTTCTTTTTATCTTTGCCTATGGACTGTCTATAGGTCTATGGTACAAGGAGTGGTTGCCAGGAGACGGTGCTGCCATCGGTGAGGCTGGGCTGCTGGAGAGGATGCAGGAAAAACCCAGTATCCTTCCGTCGCCTCTCTGAGTTCTGAGCTTTTTACAACCGGACACTAGTGTGAAGGGCCTCATAGTGGCATCACACAGAATCACGTCACCCTCCCAGGGTGCTCTTTCCTTGACCCCAGCGTCTTCATCCATGCCTCAAGACTGTGCAGCCTAAATACCAGTATTTTGTAAACAAAGTTATGGACAGCTCAGATTTCTAATTGAAAGTAATCATGATTTCTATGTGGTGGTGTAATTACCTAAAAAAAAAAAAATGTTATTTGATGATTAAGATTCTGGAGTGAATTGTGTTCTCTGGGCTTTTGCTCCGTTCCCCCATCAGGGACCTGGTTTCAGCAGAGTGCAGCTGTTGGAGTTGATTTACAGAGCTGCGGCTGTGGCTGGTCATAAATAAATCCTCTTATATAGTTGTTATGAACACCTGTTAGATCATCTGTCAGCAGGAGCTGTTCACATTTATCATGGTGCGGTAGTTATTTTACCCCAATCCATTTCCAGCGGACTCAGGCTCCATCACAGGGTTACTATCACCACACATAATCGCTCATTCCCGCTCCATGTTACAACTTGCAGATAAAAGATTTCACTACTTGGCCAAATTTCATAAATAAAGGAGCAGTTCAGTGCAGTAAAAGTTTATTTTTGTCATCATTTGTCACCCCATTATTCTATAAATCAAGTGGAATAGCACTGTTGTCAGCTCAGGCGTGGCTGTCAGCCTTAGGCATGGAAATGGCCCGTTTCTCCCTTTTAGATGAGATGACATGTCTTTCAGACTTAACCGGCTTATGGCTTTGTTTCACCCATTTTATTTTATTACCCCTTCGGAGGGATCCTTGGGGAACAGAGACAGCGTGAGATGGAAACAGAAAATAGAGTAAAACATGCTGCTTAGTGGACGGATGGGCACCCCACCTCCTCCCTCATTAGAAACTTGACCAGACCCCAAGCTTCTGTGCCGTATACCTGGCTGCAGAGGTATTTCACAAACTTGTAAGTGTTGGGTGTACTCTCATTTTGGAAAGGCCATTACAACATGGAGTTACAGATAATGAGACAGCCTCTGTGTGTCCTTGGAGAGCTCTCACTTTGACAGGCTTCATGCAAAGAAAACACTTACAGGTTTGTTTTCCAAACTTAGTCTGAAGCTCTACAATGGAGCAGTCCTTCCCCTGGAGGTCTATCAGCCTTGGTGTCCTGGAGGAAGTCAGGATTTACTAGCAAGATGGAAGCTAGCTCAGGCCTGAGTTTGAAGAAGGCAATGCACCTTGGTTAAAGGGAGAAGCCAGGAAAGCTGGAGGGTAGGGGTAAGGATAGAGAAGGGTTTATAGTTGAGACTTGTGAGTTGGTTCTAATTCCAGGTACGGTCTCCACAGTCATTATGTAGCTCATAAATTCAATAGAGTGTTTTACTGATTCTATAAAAGTGACAGGAGGGGGGTTTTATGCTGTAAGTTTCCATAGTAGCTCTTCCTGTTTTATGTTGAAGTTCTCAGGCCATTATGTCATTAAACTCCTTGGAGTCTGAAGGGCTTGGGGCCCCCATGTCTTTCCTCCGCACACTTGACCAGAACAAATGTCAGCCCAGGCTGGCACAGGTCACCACATAGCAAGAGCCAGTGGCTGTAGTGTTCAGAGGCAAGCCAAGGTTGTTGGAATCTGTTGGGTGTCGAGCCCAGAGCAGACCGGTCTAGAGTTGGAAGGAAGCTTTAGGCAGTGGGCTATGGTTGCCAACATTCATTTTAACTCAGGGGAAGGACCTGCTGGTTGGACTGCAAGAAGCTGGAGCCCGAGGACCTGGGATGTCTCTGCATTCAAGAGCAGATGTCTGGGCCATTGGATTCCTTGCTGTTACCCACTCCAAGAAAGTTCTAAGCAGATTCAAAGTTGGAAGCTCAGGGAGTTCAGTTAGCTATTGGTTTTGAAGGGAAATGCCTGACCTTGCTCTCTCCTGTCTGAAAGGGGCGAAGGAGGCTTATGCTCCAGGAAATGTTGCTCCCTCCAGATGTTTGTTCCAGAATTTCCACATGGAAGCAGCAACTACTAATTCCCTGGCCAGAGTGCATGGAGGCCGTAATCTAAGCCTCCCATCCCGCCAGCTGTCTGGCACTTGCTATTATAGGGCACCAACAGAGAAATGAGGCTGTGGCTTTATCAATGCACCCTGGGTGACAACTTGATTTTCTGCTTTCACCGCAGGCAGCGGCAGCCCAACATGATGGGGCTGTTAATTTGTGCATTTCATGGTGTCTGTCAGGGGGTTGGGGGGGGGGGGGAAGGGCTTCAGGGGGGAAGGGAATGGAGCATGGCCCAGCCGAGGAAGCACCTGTCTGCATTGACGGCACAGAGCACTTCTTATTAGCGTGCAGGTCTCTAAATGCAGCCCTGGGATGACAGCCTGGCATCCCAGCACCCACACACTGTGACAGGCGCCGGCAGCCGGTCCCATTGTTTGCCCTTGATGAGCATGTCATTAATGGAAATGGAAGAAAGTGAGGACCACATCAGTATTCAAATAGCCTCTATTCTCTCTGCCATTCACCCGGCCCCGTTCAGCCTGCTGCAGATTTCCTTCTGTGAGCCCCCTTTTAGGCCCCCCTTTTTAAAAAACAGATTTATTCCCATCCCAGACAAATCCTTTCCATGTTGTTCCTGGTTTCTTCCAATCCTGTGTTTACACCCACCTCTTTAGACTGGATTTAGGGCGATCAAAGGAGATTTGGGTTCTAGTGTCTTGCAAAGGTCTAATTAGCAAATGCATGCTCTTTGCAGCCGAGAAAATGCAAGTTGCCACTTTTGAAACCCATTTGTCTCATGAGTCCTGAATTTCCACCTCCAGGAAGGTTCCCACTGTTGTCCTGGCTGTGTCTCATGAGTGGGGGTGGGTGGGGAAACGCACCCCTGGCATCGCTACCGTAGTTCCTCATCTGAAGCGTATAGGAAGTTAAGGGAAGCAAGCGACTGGGAGGAAAGAGCCCTGCTTCACACAACGGCTGTTTACAGCCAGGCAGAGCGTGGCTGGATCCTGAATGCATGTTTCTATCCTTCAGACCTGTGTTGTCTGTTTGCTTAATAATGTAATTAGTGCTCAGGGGGAGAATATCGACACCACCAGCAGTTTACTGCTCCTCCGTGCATGCCCAGGCCAGCCCTGCTGCCCACTTGGCTTTCACATCACCTGGTTTTGTACTCTCAGCTGGGTACCCCGCCTTCCTCCCCTGTACCCCAGAAGCTCTTCAGTAGCCCACCTCCACGTACATCCCACACAGTCTAGCTCTGCGCAGCTTACACATTCAGGTGGAGTGGCCTCGCCAGCAGCCGTTAAACCACCCTGCGTTCTCTCTGACCTTTCGGTAATGACAGGTCAGCAGAGCGGCTTGCAGTGTCCCCTCTCCGGTGTTAATCTGTCAGCAGTGTCCTCTCCCTAGTGTTAATCTGTCAGTGCCTTGAGCTCGGACTCCCCAAGATTCCACCGTCTTCTAATCTGGTCTACAACTCTGTTGCCGACTGCCTGGAAATGGACCTGGGGCTGAGGTCTAAGTCCGCGAGGCCCCGCCTTAGCCTAGGTGGGGATGAGGGAAGCTCTTCTTCCTCAGCTCTATGCTGCTTTACATTGTGTGTTGCACTGGGGTCGTCAGAGGCACCATGCTGATGTTTGGCCTCCACGGAAAGGTCAGCATCCAGTGGTCTCACGCACAACCCACGGCAGTGGTCCTAAAGGACCTGAGAACAGACACTCACATGTTTATCTGACAGAATCCCCCATCCCTTCTCCTTAAGAAGAGGTGTGATTACAGTTTAAAAAGTCAAGTCATAAAGTGGACTTTTTCTACTCGGTTGCTTCGCAGCAGCGGGAATCCACAGAGGTTGATTTAAAAGGAAAGGGGGCCTAGAGAAGAAGAAGGAGGAGGAGGAGGAGGAGGAGGAGGAGGAGGAGGAGGAGGAGGAGAAGAAAAAAAGAAGAAGAAGAAGAAGAAGAAAAAGAAGAAGAAGAAGAAGAAGAAGAAGAAGAGAAAACCAACACTTTAGAGTTGTTAGTGCTGGTGATGGAAAACAAATTTCACATTTGATTAATTATTAAGGGGGCCTGTTTAATAAAATATAGAGTATTTTGTCTCTCTGCAGTTCTTAGCATGACCCAGGACCCCTATTTTGGAGGTGAACAGAAAGCTATTGAGGTACAACAATAAATTTTGTCCCCAAGGGTTTTTTGCAGAAGTGGCCACAGGCCCATCCTGACAGATTTAAGGCAGCCGTCCCTCAGCTGACAGTGAGTGGATCAACTGCAGTGTCTTCCGGTGGGGAGTCACAGTTGCTGGCCTCACGGAGACATGCAGATAGAACAGATTCATTGACCTTGGAACAAGCTGAAGGTTTGGCTGGGCTTGCTTCTTTCCTTTATTCAGGGAATGATTTCCCTAAAAGTAACCCCTCCGGAGCTTTGTGTTCTTGGTAGCTTGCTGATTTCCAAAGCAGAAAGTCATCCAGGGATCTCATTCAGTGACTACAACACTTTGAAAGCCCCACACAATCCTTCCTCTGACTCCGACTTGAATTTCACTGGGCCTATCAAGGTCAACGAGGAAATACCCTATTGGAAAGAGTTGGTTTTTCTTTTTCTACCACTTGCTTAAAAATTGTAGTTTTATCTGTAAGGTTAGAAGTTATTCCATATGACTACATGAACTCAAACTCATTTGAAGACAGTGCCATTTAATTAGCACAAATGCACACACTAAAATAACTTGATAAACATTCAGACTTTGGATTTGTTCTGTTTCCCACTCTGTCATATGCTGTCCAGACGTGACAGAGGAAGAAGTCAGACAGATGGGCATGTGTCTGCCCGGTGCTGCTCCTCAGGCGGGCATCTGCCTTCCCTTATTTCTGCCTACCTTAGAAAGCTTCTTGCCTGGCACTTCTGTGGAATGCTCCTCTGGGTAAGGCAATTTGGAGCACCACCTTCAGTTTCTTTCTGACATTTGATGGGAAGGGACAGGCTCTTCCCTATGTGGGGCCTGTGTAGAAGTCACAGACTGTCCCCAAAAGTGCAGGCACAAGTCGCAATCACATGCCTTCAATTCAGATCTGTGCCGGGTGGAGCCATAGCTTGACCATTCCATCATGGCTACGTATTTTGAAAGTAGAATCATAGAACATTTTGGAAGGAATTTTATAGCTATCCATCTGGAGCATGGGAAAAACATTGCAAAGATGAGATGAGGTGGGAGGAGACCTTGCTCTTTGAGCAGTCCTCAGTCTCCACCCCTAGCCATATGCCGGAAGGCCTCATGGCCTCAAACTTCACTCCCATTCTTTCTGACCTCCTCTGGGCCAAAATAAGGACATAGTAATCAGGAAATCAGGAAAAATGTATAAGAAAACCCGCACATGAGCAAGAAAAAAATATTGAAAGCTCTAGTCATTTTATTGTTTATTTTACACTTCTCTGCTATATTTTGTATGCAGCTAATATATTGGTACAGAATAGCCATAAATATTCAAGTGTTAACTAGTGAGCCATGTATGTAATTAGTAATACACTATAAGCCATAATTCAGGTTAAAGTAGACAGACAGTATTATACATCACAGTTCACAACTATGCGGTTGACTCTTCACTCAGAACTCCCTGGAGACCACAGGCCCACAGCATGGTTCCTAGAGGATGCTGCTCTGACTGCTAAAATGAGGAGCCCAAAACAATGGTCGGAGAACCTGCCTATTTTTCCCATAACTGAGAGACTACTCTGTCAAAACTCCAGGAAATGTGTTCTTCCAGACCATAATGAAACTTCTGTTAGCATCTTCCACCTGCGGACTCCATTCTCCTCAGGGCCATTTAGAGAAGAACAGAGCTCAGGGGAAGGGACTAGATGCCCTCCCAGGTGGGTTCACTGTGGAGATCTAGATACAGCCTTGGAGAAGTTGGCAGGCCAGGCACCGGAGCAGCCCTGCCTGGAGGAGGTGGGGAGGTGGGCAGGGCGGGGCTGTGCAGAGGTGGGTTGGCATCAGGGCTCACCTCATTAGGAGTGAGGAATGACTCATGACTCACAAAAGGTCATTGACTACTGAGGTAGATAAATTACCTCAGCAGGGTTGGAGGACCTATTTGGTAAAGAAGTTTTCATTAAATCGGAGATTTTTATGGCTTCTATTTTGTTGCATAGGAAAAAAGAAATAATTATCAATTGACAAACTAAGTGCAGGGAATAAAGTCACATAATGTTATTCTAATGGGCCTCGCCATGGTCTTTAACTTTCTACTTGCAGGCCGCATTATTTTCTAACTCAGATGTATAAAATCACACAGAGACAGTGGAACCAATTGCAGTTAAGCAATGGAGGGGAGCTCTGAGCAGTAACGGGCGAGGCTTTAAAGTGCCATAAATATTGGTCCTCTTTATCTCGCTTGATTCTTGATGGTTTCCCATAACCCATTGCTAAAATGCCCACATTCTTAGCTAGTACTCTCTGTGTTCTAGGGTTAGAACTGTAAATCAGAATACACAGGCCCCCAGACTGCCTATGAGGTGGGCTCCTCTGGTCTGTTTCTATGCCATTTCTCATCTTTGGAGGGCCTCAGATTCGAACAGAAGCAACACTGGGTTGTGGGCTGAGTGTGCAATGTCCCTGCTAGTTCTTCAATACTTGGTCTCCAGCTAATGGCCCTATTTTAAGAAGTTGTAGAAACTTTTGGGACACGGATGTGGTGGTTTGAACAAAAATGGCCCCCATAGGTTCTTTTATTTGAATGCTTTGTCCTCAGTTGGTAGGCTGTTTTGAGAGTGTGGCCTTGTTGGGGAAGCTATATCCTGGGGCTGGGGTCCACACCAGACCCAGTCTCTGGCTCTCTCTGTCACCAACTTTTGGATCAGATGTAAGCTTTCAGCTTCTGGTCAGCGCCCTGTCTGCTTGCCTGCTTCCATGCTCCCCACCATGACGGCTATGGGTTTACCTTCTGAACTGTAAGCAAGCCCCCGATTCAGTGTTTTCTTTTATAGGTTGCCTTAGTTGTGGTGACTGTTCACAGCAGTAGAAAAGCAAGCTACAGGTCCTCTCTGGTAGACACAGGCTGGAGGGTTATATGCAGGCTCAGTGTCCTGGGCAACTGAGCTGTGAAGAGCAAAGCATATTGAACACCATTGCTTCACCACCACGAGAGTCCTCCTTGAACCACGAGCCAAAACAAACCCTTGCTCCCTGGAAGGATATTTCTGGTGGATATTTCATCACAGCAACGAGAGAGATAACTGCTACATGCTCAACGTAAACGTAAAGGCCACCAAACCCGATGATCCAAGTTTTAATCCCTGGACCTCAAGGGTGGAAAGAAGGCAAGCTCCTGAGAGTTGTCCTCCGGTCTACACACATGTGCCAGGGCACCCAGGCCACATGCGTGCACACATATGCACAATAAAGAAGTGCATAATCAACCTCTTGAAAGATGAATTTAACTTAACCATTGAGCTGCCATTGTCCCTCATCCATTGGGCCGATGGTGCAGAAACTCTGGAACATTTCTGTCAGTGAAATGCCAGCTAACATTTACATGGCCACAGGGCTCTCTTCTTAGAGGAAGTCCTGCCTTTTTAGCTCAATTAAATCTGCTCTGGAGAGGAGTCATGCACATGTGGGTCATGGGCTTTAAGAAATAATGACATGGGCTGGAGAGATGGCTCAGCGGTTAAGAGCACTGACTGCTCTTCCAGATGTCTGAGTTCAATTCCCAGCAACCACATGGTGGCTCACAACCATCTGTAATGGGGTCTGATGCCTTCTTCTGGTGTGTCTGAAGAGAGCAGTGGTGTACTCATATATGTGAAATAAATAAATCTTTAAAAAAAAAGAAAAGAAAATGACATGGAAAGTAAGAATGTGTGGAAGGAGTAAGTTTCACACTGATTATAACTTACTTGTTTTAACAATACCTTCCATAGATGGAAGGCTTCTTCTACTTGGTCTTGGGCTAATTATTTTTAAATTACATTTTTTCCATTCTAACCTCCTAACAGCCAGATTTGAGAGTGTCTGTCTTCATTCACATGTTCCAGATGAGGAAACATGAGAGGACGTGTCCTGGAGAAGCCAGTGCTTCTCCCATCTGCCAAGTCAGCCAGCTGCTCCAGCCAGGCCAGGCAAAGATCTGCCTACGTCCCAAGTCAAGTAAGAATTTTCCTCTGTTTTAGGTATAGAGGTACATGCTTTTAACTCTAGCACTCAGAAGGCAGAGATAGAAGGTTCTCTGAGTTCAAGGCCAGCCTAGTCTATAAAGAGAATTCCAGGCCAGCCAGGGCTATATACTAAGACTCTATCTCTAAATAAGTAAATAAATAAAAATTTTAAAAAAGAAATTCCTGTGTTCTTTCTCTAACCCCTTTTAAAACAACTCAGGATGAAGGGAGATGAAAATTCAATATTTGAGATAAGGTGCTTAGCCCAGTGCCTGGCACTCATTAAACCACTATTGTTGATATTTTATATAAAAAAGATCTGAGTAGTGAGTGTTCTCCATTTAGGGGATGGGAAAGGAGAAAAATAAAAAACAAAGACATTTCTAAAAACAGACCATGCTAGATAACATACAGGACACGGTCCCGTTTCCAGGTCTTTCCAAAAATCTACCCATGTGTCTAGTCTCCTCAGTCCTTTGTGTTAAACTGTGGCATGCAAGCCTTGTCCCCAGAGAGTCACCCCCATTCATCAGCAAACCCCACTGTGAGGCAACTTTCCTGGCTAGTGAGTAACTTCTCTTGTCAATGACTTTCCACCAGAATGCAATGTATCCTAAAGTGGGGCCCCACAAGACTTTAGACAGGTTCCCTAAGAATGAGAGAAGGACTGTCATTTGCTGGCCTATCTGCCCAGTGAGTGGCATCCATCCTGACTCTCTCCAGCCAAGGGCCTTGTTGTCTTCACATGGGAACATGGAGGAACAGAGGGATGGTGTGAAGACGTGAGGACAAGGGAGTGACTCCCACAGCATCCTCTTCCTCTGGGATGGTGTGAAGATGTGAGGACAGGGGGTGACTCCCACAGCATCCTCTTCCTCTGAGATGGTGTGAAGACGTGAAGACAAGGGGGTGACTCCCACAGCATCCTCTTCCTCTGGTTGGGCATCATTGGCCTTGGCTGTGTCAGGGAGCCTAGTCAGCCAGGCCATGGGCATCCGAGGTGGAAAGCGCTCTTTGTACATCTGCCTACTCCCTTCCTATGCTGTTCAATAATCCTTGAGACTTCTCGAGTCACATCATAAATACAATTCCTTTCCCTCTGTATCTCTGCCTTTTGTTCTTAGTTTCTACTTTTATCACACAAAAGGAGGGGTGGGGGTGGGATGGGATTGAGGGGCTGGCCCCATTTCCAGAAGTACCAAGGGCTTTCCTGCAACACAGAGAAAGCCAGAATCCTGAAAGGCCTTCACAGAAATCGTATGCCTCTTGGGAAATTGCCTAGTTTAATTGTTTGGCCCCAAGAAAATTAGCATTTCATTAACCTACCTATCCTTTTATACTCTGTTTCGAAAGGGTAGTAGATAGTTCATTTTAAAATGCAGCAAGCATTCCATTTGTATTTACTTTTTTAATGCTACAAACAATGCTCTTAGTATTGAGTTGAATAGGGCACTGAGAGAAAATGCAATTAATGAATAGTCACAAGGTTGCTAATCTGATCAATGTTGGGTGATAGGACATTTAATCTGATTGTCTGTGACTGCAACTGCACAGAGCTTGTGGCAGCAGAGGACTGACCGCATTGGCTGATGGGAGGCAGGTAGGGGCCTGTAAGTAGATATGGAGTGAAAACGTGTTCAGTAGAAAGTTATCCCACAGCAAGTGTGCCCCAGTGTACAGCCGCAAATTAGGAAGACAGCAAAAACAAAAGGATTCCTCAGGGCCTGAGCAGTCGCTCTCTGTGATGCTTGCCTGACTACATGAAGCCCTCTTGGCTTGATCCCCACTACTGTGTAGAAACTGGGTATGAGGCACATGCCTGTAAGCCCCCAGAAGATGGAAGCTGGCCAGAGGATCAGGAGTTCAAGGTTAACCTTGGCTAAACAGTAGGTCTGAGGTCAGCCTGGGATACATGAGATCCTGTCTCAAAGTACATACATACATACATACACACACACAATAATCAAATGTCATCAGACCTCCATCTCACTAGGTATTGTTTGGCCCCAACACTGGAAGGCACCAGATCACCCTTAATTAGAAAACCGCCTGGAGCAGCAGGAACACAGGCACTGGTTTCTTCACTCTTTGCTGAAGTTTCCTGAAAGGTCCTGTGGCCGAGAGGATATAGAGACCCTTCAGCTTGCCCCAGATTAAAAGGAGCAACCATTGCCCAGATAAGCATGGCCGTGCTTGGGGCTGATGGCAGAGAGAAGAGGCCAGATATGGTTTTTAGTCTCTTCCAGGATGCCCATCTGAAGGACCAGGAATAAACCTGAAGACAGATTGTCAGACTTGGCTGAGCCTCCTGCTCCTTACCTGCTGGTTCCCCCTGACCCTCTCATAGGCTTGGGACAGCTGCTGGCCTTTGAGGGCTCAGTGGGAACAGAGCTGCGCTCAGCATCCTCAGATATGTCCCCTTGCTGCTGAAGCTTATGCCTCCGGTGGCGTCCCTGCTGCCTGGGTCTTTCTTGCAGTGGCCACCAGACACTTTCTTAACCCAGTCATGTCCAGCCCAGGTATGCAGATATAGCCATGTGAGGTCCCTGACCTTCAGGGCCTACACCTTTGTGCAAGAATAAGACAAAGGAAAATGGCAAGCCAAGAACGGGCTTTTGTCCTGCATGCTGACATATGGGAAGGGACTCTGCTGGCCTTTGAAATACATTTCTGGGCCTCTCTTGGAGGTCACCCAAAGTAGGAGATTCTTTGCCCTCTACCTGGGCATGCCACACACTTCATAACACTTCAGCCACATCCTGATCAATGTCATAGCTAAGTGACAAACTATCGCGCCCATATATGACAGCTCAGTAGAGAGCCCTGAGTGCCAGGCGGTGAGAAGCCACAGAGGGTCGTGCTTAGCACCATGTGGGGCTCAGTTTCATCTATATCCCCAAGATGTCCACAGGCCCTGCTTCCAGGTCTCAGCCTTCCTTTAAACCAGGAATGGTCATGGAGGGACCTTTCCCAGAAGTACCCAGGATGAGCTCAAAGGAAGATGGGTTGTGTGGCTCCTCTGCCATTCATGAGTTGTTCCTCCTCTTAGGATGTCCTATTCTCAGCTGATGGGCAGAAGCGTGCAGGTGGGGAGAAGAGCAAAGAATGCCAGGCTCGCTCACAGAGAGCAATGGCAGCAGTGAAGAGGTCCCCGAATGGAAAAACAGCTCATCCTAAAGGGCCTTTTTAAAGACCTAGCTTTTGTTCTCAAGTTGCATGCCTGCTTCTTCCCCTTTTAAAACACCACAATCAGACATCTATTAAAATTCTGAGGCTGTCCGTCTATGAGCTACTTAAGGCCAAAAGCCTCAAAGAAAGGAGATGGGGCAGTACCAGTCTAATTGGTCCCCTTCTAGAATGAAATGGCAAGCACAAGCAGAATGGAGTACGAGTACGGCACTCACCTTTGTTGACAGCCTTGGAGACTTGTGAATAGGGGTGGTGCTGGGTTTGGGGCGAAGAGGCTATGATGAGAAAAATGACAATTAGGCTGAGAACCACCTGAGGGTGACGTGTGTAAGTGGTTCCGTGGCTCTGAGGGGAACTGCCTCTCCCTCCTGCCCGATTGTGGAAGCAGTGTTTCTCCCCTCTTGCGGGTGGCCCTCCCTTCTCGTAGAATGTAAACACACCAGAGTCCTCACCTTCTAGGAGCTGTGACATGAGAAGCCATTTCTTCCCTGTTAACTAGAAAAAGCCCATTCCCCAGAATCCTTCCCAATGCCTGCGTGCTGCTAATGGAATCTTTAACTCGCCCTAACCGCACCTGAAGGTAATCAGCTGTGGGCCAGTTGTGCATTCCAAGTCCCTGGCAGGCTGACAGGGAGGCAGAATTAGATGGTTTGATAACATTTCCCAGAAGGAGCCATGGCAGGCGTGTTGGGGCAAGTGCCCAGGGAAGGACACTCTCTGGTTGCTTCTGTTCTCCACACCAAGAAAGGGCAGTGGACTCCCATCCCGGGCAGGGGCTCTGACCCAAGGGGCACAGAATATGGCTTTCAGCCATTACAGCACCCCTCTCCCAGGAGGCTAAGCCTCAGGGTGTTAAAATAAGGATTTGCCTTGTAAAACTTTCCTCAAACAAGAGTGTATTTTTTTTAGCAGAAAGCAACTCGTACCCTACAGTTCTCCATATTCACCCTAGTTCTCAAGTCAAAGGGTGCCCAGTCTTGGAGAAGGCTCCCCACCATTCTGAAGCGGCATCTCCCTGGATGCTCCTCAGCCTGAACATTTAAGAAGTGAGGTTGTCAAGCAGAAGCTGGAGGCCTTCTGTGGACACTCTCAACTCTCTCCTGTCTGTCCCTCACACCAACCATTTTAGAAGCTTGAAAATACAATTTGTTTTCCTTTACCGAATTTGTGTTTTTCTATTTGACAGATATCTATACTTTTTCTGAGTTCCAAATGGAGTTGAAATTTTCTCTCTCTCCCTTCCTTCCTTTTAAAAAAGTATTTACTTATTTTATGTATGTGAGTACACTGTAGCTGTCTTCAGACATTTCAGACAGAAGAGGGCATCAGATCCCATTACAGATGGTTGTGAGCCACCATGTGGTTGCTGGGAATTGAACTCAGACCTCTGGAGGAGCAGGCTGTGCTCTTAACCGGTGAGGCATCTTTCCAGGCCAAGTTGTTTGTTTCCTAAACAAAAACAGACAACTTCAATTTGTGGAGCCCCAGACCACACCAAGTGGTCTTTTTTGTGTCACCCAGGAATATAGGCTCTGCAGCAGGATTAACATGTCACGAAGCTGCAGAGCCAAGCTTATTTGGGCTCATAAAAATTACAGAGAAAATGGAATTTTTCAATGATAAGCCAGGAAGTTAAGAATCAGGAGTCCAGGAATCCAGGGGCCAAGTGATTTTTATTTTCAAATAATAAATTTCAAGTTCAAAGTCAGACTCTAATTCCATGCCTGCTAATCAATCCCCTTTTACTTCTTAAACACTTGCCTTTCTAAAGCTTGTTGGAAGAGTCCATTAAAGGAGTGTATTGGAGAAATTGTAATTCCCAGATTTACAAGATAATTGATAGTAATATGTAGAAAGCCATACATAGACAGGGTGCCTGTGTAAAGAGCTCTGAGAGGCAAGACCGATGCTGAGCTGACTCTGATTGGTTAAGAGGGCATACTGCAGCTGGAGGGGGGTGGGGTGCACACCTTCAATGCTAGTACTGGGGTATGGGGTGACAGAGGGGCAGAGGCAGGGAGATCTCAGAGTTCCAGAACTTACTGCTCCTCAAGAGGACCTGGCTTTGGTTCAAAGCACCCACATCAGTTCCAAGGGATGTGATGTCCTCTGACCTCTGACGGCACCTAAACATTAAACTTCCTGGTAAAAAATCTACACAGACACATAAGTAAAAATAATAAATGAATTTAAAAGACTTGGGCAATCAAAATAAGACTAACAAGCCAATGAAAAATAGGCAAAAATGTTTTTAAAAAGCCATGTCAAAGAAAATAAGTATCTATTAGAATATCATCAACCTGTGGGTCTCAACCCTTTTGGAGTTGAGCAACTCTTCCACAGGGGTCACTTAAGGCCATATGGAAACACAGATGTTTACATTATGGTTCATAACAGTAGCAAAATTACAGTTATGAAGTAGGAACAAAAATAATCTTATGGTTGGGAGCCACTACAACACAAGAACCTGTATTAAAGGGTCACAGCATTGGGAAGGTTGATATTCAAGATCGTTGAGTCTCAGGGAAGTCCAAATTAAAACCATAATGACGCCTTACTATCCACTTACCAGGATTGTGAAAATTAAAAAGAAACATTGAATCAAGTGTTGAGGATGAAAACTGAAACTTTCTCAAACCCAGCAGATAAGGACAGCATCAAGGACGACTTCATGTTGTTTAGAAATGTTGAACACATGCTCCACACACAACCTATCATTTACTCAATAGAAGTGAAAATATTTTCCTATAAAGATCTATTTGCTAAGTTTAGAGCATGTTCGTTGATAGTTAAGTCTGAAGAACATCTGGTAAGTAAAAGGAGCCAGAAACCGAAGATTACAAGAAGAGTGAGCCCACTAGATTGACATGCTGGAAAAGGCAAAATTTAGGTTAAGAATACCAAAAGATCTTGGGTTATCCCAGAAGGCCCCCAATTCAATCACCAGTGTCCTGATAAGAGGGTGGACAGAGCTTTGACTGGGAAGTGAAGAAGGTCATGTGACAGAAGAAGAACTAGAGGGAAGATGTTACAATGTGGCTTGATAGAGGGAGAAGCCAGGAACCAGGAGCCAGGCAATGCGCAGATGCAGGAAAAGGCCTGGAGCAGAGTCCCTCAGAAAGGACCAGTAAGCTGACACCGTCTGGAACAGATTGCAGCTCTCTGACCTTGGTGCTGTATGACAATGCTTTGTCCCGCATTAAGCCACTGTCTTTGTGGTCCTTTGTTATAGCAGCCATGAGAACCTCACACAGAAAGGAGTAAATAGAAACCGAGACACAGATTGCAAAATCTTGTTCTCACTTAATGAGATGCCTGGTGCCCTGGATCAGCAGGCTTAAGTGTAAAAGTCATTTGAGATGCTTTGTTAAAGTGGTGTGAATCCCCCATTCCGACTTCTCCTCCCCCTCCACTCCCTAGTCCTGACCTTGTTCAGCCAGAGGGGTGCACAGTAGGCAACAATGTTTGGCTTAATGTTAAGGTCCTAGGTACCCCAAACTAGTCTAGACAGAGTTTCCTGTTTATATCTCAATTAATTTCTTACATAGAACATCTTGCCTGATGCATGGCATCAAGCCAGCAACAGCAAGCGTATTTACCTACTTAGTAACTCCAAAGGCAAACCTCTCCCTTGATGTCTTTGCACAGTGAGTCTCCTAACGTGATCCCGGTTACCATCCTGCTCTCAGTCAGTTAACGAAAAGCCACTGACTGGTAGGGAGCCCATCCTGGCAAAGCATGCCACTTGTTTGACTTTGTGAATCCCATTTGCTTTTTGTAGGTTTTAGGACAGTAGCAGTGCACAGGCTTTCAGCACTGTGAAGGTGAGGTGAGGCAAAATGGTTGTCGTAGGTACACATAAACAATTCTGTCCTTGAAGTCCAGTGTCCATCTAGACCCAATATCAGGACTCGGCTACCCAGTGGCCAGCAGTGGCCCTCCCTCTTTGATATTCCTCTGTACACCGAGTCTCTCTGCTCAGCTGAAATTGCATGTTAGCCAGTGGGACATCCATAACTGGGTACCCAGAGCAACATGGGCAGAGCCATGCTGAGCAGAAGGTGACCATGGACCACCTTGAGGAGGCTTCCATATTACAAATGAGTGTCTGTGCTTCAGATTGCTGTAAGAAGCATGTCAGTGAGGGGAAGTTAGAACAGCCCTTGATCCCTGTCCCTTCTGCTGGATGCTAGCTAAGGGGAGAGTGCAGATATCTGGGCACCAATGCGAGATGCCTCTGGCTTAGAAAAGTTGATGGTTTGCACAATACAGAGCTCATCCAGCAAGAACACTGCAAAGAAGAACAGAAAAAGAGAGGTGATCTTAAGCCAGAATAACAAAGCAGTTCCATTTGTATGCAGACAAATTTATATCTTCATGAGAACTGCAGGGCCACTCCAGCATGTTAGAAATGTATTGTTCTGCTCAAGTTTATCAAATATTTAAACATCTCATTTTTTTTGAGCCATAATGTCTGCTGAATATGGAAGTGAGAGAAAAATGAACTTCCTGTTGTTTTTCCAGGAAGATTTCAATGGCAGCTTGTGACTTATCATCATTCATTCCCATTTATGGTAGTCACGTGGATCCTCTTATTTGCTAGAAAAATAAATAAACAATTCATTCGGTGTCTCCCATAAATACATATTATCTAGGTTCAAATCAATTGACTGATCTATCACAACATCAATTGATCAACATAGCATCTGTCTGTCCATTTACTCATTGGAGAGAGAAGCCGATGACATATAATTAGCTCCATAATGCAGTAAATCTTTTTTTCCAATTATCACAGCCACAAATAAATGTGAGATGGTTCCATTTCTTGAAGACAAATAATATTTCTCATTGGACTGTACCAGCACTATCAAATCAGAATGTTTTGAGCATGGCGCCTCTATGATAGTCTGTGATTGAAGGACCATCAAACAAAACCTATGTCCAAACCACCTCACTCATTATGATTGACAGTATAACGGAAGCCAAAAGTCATAGTTTTCGTTTCCATCAGCAACTGAATTGCAAATAAGTTATAGAGAGGAACGTACATATTCATTTTTTTTCCCTGAGACTCAAATGGTGACCTCACTCCCTCACCTTCTCTCTGGACAGGAATCAGCACACTGACACGGAGAGATACGGGTTAGGAAATGGCTCTTGCGGAAGGAGAAGGAACTGGCCTCAGTTTTCCCAGCTTTCTATTCCTGGGCAGATGCTCTGCAGGGCCTCTGTCAAAAGAGGCAGAGTCATAGCTTCAAGTTCAGAGGTGAAGTTGGGATTTATTTGCATGGTGCCAAAGGCGTATTTTAGAGAACCGGAGAGTCCTGGTGTCTGCCAGTCGTCAGGGTTGGCAGATTGCTTGCTCCAGAGAAAACTGAGATTTTTATGACATAGAGTTTGGGTCAAGAATGAAAAGTTTTGAAGATTTACATTTTTCTCCAGCATGACCTTTTGGCTTTATTCCTTAATTAAGCTGAGACGTGGCAGCTAAAGAGAGTATAATGGGCCTGCTGTATCCCCAGGGTGTTATGAGATACCAGGCACAGCTAAGCTATCTCAAGACAACCATGTTCTCTGGAGTTATTTTATTGCTATTATAAAAAATCTTTATTATGGGAAAAATATGTATTTTTATGCCAGAAGAAGATGAAGATGACAGTTAGGCTGTTGAACGGTAGTTTCAGTTGGGCTCATGCCCACAGAGACTGTAAAACACCCAAGACTCGGGAAGGCCTCTTGATAGAATCTTAAGAAACCTAACGGGGTATATTAATCTTTGTGAAATTCATAGTTGGAACAGGTAGCCATTAACTGGCACTTTCCAGTTATCAAGGTATTTTATGAAACCGAAAAAAGTCCCATTACACTTGCTAACGGGACCAAGTTTGGGGGCGTGCCTAATGAAATCATCTTCTAGCCTGGGAATCCAGAAATCCCAAGATGGCCGCCGCTCTGTCTTGAGCAGCTGCTTGGCCCTGCAGAAGCTCTGCTCCTCTGCCTTTGTTGCTCCTGTCACTAAGGAAACAAAAGCTGTTCCTGGAAGCACCCCCTGAGAACCTGACACCCTTCCCTTTGGTGTTTGTTGTTTTGTTTGGTTTGTCGTTTGCTTTTGTCTTGAGGGCATTGGTTCAGGTGTGTGTATGTGTGTGTGTGTGTGTGTGTGTGTGTGTGTGTGTGTGGTGATTAAACTGGAGACCTCATATATATTAGGTAACTGCCCTACCACTGAGCTATATACAACTCCCCAACCCCCTTCCCTAGTTTCCCTATTTTATTATTTTATTTTTAACTTTGTTTCTGTTTGGTGAAGCAGAGTCTCACTCCATATCTAAAACTACAGATGTCAGCCACTATGCCCAGCTTCTGTTTTGTTTTTAAAGTAAATAGTTTGTCCTCTCCTCCACAGAGTTGTTGCGGGATGACTTGCCCCTTGTTTGAATGATTCATCCCTCCTCCTACTGATACCTCCTCCTACTGATACGTCAAGCCTTCAAACAAGTCAACAACAAGGTCAACAAGGTTTTTAACCTTCCATCATTGGGGGAGGGGTGCGGCATGAGCTTTGCTAACAGAGGTTTACATACTTGCTCAGCTAATCGTCTTTGTTTTACTATTTGTGTTTGTGTCCTCGAATTCCAGAGAACCGTAGGTAACTCTGGGATTCTCTTCTGCCTTTTACTAGAGGGTCTTCTGGCATCGCCTCTGCCTCTGCAGTTTGCCTGTCTCTTGTGCAGCTATGGCTGAGGGAGAGATTAAGGACCACTTTCCTCCTGCCCCCTGGATGGAGAGATGAATTAGGACCCCTATGCCACACTGTAGGCTCTAAACTGGGAGACTCCCGCCCAGCAAGAAGTAGGGAGACATTGGCACCTTTGGCTTGGCAAAGGAGTCACAGAGAGAGCTGCTGGTACACTACATGTAGGCTTAGCTTTTTCAAAGCCTATTTTATTTAGGATTGTTAAATGCTTCAACCTCCCTTCTAGCTAAAGGGAGGAAGGTGGTTAATAGAGCAAGTAGTTCTTTGGGGCTATTCTAGTCTTTGTTGTCAGGATATCAGCAGTCCAGTCCAAGAGTAAACACCAAACACAATTCAGCAGCAGTGGCTCCATTCAGTAGAAACCACAAGGCTCTACCGTATCAGAATGAGTCAGCAGAAGTGGCAAGAATCAGTCAGAATATCACAAGGCGTTCTTTGGTGCATTTCTCTCTACAAAGTGAAGACTAGGGAAGACCAGAGAAGCACTGCACCGCTAGCAAAGACTAGCTAAATGTTGCAAATCATAGCAATGCAGCGATCCTCTCACTGTCTGTGGGTTCTACTTACACTCTTTCCAAACATCAGATGCCCTCTCAAGCCTCTGCCTCAGCAAAACATCCTCTCACAAGACAGCTTCCAGGAAAACATCACATGATACAGCTGAGTTTCCAAAGAAACCAGAAATTTCCTCTTCAACTACAGGTCAGCAGGAAGGTCAGTACCCCGGTCTAGAAAAGTTCACAGAACACAAAGAGCCATTGTTGCTTCTGTGTGCCACACCCACTTTGAAGCCAGTCCTTTGATTGGTGAGGTAAAGAGCAAAACTTTCAATTAAGATGACCTCTTGTCCACCTTCCTTCATTCCTTCATGAGAATGAAATTCACCGAAACCAACCTACAAACAAAAATCTGTTGCAATATGCTTTTACATAAGGCTAAGATTGCTCTCTCTCTCTCTTTCTCTCTCTCTCTTTCATTTCTCCTTCATTTTTTAGGCAAAGCCTCATTCAGGATGGTCTTTAATTCATGAGTGCTTGATCCCCTTGCCCCAACTTCCCAAGTAGTAGAATGACAGGCACTGCTATTGATTCTTTGTTTCATTGAGACAGGATTTCACCATGTAGTCCCGGCTAGCCTGGAATTCAGAGCTTCACCTTCCTCTGCCTCCTGACTGCTGGGGTTAAAGGTCAGTACCTTCACACTCTGCAAAGACTAATTTTTAAAAAATAAATAATTGTATTACCACCTTGCTAGGCTGGTTTGCATGTGAAAGCCCACACATGGTAACCTAATAATCAGGGACTCCAAGTATCTTTTCTTTTCACTGTTACACTGAAGTACACAGGCCAAACCCCACACTACACAATAGCGTGCCTTAAACATTGTCCAACTCCCTGGAGTGGCCTACTTTTTAAGTTTTTTTTTTTTCAGGGTAATAAAACTGTACTCTGGATATTTGGGACAATCCCTTGGGTCAGAGTGGGGTTTTCCACTATTTGTACAGACCTTACTCCAGGTGTTGTGTGGAGAAAAGGAAGCTGGGGTTGTGGAGCTGTGAGCTGTGGGGCTGTGAGCTGTGGGGCTGTGAGCTGTGGGGCTGTGAGCTGTGGGGCTGTGAGCTGTGAGCT
>NW_022196914.1:55033996-55079675 GCF_008632895.1 Mastomys coucha
GTGGAGCTGTGAGCTGTGAGCTGTGGGGCTGTGGAGCTGTGAGCTGTGGAGCTGTGAGCTGTGAGCTGTGAGCTGTGGGGCTGTGAGCTGTGAGCTGAGAGTGGGGACTGAGCCATCATCTCTGCTTCTGTTAGGAATGTTGTGCTGTGATGGAGAAGAACCTCTTTCCTTCCTTTGCCCCATGAAATGGAAAACAGAGGCTGCCACTGGCTTCTATGATTGTGAATCCAAAAGAGAAGGCAGCCTGTGAGTGAGTGAGAAGGGATAAGGAGTGGGCTGCCCAGTAGAGAGATGCTTCTGGCTTCTCTGCATTCTTTGCAGACTCAGATGCTCAGCATCATTCCCTATGGAGGGAAACTTTTGCTAGGTACCGCTTTCCTAGAATGAATGTCACTTGTTACCTTCTGTTTCATTATATTCTGGACAGAAATAGCTTCCTGGTGCACAATGGCTGGCTCCACCTCAAGGAAAGCTGTTGGAATTATGTTCATTATAATCAAGCATTTGGTACGCATCTCACTCCATATTTCTCCTCTAACACCAGGTGCTGGCCTTTGGTTTGGCCTCTGAGAGACTTCAAATGTGCCAATCTCTCTATTTGTCAGGAAAGTGGACAGTCTCAGAAGACCGGTGACACCAAATGTCCCGAAAGCCTAGCTGCCGCGTATATAGGTTCACAATTCCATTTCATTTCATCAATCTCCAGAGCTTATTGAGTTACATGTGCTTTTCTTCTCTTCCAAGACACCATGTGCTCTTCCTGTGGTGTTCTTTTGCTGATGCAGGCCACCCAGGAGTCCCAGGAAAAAGCTTTCCCATAATGACCCAGTGAGAGCAAAGCAGGAAAGATGTGGTTTAAAGCGCGCACACACACAAAAATAGTTATAATTTTCCTTTCCTTTCAAAGGATTCTATCAAACAGGTTTAAAATAATGGAAAGTCTCCGGTGAAACGCTACACATGTAACAAGGTTAGGGTACTTTGTTCTTCAACAACACAGACCAAACAACTTCTCAGCCGCCACTGTGGCTCAAGGTTTAAATGAAATAGCTAAGAAACCAAAAGGCCAGCATATAGTCCAGATATCATTTATGATTGTCAGGGACTTTTCTGAGTCCCTGGCCTTTTTAATCCTACCGAGACACAGGAGACCGTGCTCAAGATGTAACTGGGAGCATCTGCAAAGAGACTCACTGATAACTGAACACTGATAACTCAGGAAGAATTACCTAAAGGCAACTGACACAACACCCTCCTCCTCCCCAGCCATCAACACCCCACGGAAGCTAGTTCCCAATCATAGATGTATTTAATGGAAACTGCGAAGGCGCTTACTCCATCTAATTGTTGGCTTGGGTAAAGCCTCACAGGAGGTGATGCGATTTCACTTAATTGGGTGAAGGAAGGACCCATGACTCCATGGCTTTCAGTAGACAAGAAAGCCCGACTCCTCGTACTTAGTAGGGTATTTTGGTATTGCCTGATCCCTAGTCTCTACTGGCCACGAAGAGGCTCAAGAAAGGAAGCACAAAAGGTTGAAGGATGGGCAGAGGTTTTATTGTTGCTGTTCTTTTTCTTAAGGCCTATGCTAGAGAGTTCAGATTCTAACTCTGTTTGGGTTTTGAATGAAAACTGTTTGTGCAGCTGACATTACAGTATGATTAGGTTATACGAATCTAACTGGTTTTGGATCTAGAACATAGATTGGTCCATTGTTAGTTTTTGCAGGTTCTTTTTGTATTTGCTGGTGGTGTGCCACTTCAAGCCAATGCTGGAATAAAAAAAAATCGCAGTCTGTCCTTATTTCCCTGAAGTATCATTAGAATTCTGGTGCAATGTTTACGTCTCCTCTTTCCTTAGTAAACCGGGTTACTTCCTCATCTGAACCCTGCAAGGAGTCGGAAAGCCAACGTTTGAGATAACGTGGCAATGCATTTTAAGGAGAATCAGCTCCTAAGAAGTGGGAAGAAAATATATTACGGGACTTTGCAGAGGCAAACACGCCCCAGCAGGTTGGAGGAGGCTGCGGGGAGTAGGATCCTGGAGGCTGCGGGTCCCCCTCCTGCCCTCCCACCGTGCAGGCGTAGGTTGCTCGAAGCTGGGCCCCAGTCGCCGGTGCTCCCACGGGAGCCGGGGCCCTCGCGCTCCCTCCAGGATGGGACAGGCTATGACAGCCCAGTTTGTGCGCCAGCATCCTTAATATTTCCTTCCTTTCAGAAGCAAATAGAGCGTTTCCTTATCTGAATGCTAATTTCCTAGTTAAAAACCCTCCCTTGCTGACAAGGGACTGAAAGAGTTTTAAATCACAGATGTAGAGTATCAAATGCAATAATGCTCTTGCAATAGTGCATTGAAGCCTCAATTAATTAACCCTTGGGCTAAGTAGGCAGGTACATGGCGGTGGCCGCAGGCGGTGGATGGATGAGATTTAAATGTGCATCTCATTTCCCCAGCACGGAGCATGCCGTTTGGTTCAGAAAGGAGTCATTTTGCACACTCGCCTCATTTACTCGCCTCTTTAATCCTCCTAATTCCACCTGAGATCGGGGGAGAATTGAAAAGGAAGGCCAGGAGCAGGAGCTGCGGGCCCGGCTTTTGTTGCGCCGGGTCCCTGGGGACCTCACTGCACCGAGCCACATAGGGGCCCTAGCCTTCCCAGCCCTTCCCAGCGGGCGGGTGTTGGTGGGAGATTTGCAAGGCCAGAACAAGGGGGACCCGGCGGAGTTTGCTGGTTTAGGGCGTGCCGGTAGTGTCAGAGGAGGAGGCCGGACACCTAAGACCCGCCGGGTGGGGGGCCGAATACCGCAGCGCCCAGGAGTCCATCGGCCCCAGGTTCGGGGACCGCCTCCCACCCACGCCCCGCCTGGGTGCAGAGTAACTCTCCAGCTCATTTCTCTCCACGCGATTTACCATCTGTGAACTCGTCTTTAACCTAATAAAAATCATCTAGCTTTTGACTAACAAGAAAAGGAAACAGAGCTCATTGTGGGGTTTGGGGAAAATGGCTTCACTAATGTGCAGGATGAGAACGGAGTGATTTATAGGCGGTTTTAACTGTAGGCTATGATTAGGGGGCTGGTAGTAAGTGCATTAGATGTCTAAGTGTGGCAATAGAGTAAATAGGCGTTTTATTTATCGCAGTGCCAGGGGCCTCTTAGCGGAAGAGCGCTTCTCCAAATTGAAATATAGCAGAGTTTACACTCCTGATTAGGGTTTCAAGCGCAGAGCCCAAGGCTATCAGCTAAGCAGAAACAACGCTCGCTGACACCTAATTGTCACTGGATTAATGTGCAAACAGGGACAGCGAACAGCAACAACAAATAACCTAGTGTCAGAGCCGTTGGTGGCAGTGTCCACTCACAGTGACTTGGGGCCAAATTGGAGTTTATATGTCAAAACAGGCTCGGATCAATGTGTCGGGTTCCTCCTGCACGGGGCGGATTGTGTGGCGGGTGTTGATCTATGTGTGTGCGCGCAGGCTTATTATGTGCAGGGGAGTGGAGGGGAGCAGGCAGACGGAGGAGGTGAGATGCCTTTCCATTAATTTTTTTTCTGCTTTATGCTCCCGAATTCACAGCTATTAAGATAAATTTATGTGAATCAGGTCTTCCTCTCCAGGATCTTGTGACTTTCGCCTGTCTCCATATAAAATTTAATAACCCTGTTTGTGAATCAAATCATTCCCACAACAACAGATCCAATCTGGGTTGCCACCTGTCTGGCTTTGGACAGGAGCGACTGAGTTGGGCAGCTGGGTTCCAGCTTTTGGTGGGGGTGGATGGTTGGTTCCTTTACCCCGGGGTTTCCCAGAGCCCAGCTAGAACTGGCTGGCACCTGCGTGCAACAGGGAAGGCAGACCCCTGCATTTTCAAGGCGTTCCTTATTGTTGTTTTAGTGACTGAATTAGTGTTAGCACTATTAAAACCAAACCAAACAAACAAACAAAAAACACCGGAACTCGTAAGTAAAAATGAGGAAAAGGCAGGGAGTTCTTGAGCTTGTTAATTTTTTGCTACAATTAACCACATAGGAAGGGGGAAAGCCACAAATACATGACTTATGTTCCTAAATGTATTTCTAAAGTTCTTAAGTTTTATTGAGCGTGAAAGTTGGTCTTTGTGTTAAAGAGTGAAGAAGCCTATACAACTAGCTAGTAGCTCAATGGTGCAAAGGAGTATGATTTAAACTTGACATTTGCGATTTTTTTTTTTTTTTGCCATAAAATATTGCTTTCTTTATTTCAGGACTTTAGTTGAAAACCTCGTAATTCCCTTTAAGCTCCATTTGATTGTCAATGGCACAACTCTCTGTAAAGCTCAGGCTTATGGTTTTCACATACACGTGACGGATGCTTTGTGTGCCTCACTATGATGTAATGGCCACAGAGGCCACTCATTTCTCTGCATCCCTGAAGCATTTTCTTTCAGGGAATGGGCACTTTATGGCAAGGCTAGAAAAGGGTTGTAACCTGACTGTAACCTTGAATCTCCCCCAACCCCCTTGCACATTTAGACTTCTGTGCCATCCTGTTTAGTGTATTTTCAGAATGTGGTATTCTATATATTTGGTTAACAGGATAAAATAAATTTCAATGTTGAGGATTTTAATAAGTGGTCTTAGAAAGCCCATATGTCACCTTAAGTATGGGTGGGTGGATAGTATTCTTTGTGCAGCTGGTCCTGCTGTGTAAGGGAATTCCCAATGTGTGACAAAGGACATGTTAGATTCGTGAAGCACATCACAAACATATCAAATTCCAAGCTCATCCAAGCTGGTAACCGGAGTAACCAGTTTGAGTTAAGGTTCTATGTGAGAACAATACTTAACCAAAATATCACAAGTGCATTGTGGATTTTAAGTTTCCTGGAAAACTAATATATTGTTATGGCAAGGGTTGGAATTCTGGCCAGAAACATTTTGTTAATTCTGTTATAGTTGTGAACTTCTATAACTTGGAGGAATTATAGAAAATGCTAAACTCTCCTACAGTCCTACCTTCAGATGAAGAGACTGAGGCCCAGGAATATTACAGTTCTTCTCCAAGACACACACACACACACACACACACACACACGTGCTTCTTATATACATAGTTTTATTAGTTAGATTACAGTTGCTTAAAATATACAAGAAATAGATGTGGGTTTTTATGTTTCTACCTTGTCAATAATAATTATTCAGGCACTTATAAGCATTAATAGTTTTTCTGGCACAGGCAGAGCACTTGTCTAGTATGCACAAGGCCCTGGATTTGATCTACAACACTGGAAAAGCTTGGTACATAAACCCTATTGATTTATTTATTGGTGTTGGGAATCAAACCCATGACCTTGAACATGCTAAGCAAGCAACCTGCCTCAGAGTTATATCCCAGCCAAAGTCTGATTTTTTAAATTATTGCTCTAAGAAATAATAATGTGGCGAGATGGCTCAGCGGGTAAGAGCACTGACTGCTCTTCCGAAGGTCCTGAATTCGGATCCCAGCAACCACATGGTGGCTCACAACCACCAGTAATGAGATCGGATGCCCTCTTCTGGTGTGTCTGAAGACAGCTACAGTAAATTACACTGGAGTGAGCTGGGCCAGAGTGAGCGGGACCACCAGAGGTCCTGATATCAACAGCAGCCACACACATGATAGCTCACGGCCATCTGTACAGCTACAGTGTACTCATACACATAAAAAAATAAATAAAAATGAATCTAAAAAAAGATTTATTTAAAAAAAGAAATAATAATGTAAGAGGGTATTATTCCTTAGTTCTATATCTAGAAACTCTGAAACCGAATTAAACGTAAAGTTTTCAGGCTTTGAAATGTTGACATGTTGACTGCTGGAGGTTGGGCTTGTCATTCCTAATCCTTTACCCTTCTCTCTGTGGTGGGTTACCTTTTAACCTCTAGACCAAACATGGAGGAAATCAGGGCCCAAAGGACTGGATTCTGTCATTGCCTGATAAAATATTTCATGGAGAAAACAGGACAGAAATACCAGATAGAATGGAGTTTGATTCTCACACTCTGTCCTGGCTCTCAATATGATTTGTAGCCAAGGAAGGAGTCTAGCTTGTAGAAAAAAAAAGATATTATTTGATACGTTTGCAAAGAATTCTGCATAAAGTTGCAGACTTATCTATACATGAGTAACTCTTGGTATTCCCGAGTCCGCCTTTGGAGGATACCTAATTCATGATATACTTAAATTAGTACACATCTGCCTACTAGTGTAGTTGAGTGAACTGAAATCAATTAAGTTAGCCTAAAAAAAAATCAGTTGATTACCCCCATCCACTCCTAGAATTTTGGATGTGACTGTTTGAACCAAGACCTAACCTGAAACTTCTGACCAGCCTCTGTAGTGACTGGTAGCTGGAAAGGACAGGCCTTCCAGGGAAATTTCTAAATCTAAATTTGGGTTCTCTGGGTCCTGGAATGTGAGGGTCTAAGCTCCAGTGTACATGGACCAGATCCATTTCCTTCTCTCTGCCCCCATCCCAAGTTCTTGAGGGTTTCACAACCACATCATCATGATAACTACATCATCAAAATAAAAGAGAAGTTTCAAGGGAAAAAAAAAGCCAGATAAAGCCTGATCCCAATGACTCTTCAGAGGGGAAGGAAGACAAGAAAGAGGGGAACACACTCGGGTGGTCTCCATGAGGAATACAGTTATTTGTGGACATATTTGGTGGATACCTGGAAGTGCGTTGATGTTAACCATCATTGTGGAGAGGACTGGGTACAGAGTGGAGGAGGTTGCTGTCACCACGCAAGGATACATGGGTTGTGCTTGGGCCACTGGGACTGCCTTCTGGGTTGACCTTGAGCAGGATACAGTCAAACACCTGTAACATTGTTTCCTCTAGGCAACCAAGGGACAATTGTGCATGGTCCCTTAAGAGGAGTCCATGAGGCATGTAAATGAGCATCCAGCAGCCTCTCCGTGAGCTTCCAGATGCGCTCAAGAGTTGAGAACATGAATGGAGGGACCTCTGCATTTTGCTATAAATGGGAATTTTGCAATCACTTGGGGTTTTTTGTTTGTTTGTTTGTTTGTTTTTATCAATTTGAATTATTATTATTTGTTGTTGTTGTTATTGTTTATCAACTCTTTGTGTAGCCCTGGCTGTCATGAAACTCACTCTGTAGACCAGGCTGGACTCAAACTCAAAGAGGTCTCCCTACCTCTACCTCCTGAGTGCTGGGACTAAAGGCAAGTGCCACTATTTCTAGCACAATTTGAAGTCTTAATATTAGAGTTTGTAGGAAAAAGTTGAAGAGGTAGTGATGACCACTTTAAACTATTTCTTCAGCCCATTGGAGTGCTTCACTAGATAAACCACTCAAGGGCTTTCTTCTCCAATTTTCTATTCTACTGAAGAATTTCAGAGACTGACATTGTTTCCACGTCGACAAAACCACATTACTTTTCTGTAATTAACAGAAATCACCTGTGGAGTAGAGGCGCTCTAACATGCCCCCAGCCAGCCTGGTTTACTTGTTTAAATTACTATGTTGTGTTTCTAAGAAGTATCAGGAGTTCACATAGGAAGTAAGGTGATTCTATTGATTTATTACATTTTCAACTTCTGAAATAAGATGAAAACCAAAACTATCTCAAATCAGAATTCCTATGGGAATAAGCAGAGAGTCTGTTCATTGGCATCAGGAAGGATGTGCATCTACATATTTTCTTATACTTAACCATAATTAAAGACATACAAGGTAGACTGCATTCCAAACATGCACATTTTTTCTTTGGCAAGAAATCTGTAGACATAATTTTTTTTTGATACTCCAGCACCATAGAGCTAATTTCATTTTCCTTTGTCTGGATTTTAAGGCCAATGGTTTTTTGTTTGTTTGTTTTTGTTTTTTGTTTTTGTTTTTGCAGGAAGCTTGGAAAGAAACACGCACCAGACCCATTGTAGATCAATTTGGGGTCTTAAAATATTAACTGATTAACCTTGGGTGGAGAGAGATATCATATTGGGAGCTGTCTTCTCTGTAAGTCAAGATCCTGCCCTGACCTGACCCGTGGGAAGTTTTTCTAAGAGCCTGTCTTTCTAATGGTATTCTTTCTCCCTTCTCAGTGAGGGACTATTGATTGAGTGGACGCCGCCTACCATAGCTACTCTGAGCTACCAGCTGCAGAGTTCCTGTGATTGATTTTATTCAGCACCTTTTATACCTGGGAACTCCCAAAGCACTTAACAAAGCAGTGAGCGAGTGTGATGCTGCGGGTGATAGCTCAGGCAAACACTGCGTCAGCACAGGTCCGGCTGCACGGGCCAGCTGTGCGGGTCCAGCCGCACGGGTCCAGACGCAGGGGTCCAGTAACTCACACTGTCCCAGCTTTCAGACTCTCCAGAGGACTGACTGGCCAGGTCACCACTATCTTCGGGTCTATTTCTAGTACCCAACACAAACAGGATACTAGAAAAGACACACAGGACAGATGTGATCAGCCACTCTGGGTGGCTTCAGACAATCCACTTCTTTAAGTTTCCGTTTCCTGGTTGGTTCAATGGAAAGATTAGACATGAAGGTCCGGTCCATTCAAAGGTGCTAAGTTCTGTGTTTTCAACTATTTGAGCTTGGGGCCGTGGTCAGCAGTGACTCAGCACTTGCTTAGAGAGGGACAACCCTTTGGGCATGTCTTCAGAGATCTGGGCTTTCCCTCTGAGGGGGTGCGTTGTGGTGTGTATGTATGTGGAAAGGCAGGGAAAGAACAATCTCAGGTGTCATTCTTCAGCCAAGGTCCACTTTTGTTTCTCATGGGCCTGGAACTCACTAAATTGGCTAGGCTGGAAGGCCAGTAAGCTCCAGGGTCTCCGCCGCCCCTGTGAAAGGGTTGTAGGCATGAGTTGCTAGGCCTGGCTTTGTTGACATGCATTCTTGGGGTTGAATGAAGACCCTCAGACTTGTAAGGCAACTGAACTAGCCGTCTAGATGCACTGTTCATTCCCTCAATACCTGGCATATTGATTAGCACATAATAACCCCTCAATAAATGTTTGTTGAGAGAGTGCATGAAAATGAAATGTCTTTAAGCATCAGAGAAAAGGCCAGGAGAGGAGCTCTTTACAGCCTGGTGCTGTCTGCCTTAACAGTTAACTGTGTAAAATATACGCCGGCCAGTTCCAGAATTGGACAGAAAGTGCTGCTCCCTCTTCCTTTCTCTGTGGGTTTGATGCAAAAAGCTGAAGCTGTTTGACTTGTAGCTTGTGGGGGAAAAAACAAACAAACTTGACAGAAGTAAGATATGGGCTGGAGAGGTGGTTCAGAGGTTAAGAGCATTGAGGACTCTTAATAGAGGACCTGGGTTCAGTTCCCAGCATCCATGTGGTACCTCACAGCTGTCTGTAACTACGGTTCCAGGGAACCTGCCTGACATTCTTCTTTTGGACTCCACAGGTACCAGGCATGCACATACACACTGAAATGAAAATAAATAGTCTTTAAAACAAAACAAACAACAGCAAAACAGACACTGAGCTCTAAGGAAGTGTTTCTACAGATCTCAGGGAGGAGAGACCAGAAAGTCTCTGAACGGCACTCCCAGGTCTCAAATACTATCAATGACTATCAATACTATCAATGACGACTATCAATACTATCAGTGACTACACACTTTGTTCTTAGATTTCAGACTCTTGCTGGTTTTCAGACAAGAGCTTCCTCAGTGCTTTGAGCAGAGAGCTGGAAGACAGCAGTTGGGGGAGAGAAAGAAAGCCAAATCTAATCTCAGATCTGAGGGGAGTGTGTGGGGGGGAAGAAAGTGGGGGAAACGAGTGAGGTGACTGGGGGAAGGGCAGGGTTGGTGGAGCACCCAGGGTGGGCTATCCACAGGAATCTGTGTGTCATCACAATCTCATAGCACAACACAGGAGGCAGGGAAGCCAGGCTCCTCCTCCTTTTCTTCCTCCTCCTCCTCCTCTGTCCCACCCCCATCCCTTCCCCTGTGCCCTGTCCCTGTATGGACATGCTCATAGCTGTGAATTCCCTTCCAGCGGGTGATTTACTTTTGTCGATTGCAGTGAACTGGCACACAGTAGTAACCCCTTTGCTTTCAGGTAACTCAGGGAAGCCATTGGCATTATGAGCTCCATTTTATACAGGAGACTGGGGTCCGGGGAGGTTAAGTGGCTCCCGAAGGTCATGTAGATAGAACACTGTGGAGCTGGAATTCAGAATTGGGTGCTAGATGCCATGTTTCGGTCCCTGTTCTGTGGGCCTTGGCATCTTCATCTCAAACTAACAACAACAACAAAAAGTATATAGGTATATACTTATATATCTCCTGCTTACAAAGGACATTTTATTGTTATGAGAGACTGCATTGTGAATGTTTATTGTTTACCTTTGAGCTCAGACCATAACTGAGCTGCTTACTGTCTCCTACCCTAGGCGATGAGCTACAATGTACCTCTTTTTGATTTCATAACCCTCTTTGTAGACGCAGGAATAAAACACTCCTGAGGTTCATGGCCATGTGAATTGACTCTACCTGGGCCACTCTTCCAGAACTCAGTAACCCTCTCTCTAAGATGAGAGAGGTGGCCTGGATCTCAGCCTCAAGACTCCCTTAGCTGTAAGAGCCTGTGACTGCAAGCAGGTGACCTGCAATAAGGTGGAGCAAGAATGGCACAAGACTGGCAACTGGGTTCAGGTCCGTCATGGGTCACTAGGATCCAACCATGGTCGTCACTGGGCTCTGAGCTGGGCCCATGAACACACAGGTCATAGTTCTAAGGAGTGTAGAATCTGAGGCTTTTCCCCACAGGGTCTGAATGGACATTTATTGTTCATGTGGCTGTTCTTGGTGTATTCTGGAATGTGCTCCTTGTAGTAGGAGTAACTTCTCAAGAGTATCACAGCTGACTCATGTGCCTTCTATGATCTGGGAGAAAGAAAGTCACCTCTAATTGACAGACACTGAATGGGCATCTCTGGCATGGAAGGCAACCGGAAAGCAGAGGCTGAATTCTGTAATCAAATGAATGGCACAGGGCAGGGGTGGGATGGGGGATAGAATAAACCATTGTGCTGTGTTCTTGGGAGCCTGCGGTGGTAGGAAGACTTTAGGGACAGCTCTGAGGACTTGCCTCTGAGGTAGGGTGGAAGGGTGGCTAGGCTTTGAGCTATTTCTGACCGAAATGAGTAAGTCAGAAAGTAAGGACTACTTCAAGGAGAGACAGGAGTGAGGATCACATGCTAGTTTTGTTTGGGAGAACAGCCAGTCAAAGCCACAGGAAACCCTCAAAAGGCCAAAGGAGAGAGAGTTGTTCCCTTGGAGAGAATGGCATTTTGGAAAACTGAAAATCACTCCAGTAATATTGAATATGAGAATTCTTGTAACCAAAAAGAAACGCAATCAGTTTCTCGGCTTGAAGGCTTCTCTCGTACTTTACAAATCACATAATCATCTCCAGCTCTTGGCACAAAGGAAAATCCACAGGACGAGCCTTCTGGAACATTAGCGATATCAGGGTGAGCACATCTGCAGAATACCAATGAATGGATCCCCACCTACAGCTGTGTTTTCAAAAACCGGAGGCAGAGGGTTCGTTTCTTTTCCCGTTAAAATTGGAAATCAGTGTTTGAGTATTCCACGAAGTTCTTCAGGTTCATTAACAAGGTCAAAATCAATGTTATTTTACTGTTTGGAATCATTTTTAGCGGAACAATGAAAAGAAACCATAGTAGAACAAGTCTTAATATAATCATTTTCTTTTCATTGTTCTTTATGGGAAAATAATTTGGCCCGAAATTTAGTGGTCCCATCAGGGAGGTGATATCTTTAAAAAGGTGGTCTGAAGGACAGGTTTTACTGTACTTTAATAGGCTTATAGATTAATATAAATCTTAATATTCATAATCTTTACCATTTCTTTTCTCAATATCTGTTCTGTCTATATATCTATTTATAATGTATGTTTCAGATACAAGATATCCTTGATTTTTATTGAATATACTGATGGTGCTACAGGGACAGACACTTGACCTAGTTTTGAAAAAAAAAAAAAGAATTAACAGGTCAAATTTATGCATAGTCTACTGCTACAAACAGGATTTTGCAGATAAAGCCATGGCCTGGGAGCAGCACTGGATTTTATACATGTGTGCTTTCTCTTGAGTGTGCTCAGGTCAGTAAGATAAATATGTGTGTTTCTGTGGTAAGTGTGCAGACTATCTACATGGAACATGGACTCCTCACCTGGCAGCAGGAGTTTTCTAACCAAAACACAGCATTTTCAAGTATAGAGACTCACAAAAGAAAGGTACCATTATACCAAAAAATGACATTTACCAATTGTCTGGAGGAGGTGAGAAACTAGGCGATGTTTAGCAGGAAGGAAGAAACACCTGGTAATTCATTTCATATGGACTTTTAAAGGGAACATGATCTGATTTAGGCTTTATTTTGATACCGAGATTTCTGGCTTGCCTGCCAGCTAAGTACTAAAGATACTAAAGAAACCATTGTATTTAGCATATGTAGCACATAATATATAATATGGTGATATACAATGTAAATATATAAATACATCTTTTTACTGATTATAAAAATTATATATCCTTAGAAAAGAACAAACTGTGGAGGAAACAGTAAGTTAGTATTCAGAGATTCACAGTCACACTGTGCAAAGTTAAACATAGGACTGCTAAACTCCATTGTGAGGCCCAAACCACTGTTCCTATTAGTTGGAAATTTGTGTCATTCCTTGTTCACATGCTTCCTCTGAAGTCGTTCCAGGAGCTGGTTGGAGAGACGGACTTCCTGAGTTCAGTGAACAACCACTTCAGCTATGTATTGCCAAAGCCCTTTCCACAAAGCTGAGACCAACTTACAGTGTTTGATTGACTCAGATGGCCCTTTCTCTTTAAATGAGAAGCTCTTCAGAAAATGGCCTACAGTGTTTACTCTGTCCTTGGTAATGCGAACAAACCTCTGGATGGAGACTGTTAAAGATATCTCCACTTTACTGATGGTCTTCCACCAACTAACCTACTCCATCAGGTACATAATGCTGTGTGCCTGTCTCTCCAGGCACTGTCAAAAGATGTGGGTCTTGCTTGTTGATGGTTTTGCAGAAGCTGGGTTCTCTCAAGGCAGGAGAAGTTCTTTTCTTAATCCCTGCATTTGTGGCTTCTCTTTCTTGGTCATGCATCTCACACACTCTGGTTGACCGATGATGTTCTAGTCACCGTACTTGTGTTTCAATCCACAGTGTCTGTTAGGAGTTAGGTAACACTTCTTGGGGTGAGGCTGTGAGCTTTGGGAACTGGCTAAGGAGAAGAGGGAAGGGCAGACCTTCTCTTTTACTCCAGTGTAGAGCCAAGCTTCTGTTTTCTGCCAGCATGTGGCTTTGACCATCTTAGGTGATGGTTCTGGGGTCTTGGGTCTCTGGCTTTCGCATAGGCAATGAAACACTATTTCTTCAAAGCAAAAGCAGGAAGCACAAACAGGCATCTCTCCTTTGGGTTCCCTTAGTGGGCTTAGGATACCTTTGACAGGAGGAAGCAGGGAATCAAGAGTTTTTACATATAAAGCGATCCCTACTCTGAAGGTGGCTCAGCTGTTAATGACCAATTCAGGTTGTCCTTCCGCCACCCCCCTGGAGACAAGTCCCAAGAAAAGCTTGAGGACCTAAGACTGGATGGAGGAGGCCTGAAGGGAGCAAGCCAGCCTTAAGTAATAGCTGATCTGATCCAGAGACTAATTACACAGAACAAAAGTAACTTTTATTGTATTTGAAGTAGCTCCTACCGTATTTCAAAGTAGTTTACAACTCTGTATAAAATACGACATCTTTCCTGGACATGGTGAGATAGGAATAGGAATCCTAACGTGACTATTGGCCCCTCTTGATGTATGCCTTACAAAAGACAGCTGCTAAGTTTTGCTACATTAGAAAAATACATTTAGCTACCAACTTTATTGTCATTGCGAAAAATTGCCCAAACTAATATCTGTAAGTGAATAATTTTACATATAGTTAGTGTCTTTTTTGATTAAGGAAGTCATTTAAAGAACATATTAATTATGCATCTTATGTTCTCTACGTGGCTGAAGCAGCTGTGTGAACTATCCAGTTGTGCTGGGCTGACAGTGCAGCTGTGAGGGGTTGTTGGTTTGTTTGTTTTTTAAAAAAGACACGAATGTGTCCTATCTGGGATAGTTTTTCTTTTAAAAAAAATAGAGAAAATTGTAGATGATATTTAATTTGCAATTATAGGGGTTTTTGGGTGAGTGCCAGGGCAGGCAAATGTGTGGGACATAGTGTGGGGCGGGCTTTGTCCTCAGGGGAACACTTCCCAGAAGGACTTTCTGTATTGGTGGCAGGTGATGTGCGGAGTGGTCACCATCCATCCAGCAGGGACACACACCCAAAGCGATCAGATATTGTTCACATTTGAGTTGTCATGAGAACAATTCTAAACTTTGGGGGTTTGTGAAGCTCTGGACAGCACCCGCACTCATAAGATGTGCACATTTGAACGAAATGGTTTTCCAGTCCAAGGGACATTCCCTTCAACGCACTGTCCAAGCAACACTTCCTGACATGGGTGTGACCCCTCAGTGTCTGTCTGGGAGCAGATACTATCTGTGCTCTGTGGGCTTCTCCAAGCTGCGGTAGGTGGCTTTGAATGAGACAGCTTTGCAAAAGCTGCACAAAACTGGGGACTGTCAAAGTCATTTGCCATTTACTAACTCCCTCTCTGTATCGTTTGTATTTCCATCAATAAAAACTTTAATCTTTTACCCACTTTGGTAACAACCTATCCTGACGCATTGCTCTTCCCCTGATCTCTGCGAGCTCTGGTTGCACAACCATCCATTTTCAATGATATTCATTTTAAAAGGTTAGCAAACGAGAAGCTAAACCAACCATACAAATAACAGCCCAAAGAGCACTTTCCACAATGTGTTGCTGTAGGGCCATTTCAAATTTAATATTCATGCCGGGGAAAGCTAAAGACCACCAAACCAGGTGGATAAAATAGTACTGCAGTTTATGACTCCGTCCTAAATGAAATCTCTTAAATATTGCTAATGAAGCCAGCTCTCCCACACAGCCTGCCAGGCGCCCTTTCTAGTCGCTTCAGTTCCTGTTCCCTGTCTAGCAATTTGCCCCAGGCCCCTATTAAATGAATTATCACGGCCCCTAAATCATCTCTGCGGGGGTTTCCTCTAATCCCATCAAGACACTTAACTCCCTTTCTTCCTTCCTGGTGACATAATGAGTTATTATTTCACGGGGAGCCATTAAAGAGGCCCCGTTGGAAGAGTGGAATGTGCCGGGCCTGGGCGGCCTGGAAGCTGGTGGTTCTCAGTGCCTACCGGGGACAAAGAGGCCACCGGGGCCACAGAGCGCCCCGGGCTCCAGGCTGCAGCTCGAGGCCCTGGGCAGCTGCTCCCAGCCGGGCAGGTACAAATGCTTTCCTTAACCAGAGGAAACAGGGCACTCACAAACCACTTGCGGGGTAGATTAAGCTAATTTATTAAACACAGTGTGCTTGGTGACTGAGCGGAGCAGAGTAATGGTTTACAATTAAAAAAAAAAAATTAATAAGAGAAAGTGAGAGACCACAGCAGCCCTGATGCTGGGGACCACAGTGGTCCGGACAAAGCTTCGGTGCCTCAGGCAGAGCCAGGCCGAGGGTGTAGCATCCTGTGAGAGTTAGAGCAAAAGACTAGGGACAGCTGGGCCCTGGAGGTAGCTGTTGTCCTTGAGATTAGGGGAACAACTCTTGTTTTCGCAGAAGAGGATGCGTGGGCTAGTGAGGTTGTGTTTGTTACAGTTGGTCTCTGAGGTGCTCAGACCACTGTGCACAAACCGTAATCCTAGATATTCTAGGGAGAGCGGGGTCTCTGGCGTCTTTGGACCTCCTACCCCCACCCCTCATATTCACACAGGCTTCTCTAAAATGCCAGCGGTGCCCTAGTCCAAACAATATTCTGTAGCACCTCTCCCGGTATATTCTAAAGAGCTTCAGTAGCATACCCCACCCAAACACACCACTTAAAAAAAGAAGCAAAGGGAGGAAGAAAGGGAGGGGAAGAGAAGAAGAAACACAATCAATACATTAAAAGTAGATTTACTTATAAAGGAAAACACTCACATGTTATGACTTTTAATGGTTACATTCCCTACCATTACGACTGTGGAATATCCAAATGCTGGGGCAATTTTTATAATACATTTTTAATTTACAGGAAAACTACTCAGTTGTCTGTAGTTTGTGCTCTTTCTTCAGAATTTGCTTCTCAGCCGAGGACTATATTTACTCATGTATGTAGATACCCAAGCGTGTCAGCTTTGCTTTCACGCTGGCCCAGTGGTTGGGAGTGTGGGGTGGGACATCCTCAAATTCCAGGAGATGATAGCATTGTTGACCATAACATGCTTTTCCGAAATGGAGAACAACTCTCTTCCAGGAGAAGCAAGGTATGCAGAGGGTATAGTCCTGGAAAATTCTGTCCATTAAAAGTGTGTAAAAGTACTTTTTGTTTGTTTGTTTGTTTTTCGAGACAGGGTTTCTCTGTGTAGCCCTGGCTGTCCTAGAACTCACTCTGTAGACCAGGTTGGCCTCCAACTCAGAAATCTGCCTGCCTCTGCCTCCCAAGTGCTGGGATTAAAGGTGTGCGCCACCACTGCCCGGAGTAAAAGTACTTTTTGTTACATCAAAAATAACCCTGAAGGCCCTCTTTTTGCTAAGTAAATAGCAGAGAGGACAGTTGAAAGTGCCATGTGGCCCAGACAACACTGTGTTCTTGGGATTGGTAATCTCCTTTGATACTCAGTAGCTCAGAACACTTATTAGATTTGTATTTTATGTGTATGTGAGTTCTGCCTGCCTGTATGTATGTATGTATGTGTGTATGTATGCATGCATGTGCACTGCTTACAAGAAGTGCCCGTGGACACCAGAAGCAGGTGTTGGATTCTGTGGAAGTAGAGTAGGAAGCAGCTGTGAGCCTATACATTGGCTGGGAATTGAACCTGTGTCTACTCTTGAGTCTACTCTTGTGTCTACTGTTGAGCTATCTCTTTGACCCTGAGGATTGATTTTTGTAAAACTTCCTTTGAGAAACCAAATATTTTATAGCTAGAGTGTCTACAGGCCCTTAGAAAGCCATTCCTGGATGCTGCACAGAATCCACAGGCTCCAAGTTATGAACTCTGGTTATGGTGGAGATAAAGGGGGCATAAGGGCTCTGTGGAGCCACATTTCCTCCGAGTCCTGACTACTCTACTCATGGGAGGACACCTTCTTCACTCTGTCACTTTGGCATTTCATACCCTGTCCATGGTTCCTGAAGCTGTGTCTGTGAGAGCCCAGAGATACCTTGCTTCTTCTTAAGATGTCTGACTCCAGAGTTCAGGCTGTTGATTTTTTTTTTTTTAAATCCAGTATAGAACTGTGGTGGTAAGAATGAAAATGGCCCCCATATGCTCATAGGCAGAAACACTATTAGAAGGTGTGGCCTTGTTGAAGGAAGTATGTCACTGGGGGCAGGTTTGAGGTTTCAGAAGCTCAAGCCAGGCCCAATGCCTCTCTCTTCCTGCTGCCTGTGGACCCAGATGTGGAAGCCTCAGCTCCTGCTCTGGCATCATGTCTGCCTGCATGACAACATGCTCCCTCCATGATGATAATGGACTAAATTTCTCTCTCTCTCTTTTTTGTTTGTTTGTTTTCGAGAAAGAGTTTCTCTGTATAGCCCTGGCTGTCCTGAAACTCACTCTGTAGACCAGGCTGGCCTCAAACTCAGAAATCTGCCTGCCTTTGCCTCCCAAGTGCTGGGATTAAAGACATGTGTCACCACTGCCCAGTTTGGACTAAATCTCTTAACTTAAATAATCCTTTATGATAGTTGCCATGGTCATGGCATCTCTTCACAGCAATACAACCCTAAGACAAGAGCTTCACATGAGTGCTTGTTGCAGGCCTTATGGGAGCTGAGCCTACCTTTATTGGCCTGTGTAGACATAAGATAATGAATGAATGCACCTTTGAATTTTCTGTGTTATCTCCACATCAGAATATCTACGGATGTTCATTATTTAAAACATTACAAATTAATTTGTAAGAAAAGTTGTGTGGGTTTTGTTGGTTTTTTTTTTGTTTTTGTTTTTGTTTTTGTTTTGTTTTGTTTTGTTTTGGCCAGGTGTAATACTGTATGTATCTGTTGACTGTCCTAGCATGTGTAACACTGTATGTATCTGCTGACTATCCTGGCATGTGTAACATTGTATGTATCTGTTGACTATCCTGGCATGTTGCCATCACAGCTCCCTGGCCCTCTATAGCACCAAACATTAGAGCCAAAAGAATAAGGCAGTGATCCTTAAAATATGATGAGGTTCACTTTTTAATGTTTGTATTTTTTTGTATGTTTTCAGTCTCTGGGAAGATTGGTGCTGGCTACCAATGTTGGCGTTCTGTTAATCCTTAAAAGTTTATACTACAATTAAGACAGTGTTTAAGAGACAGAAATTTCCTATGATCCTATTCTATGAATGGAGTAACTTTTGGTTTTTTTCCCCCTGTGTTCCTTTCCATGGCTTCTAGTTTTCCTTCAGGCTTCTTTTTCACCACATGATTAATTTTTCTGTTTTCTTTAAAAATATCTTTTTATATCTAATTTATATGCAACATCTGTGCCTATTTTACTTGGCACAGATTTCACTGCATGTACATAATACATAATGATTGGGTCAGAGTTGTGAGTCTAGAAAGATATTTTCTATATGTCTTTCTAGATCTCTGGTAGGATTAGGTATTAGTGTAGGTTTGCTCTAGATGCATGCAAATGAACTAAAATAGACAACAAAGGGGCTTGGGCACAGCCTTGAGTAGCTGGTATAAGCTGGCATATTTGCAGGCCTTACAAACTGGTAGTGAGGGAACATAGTTACAGCAATTTAGCATCTTAGTTACACACCATGAGACATTTGTCCTGTGAGAAGTGTGAGGACCAACCTGTCCTTAGCTGCGGCCCATACAATCCCTGGTTTAGAGCAGTTTTATTTGGTGACTTCCATCCTGAGTTTGAGTTTCAGCTGTACTAGAGAATGGTAAGTGTGTGTGGGGGGGGGATGCTAAAGGAGAGAGGTAGAGAGGACCCCAACTCCCACCCCATCTTTGATTTTGAGGGGTGTTGGGCTAAATGTGCTGAGATAGTTGGTGACATGACCTCCTCACCTCAACTTCTCTGTCTGTTCCTCCCCCAGCAGTGTCAGTACCCCAGGAGGAATGAGATCCTGCTGGGGCTGGTGGTTGTCCACAGTCCAGAAGCCTCAGCTAATGTCTGACTTAAACACCATGTGCTATCCTCTTCTGTCGACTGTTCCATAGGATCTCTCACTGTGGGCAAGCCCGTTAGAAGGCTGCCTTTTACTGGGTATCTAGTCTTTGCCAAGTGCCTTTATGGTTCACAACAACTTTATGACATAGAATATCTCTCCTTTAGAAGCTAGGAATTATTAGAGTTTAATTGTCTTACACAGAACAATGACTGGCTTACTTTCATAGCTCAAGGTAATTTCATTGTATGATATTATGTCTATTTAAGAACATATGTATGAGTACTATAAAACAGCACTGCAAGATCCCAAGATTTATCTCTCATTTAGGAAGTCAGGAGGTGAAGAGAGAGACCCGGGGCTTTTCAACATCGGGAAGAAGGTGTTCCCTGACTTCTCTTTGAACAGAGAATAAGGGAAGGGCAGAGACTGGGAACGTGGGCAAGAAGGAATGACCATAAAGCAAGATGGCCTCAGAAGCAGACCTGGCATGTTTCTCATGATATAAAATGTCAAACTCGGGCCGCATACATTATCACACAGACTTCTGTCACCAAGCAGTAAGTGCCTATACATCAGCTGCTAAAGTAGATTCCCCAGGCTGAAGTTGCAAGCATGCTTGATGAAAACACATGCAGGATTCTGTAGCATTAATGTGCGTAGCAGTTCCTGGGAAGGCAGAGTGAGGCAAACCTGACCTCACTTAGCTAAGTGAGGAAGGGAATAGTCAAGCCACAAAACATAATGTTATTTTTTTCTCCTCTTAGGGTTTGTCTTAAGTGTGTGTGTGTGTGTGTGTGTGTGTGTGTGTGTGTGTGTGTGTGTGTGTGTGGAGAGAGAGAGAGAGAGAGAGAGAGAGAGAGAGAGAGAGAGAGCACATGTCCTCTCATGTGCACAAGTAGAAAGCAAGGTCAGTCTAGGGTATTGTTCCTTGAGAGATACCCACATTGTTTCTGAGACAGTCACTCACTGACCTGGAACTTACTGACTAGGCTAGGGATGGCTGGCCAGTGGGCCACAGGGATCTTCTGTCTCTGCAACCCCAGCCCTGGGATTATAAGTATGCACTGTTGAGCCTGGCTTTGGTTTTGTCCAAAGTCCAAGGTTCCTCCTGAAAGCCAACATCACACTTTGTCACATGACCAAGCCTTCTCAGTTCTAAATGGCTTGGGTTGCTATCCCTGCAAAGGTCTGCAGTGATATCAGCATTCCAGGACACCCTGTGCCTTGATCAGCTGCTCCTCAAGAACACAACTCAGGGAGAGATGGAGGTCCCAAATGTTTCTTCTAACTGCTGGATGGTGTGCTTAGTCCTGCTGTCCACACCAAAGGAAAGATTCGTCACAAAACCCAGAACATTTCAATGCCCGATGACTTATTACCATGGGGGGAAAACCCCCAATTACTACAGACCACAGTACCACTTATTATGCAGTTACATATCTTTCATTAAGATGGCACACAGTCTTAGAAAAGGCAGAGTTCGCCTGTCTTTTGCTTTCTGCTCAGTTTTCCTGTCTGCTCTGGCAGAGGCTTGAGTAAGATGATGTCAGGCCACCAACCCCAACTGTCTCGTCTAGCATAGTTTGGTCCTGGAAACCTGACTGGGGCAACAAGGGAATGCAAAAGGACCGACACACAGACACATGTACAGAAAAGCTGGGGTCAGTGATACGTGCTCACTAATGTAACGGCAGCAACTATGTAAGCAACTGGGAACCTCTGAGCTTTTGTTACTTCTGGTGTGAGAAGTCAAGTCTCTGTGGGAGGTCTCTCTCTGGGAGGAGGAAGCTACACTTCCAAATTTTTGTACTGCTTGATCAATCCTTCGTACTCCTACTCAGACTGGAGGAAGGATTTGCAGAGTCCCATGGGTCTGAGGCATTGGGTACTTGGCGTGAATGTGCCCATATTAACAGTCCACATTCCCTCAGGGCTTCCTCAGCCTCCTATCCAACCTCAAGAGTCGGCCACATTGGCAGTAGGGATCTTCCATGATTGGCTTTCTTTAAGCATAACTTCCTTAGTGCCACCTCTAATTTGTGCCACACAGTTGCTCCAATGAGCTTCCTCATAGACACAGAGCTGAAGGTGGTGCCAGTGTCTTAGGGCACCGATAATTATGGGGATCTAACTGGAACTGCTTCACTTTAGTTTTTGCTCACTCCCTTCTTTCTCCTCCCCACCCTTGTTCCCACATGAGTCCTATTTCTTAACTTTTCCAGTTTGAGTAACCAACCATTCCTGTATGCAAACTCTTTCAAGTATTTGTATTTTCTTGTGCTCACAGTCCTAAACAAATCTTATTGGATTTCGTCTGCTTCAAAATATGCCCCTTCCATTCTCAGACTGCCAAGGTAGCCCCTGGGTGGGTGTTACCACGTCCTAACACCGACCAGGGGTCTCACACTTCCCAGTTAGAGGTACCCCTCCCTTTTGAACCTTGAGGACCTAGCAAAGCTCTCTTCCCCACTACTTTGCAAATTCACTTCATCTACAACATCCCTTCTTGGAACAGCAATGACCAACTAATGGTTCTCTCTGCCTGTCTATGCATCAGAATTAGCTATTGCCATGCAATGCATTTTCTGAGCCTCACTTCGGTATGCATGATGAAAAATTCTCCTCGGTCTTTGGACTCCTTCCTAGCATGCATGTATTACTTAGTTATTCTAAGGTTCAAAATAGTAATACTCCAGAGTAACAGCAACAATAACAACAATAACAATGCAGAGTGTCAGTGGTGATGATGATGATGATGACCACAACTGCCTTACCGTATGAGAGAATCAAGCAAAACTCTCCAAGTTTTCCTCCGGGCCACTCTTTACTTCTATCTTGGCTACATGGAATGATTTTCACTCAGAAAATGCCTTGAGTCATCACTATCACACACCTATTTCCTCTGGAGTAGAGGTTGCTGTGGTGGTGATTGGCGGCACAGTCAAGGAAGTGAAATAGAAAAAGCAACATGCTAACATCTAGGCCCGCAGTTGTGATACTAGGGCTGCCAATATTCCCTGCAGAAAGAGGAGTGGTCACATCAAATCCTCACCTGTGCTCCTACCCATCTCTCTGTCTTACCTCCTAGGTGCATGAGGTCATGGGAGGTGCTGCCCTATGCAGGAAGTACAGGGCTAACTGGAGGTGGGACTTTAATGATACAGCTCTTGTTCCCATAGTAACAATAAACTCACCAAGCTGGATGAGGATAGGGCCACTTCTTTTCTTTGTCAGTGCTGTTGCATCTGGGATGAAGAGAGACCCTTCTTCATGTCCCCCCCCACCTCAACTCCCCTCCCCCAGCTGAGACACACAATGATCACGGTCCTCTCATCTCCCACGATAAATGTGATTCCTCTTTGTGTGTGGATACGCAGATAATGAGCCTGGAAACTCACTGTGGTAGATAGACATAGAGTTTCTCACCTACAGTAATAACTTTATCTGCTTCAAAATATGCCCAGTTCATCCCCTTTGTTTGCGGAAGTTTAGGTCATGTGGCCTTGCTGCAGGAAGTGTGTCACTAGGGGTGGGCTCTGGCATTTCAAAACCTGTCTCTCTTGCAGTTCAGGTGGTGAACCTTCAGCATCCTGCTCCTGCAGCCATGCCCACCTCTCTCCCCTCCTCCTGCTCTGCAGCCACAATTTTCTGTTATAATATTTATCCCTCTGGAATGTATGCACATACATAGAATGAATGTCTACCATTTTGCTTTTTTCTTGTATTCTTAGATTAATGCAATCATATAATACAGACTGGGTTTTAACTTATAATTCATACTGCTACCATAACCGTGTTTTGTCCATATTCTCATATTCATTCTCTCTCTCTATTTCCCTCTCCCTCTCTTTCTCCCTCCCCCTCTCCCTCCTTCCCTACCACTCCATTTTCATATAGCCCAGGGTGGTATCAACTTGTTGTAGTTGGGATGACCTTGAATTTCCTTTCAACCTGTTTTGCTGTTGATATTTGCAACAGTGTATAGAATTCTATTTCATCTCTTTGACTGGGGTAAGATGAGATCTTAGTGAAGTTTTCATCTGCACTTCCCTGGAGAGCTAAGGATGTTGAACACTTTCTAAAATGTTCACTAGGCATTTTGTATGTCTTCCACTGAGAACTTTTTGCTCAGTTGCACAGCTCAGTTTCAACTGGGTTGTTCATTTTCTTGGTGTTTAGTGTTTTGAGTTCTTTGTATATTCTAGACACTAGCTCTCTGTTAGATACATAGCTGGCAAAGATTTTCTGATTCTCTGTCATTTGATTGACTGCTTCCTTTACCGTACAAAAGCATTTGGGTTTCATGAGATTCTGTTTGTTATCTGTTAGTCTCATTCACTGGGCTACTGGAGTCTTATCTAGAAGGCCCTTCCATGTGCCCTTCTTTTTCCTCTAATGGTTTCAGAGCATCAGGTCTTGGGTTGAGGTCCTTGATCCATTTGGAGTTGAGCTGTGTGCAAATGGTGGGTTACCTCCCTCCAACATACTTGTAAGAGAGATCCAAGAGGCACCCAAAATAATTTAGGCTATTGCCATTGCTCCTGGTTGCCAACCATAACTAGATGGCAATTTACTGAAGACATCACACACTTCAGCTGCAGAACACAAAGAAATCAGTTTAGAAACAACCAGGAAACTCACCTGCCAGCTCACTCAGCCTATGCAGGCTTCTGGAAGAGAAAGGCATCCGTGGTCTTATCCAGCACTGGCCCCCACATGCTACAATACAGACACACCAGACAAGATGTGCCCACTGGTGCAATAGTGACAAGACTGTGGAGAAACCAACTGCTCTCCTGATTACAGCCGAATCATGCACCACTGGAGGGGACTTATGTCTGATTATGCAAATACGGTTGAAACCCGAGGCTATGGAAATGATAGCCCCTATTGACAGCAAGGACAATTGATGTTGTCTAACTGTTGCTAACTGACTGTTAAGTATTTATGTTTATATCTCACAATTATGCTGCTCCCAACTGTGGTCAGAGAGACTTCTTATTACAGTGGGTAGTGGTTTGTATAAGAGACTATTCAAGCACTTAAGGAACTATGACTGCTCAGCTATAGATAATCTAATCAACCTCCTCTGAAAAGCTCAGGGGACATTGAAGAAGGGTGGGGAGAGAGAATGTAAAAGCCAGAGTGTGGGGAGGGTGCTGTGTGTGAAATGCTGTCCTCTGGACACAGCATGGCTGCTGTACTCATGAGCTCACCAATGCTCTGTTTACCTGCACAGGATCTACCCAAGGTCAAGCCAGCCCAAACTTGCAGCCTATGTGGGGGGACGGCACTCCCAGGGCCCCACCTCTAGTGGCTCTCCTTCCTGAGAGCAGTGTGGCCCATGCCCCAGTGAGTGACACCCCCTTCCCATTTGTGTGCATATGGGCAACGCTAATGGGACTCAGTGAGTTAAAAAAAAATTAAGCAAATAAATAATTTTAAAATGGGGACATAATGTTGGGAGGGAGACTCGATGGGTATGCTGGGAGGGATTGGTGGGGTGAATGAGAGACAATATGCCTTGTAGATCTTTAGGGTATTTTTTAAAGATTAAAGGTTTTCATTTTACAGAATTACTTTTGATGTGGCATTGAATCTAGGGATGTTAGACTTCCTTGGGATCAGACTACTTATCTTCACAGAGCAAATTCAATACTTTCTCTCTCTAATACAAATTTTAATTTTTCTCAAAATGCAGACAATTACATTTTCACAAATGATCCCTTTGAGTGTGACTACAAAATAATTCCTTTAAAAATAACAAAATTTAAATTGTATCTAAACTTATTCTCGAAATGACCTAAGCCTTTGCTTTGATTTGGTTTAATCCTGACTCCTTCATAGATACCAAAAGAAGGACGAGGGGCCCTGGCTCCCATCACTTCGTTTTTTGTGTGTATTTATGTATGAACCTCCTCTTTTCATCCTCTTTGCAGCTGCATCCATGGTCTGCAAAGTGAATTGCAGAAAGCTCCGGAAGTCTGGGTACATCCTCATAGCGACTGTTTAAATCCATTACTTTCTTTTTTAATCAAATCAGTGTTGTGTCAAAATACACGGTTCTCGCCATGAATCTCCCCAGCTTGTTACAGGTCACCGGTTGCACCTTGAAAATGTTTGCTCTCCTAAGCGGCTTCTCTCCAGCCTCCAGTTAAATTGCTCCACACCAAGCCTGATCATTTTTTTCTATATACATGGAACTCTAATTAATATAAACAAGATGGCAAAGGAAACGGGTACTTTACAAAGAAAGGGCGGCAGAAAGGCCCAGCTGACAGACACACCGTGCCTGGTTTAAATAAGATGAGCATTTACACAGAAAAAAAATTTTTTTATTCTGATTACATTTAGAAACTAAAACCAAAAGCCAGCCTGAAAATCCTCCACCTCAGAATTGCTGGGAGGTTTCTTTCCTGCTTTAAGAAATATCTTATATAAAGCCGCCCGCCGGAGGGGAGTTAAGGGAAATGGTAATTATGTTTAAACAGCCAACATTTCCCTAGCATAAAGTATTTGTACAGGCTTTTAAACATGGAGTTGAGCGCCAGAGGCTATCTTCATTGTTTAATGTATTAAGTAAATAAAAATGTATCTACGATGTGGACACACAATTAGTTTTGAGTTATTTATCCCGGAGTTTGTATGGCTTAGAAAAACTCCATCTTCTTGGGCTGTTGCTGTCCTAATGCGTTTAACTTCAGCCATCAGCTATGATTAAACACCTGCTGTTGTGGGGAAACAAAGCGAGCTAATCCAATATGTATTTCTGACATCTTAAATATCACCCAGTCCCCCGACATCAGGTACAGCTTTTCGGCGGGATGGAATTCCACAGCATATTTTTCTAATTTATGGATGGACAATAAATCAAAATTAAGCTTTGGGCAATGAAATATACATCAGTGCAAAATGAACTGACTGCAAACGAGGACCCTGCACAGCCTGGGGGAAAAGGAGGCATTAATGGAATCCTAAGCTGCAACACTCTTTGGAATTAAGGAAGTTTATTTCGTATTTTGTCCCAATAAAAGCAAGATGCAAAGGCAGAAAATGAGAAGCTTTGTATTTTTTTTTTTCATGCTTAGCACCAGAGAAGCAAGATTTCTGGTTTCCTTTGAAAGAAGAAAAGACACTGTTTTGAAATATTGGCGTGTGGGTGGTTTAAAAACAACCCTGTATCTCCACCGTTTTTTCTTTTTCTTTTTTCTTTTCAATATTCAAGATTTGAAGTGGCTGGTGTTTTGCTTTTTTGGAAGACGAAACAAAGGCCAGTCAGTCTCTCTTCTGAGATACACCAGGAGGGAAGACAAGAGTCCATGCCAGGTGGGGTGGGTTGGAAACTGTCCAGTGTTAAATAAGTCTCCTACAATTGACCTCAAGTGACAGCTTGGGACTTGGAGAAGAGAGGTGACTCCAGAGCTTTGTTCTCATCAAATCCCTCTGAGCCTCATGTTTTGGGCCAGGTCTGGCTCTGTTCATCTCTCTCTGTTCATCCTAGACTCTTAAGATAAAGTTGGGGTTACACACTGGCTCATCCTTCACCCTGCTCCCTGCCAATCACCTGTCTAGGATAGAACCTGCCAGGGCAGGCCTTACGTGTATCAAGGATCATATTTTGTGTCATGTGAATGCTAGGCTCTTAACGAACATATCTCTTGAATTCTCATAGCACCTTTGTAAACAGGACACGCTACAAATACTATTCAAACATTAGGGATGGGGACTGAGATCCATAGCCATTGTGTTGTGCTGCAAGGCAAAGTGTGTGTGTGTGTGTGTGTGTGTGTGTGTGTGTGTGTGTGTGCGTGTCTAGGGATGATGTATGTGTGTTGATGAGAAATAGCACACCAGTATACCACTAAGTATATCTCCACCTTCCATTTTTAATTAATTAAAAACAGGTCTAAATATAATAAAGTCCAGACTTTGTCTGCAACACTACACATTATTAAACAAAATAAAATGGAAATTTTCACCACTACCTTTACCATTATAATACCTTGTGCTTTTCAAAATTCACAAGTCAAAATTTTATCGAAGACCTTCTCTCTTAGCAGATATCACGCAAAGCTCTGAGGACTCAGAGCTTATATATACATGTATATATATATATATATATATATATATATATATATGTGCACTGGATATATATATATGTCCACATATACATACATGCATATATACATGGTGGGGGTCTTGCTTGTTGAGTTGAGTGTGGAGAATACTAACTTTGGAAGAACAATAGAAGAGTCTGTGGAACGAGGCCTAAGTCAGCACTCTTTCTAGACAAGGTCCATACAACAATCCCTAAAAGCAAGCTCTCCAGGTGTTTGACCCACCTTTCCGCCATGACAGCTTTTGAGAATCCTAGGTTTGCAGACTAGAACATGGTCTTTCGAGCTTCCAGAGACCAGTGTGTCTAGAGGACAGTCCCTTCTGAGAGTCCACAGCTAATTCTTCTTGTTCTGTCTCTTGGCTGAGACACTAGTCAGGGCTAACATATAGATTTAACATATATTTTTTTCTTCACAGTGAGGTGAAATTCAGATAGCATACATTAATCATTTGAAAGTAAACAATTTGTTGGACTTTAGTATATTTATAATATTGCAAAACCACCATATCTGTCTAATTCCAAAACATTTCATTACCTGGAAGGATATACTATTCCTGCTAAGTGGTGACAGCCTGTTTTCTATCTTTTCCCAGGTCCTGGAAACTGTTATTCTGCAAGATTCTACAGAGTGATCTCTTCTCCATATTTCATCTGAAGGGAACCATGTCATCATGTAATCTGTACTTCTGTGGCTTCTTTCACTTAGTATAATGCTGTTGAGTGTGGCACGTAATGTAACATTGTATCAGTACCTCATTCCTTCTTAGGCTGAATGATAATTCCATTGTTCATTAATTATCCATTGGTGGATAAACATTAGTTGTTTGTGTCCATCGGCAATTGGGAATGCTACCCATATGAACATTCATGTGTTCTTAGGTTCTCCTGGGTTCTGCCTTTTTAAAATAACCTTTTATTTTGAACCAAAAGTATAGAGAGGCTCATCTACCCACTACCCAGTCTCCCTAATGTCAACATTCAGTGTATCCAGGGTGCTTTTGCCCAAAGTGGGAAACCAGCATCATTACGATAATATTAATGAACGCCGTATTTTGTTTGGATTTAACTGCCAGCTTCCTCCACTGTTCCTGTCCTTGGATCCCATCCTGGATGCCATTTGTGTTTAGTCACCACAGCTTTCTCTCCTACGTCTCTCTTGGTCTTTCCTTGGTTTTTAAGACATTGAGAGTTTTAAGAAATGCTGGTTAGGTGTTTTGTTTTTTGTTTTTGTTTTTTGTTTTTGTTTTTTTTTTTGTTTTTTGTTTCGTCTCATAACCATGATTTTTTTAAAATTTTTAAAATTTATTTTATGTACATAAGTACACTGTTACTCTCTTTAGACACACCAAAAGAGGGCATCGGATCCCATTACAGATGGTTGTAAGCCACCATGTGGTTTCTGGGAATTGAACTCAAGACCTCTGGAAGAGCAGCCAGTGCTCTTAACTACTGAGCCATCTATCTCTCCAGCCCCTCATAACTTTGATTTTTCTCATATCTGCACTGAAGTTTGGAGAAAGACCCATAATACTGCAGGGCATATGTTATGGTTGTGACCCATCTCTGGAGATGTTGACCTTGACCAGGGGGTGGGGGTCATTCATTGCCAGGTTCTTACTCTCCACACACCTTGCTCTCTCTGGAAGGAGCACACACTCATGAGGAGTGGTAAAATTGATGTCCGTATCTCGGAGGGAAGAATGCCTCCAGACATCATTTGGAGTTCTTCTATGAGGATATTTTTGTCTCTTTCCCCTCATCTGTTTGTTCAATCATCTTTGCATGATATGAACTCTTGAAAATGACTTCTATAGTTCATATTCTTTTAACGTCATATTTCCCGAGGTCTGTCAGAGAAGCGACTGATCCAAAGACAGGCAGTGCAGTGTGTAGTAGCAAAGGAGCTGAGACAATGTTTACTGAGGACAGGACACACTCTGGCATAACCTTTCAAAGGAGACTATCAAATATTTTAAGAGGGCTTGTCTGATTAAGAGCTAGGTTTCCTGATTCTAATTTCATTGAGGACTTTTAGAACTGGTACAGTGGGTGTGGTGGCCCATATCTGCAATCACAGAGCTCTGGAGGCGGAGGCAGGAAGACAATGAATAGAGAGTAGCCAAAGCCTGCTCAGCAAGACCTGGAACCAAACCAAACCAACCAAACCAAACCAAATCAAAAACTGTATAACAACAGATCTCAAAAGGAAGTGTTTAAAGAACCCATGTTTGAACACAGGGTAGAAGGCTGAGAGATGCTAAAGTTAAACAGAAATAATTTGAAACATTCAGAGAAAAGGGGAGCTCTATAAAGGAGCTATATTTAGGCTGTTGCTGACTTCTTTATGGTAACAATAAAAGCCACAAAGCAGCAAATAATATCTTCAAAGTGCTTAGAGAAAGAAAATTGCAAAGAGCTGTGACTCCAGCTAAGTGATCACAGGAGAAATAAAAATGTTTTCATATAAACACTGAAATCTCTCTCTCTCTCTCTCTCTCTCTCTCTCTCTCTCTCTCTGATTTCCTCCTTTTTTTGTGAGCCAGGGTCTTGCTATGTGGCACAGTGGCCTTGAACTCATAGTCCTCTTGTCTCTGTCTCCAGGGTGCTGGGATTACAGGTGTATTCCACCATGTCCAATTCTCAATTTTGCTTAAATTTATATTCACTATTTTTAGAAAGTGACTTTCAATATATGATCACTGAAACTGATCTAGCTGCAGAACTTAAAGGGGAGGAAGAAAGTACAATTTACACCACAGAAAGCAAGAGAAAAGAAAAAAAAGGAAGAAGATAAAAGAAAATGATCAAAACCTGGATGGCTCAGCAGTTAACAACACTGACTGCTCTTCCAGAGGTCCTGAGTTCAATTCTCAGCAACCACATGGTGGCTCACGACCATCTGTAATGGTATCTGATGCCTTTTTCTGGTGTGTCTGAAGAGAGTGACAGTGTACTCACATACAAAAAAAATAAATCTTTAAACAAATAAACAAACAAAACAATAAAAAAAATTAGCCTGAGTCAGGAGAGTCACAAGTTGAAACCCACAGCTTGGCTTCGTAATGAAAGTCTGTCTCAAAATGAAAAAAAAAATCTAAAGAAGAACATCAAAGAATAAGATGGTAGTGATATGTTCAAATATATTATAATCATAATGGCACATACAATCTTCCTAATTCTGCTAGTTTGAAAAGATTTTAGTGGCGAGGGATATGTTTGGTGGTAGAATGATCATTCAGCATGCACTGAGCTCTGGGTTCAATCTCCAGTACTACAGAAGGAAAACAAAACCAGAAACAAAAAGAGAATATTTTAAAGTTTTAATTATATATAATTATTACAATATATCACAATTATAATAAGCACATTATAATTATATATAAATAAACAATATTTAAATTCTGGCTTTAGTTTGCTTACAGAAGGAAGGCTGTGTTTTAAAGAAACAGCTTAAGGTTAAAAGTAAGGACAGAAGAAGGAAGTTGGTAGCTTCATTATTGCCAGACTGAACCAGCACTAAGAGAAAATATGTTATCGGGGAAAAGACACGGCCAGTGTCTAGAGGTAGACCCCTGAAGAGTGTCCCATGGATGCAAGGGAGAGTACCACCAAGTCACCCAGTTTATTCTGCATGACTCAAAAACAACAACAACAACAACAACAAAAAAACAAAACGTGCAGTGTGAATTATGGAGAAGCCAGGTGTTGACTCTGTGTGTTGGAAAGAACTTTCTAACAATTAGTTTTCTGAAATTGAAAGTTTTGGATCCTGAGGGTATTACAACCATAGCTATGGATGCGTGTGCTGAGCTAAACAGATGGCACCCAAACGCCAGCATTAGAATCACCTGAAACGCTTTTTAAAATGCATATTTCGGGGCCTCTTTGTAGGCTTAACGAGCAGATTCTGTACAGAGGAACGTGCGGTTTTGAAATGCTCCCCAGGTGCCTTGATGGACACTCAGGAGCAACTCCTGGAAAGGTCGCTGTGACTCACAGACCAGAAGCAATTACCCAGGAACTCCAGAAAAACTTGGCTTGGGATTATGTTGGCCACACATTTCCAAACAAAGCTTTCCTCGAGTCTCTAAGTTTAGGAACTTTCTTTCTCCTTAGCCAAGATAAATTGAGAAGCTTTCCAGATTTTCTGATCTTCTGAAGACTTCACAGCCGATGCCCCGATTTCTACTTTGTGTTGCTGTAAATGAATGAGTCTGGAATGAGGCTTGCAGAAGCCTCGGGACATGGGAGTTGGAACGAAGGCTGCTTTCGGAGCTGTGAGCAGGACATCTTTAGAATTCAAACTAATGTTTCCATATCTACAATGGAGAAGCCTTGATGGTTCATAAAAAGACCAGAACTCTAAGCTTAGGACCATGCAAATATTTCCTTCTACATGATTTGATTTTATTTTAAAAATTTTCATCCTTTTAAATGCTACTCCATCTTCCTGGGATTGGCTTGCTCCTGGTTCACTAACTAGAATTGTTAAGGTTTGTTTTGCTTGTTTGTTTGTTTATTGTGCTGGGTCCTGACAGCCCACATTGGCTTTGTCTTTTGAGGGGTCTTTGATTGCTTTGATAGCCTCCGAGTCTCCCAAGGACATCTTGGTTCACTTTGCCACTTTGTCTCCAAGCTTTTTTGTTTGCTTCTCTGCAGTGCCAAGGCTTGCACACCTGGCTTGACACAAACTAGGCAAACACTGCCTTTGAACTCTACCTTCCCCACATCTTGGGGGGAATAAGATCTTATAGAACTAAGAATGACTCTTACCTTTTAATCTTCCTGCTTCTACCTCCCAGGTGCTTGGATTAAACAATGCCACCATGTCCTACAATGTATTTATTTATCAAGGTAAAATTCATTTACTATAAAATTAGCCATTTTAAAGAGAACAAGTCCTTAGCGTTTGGAACAGCCGCTGTGTTGTGTGAACACCACCTCTATGGAGTTCCAAGTATATTTAATCAACTTCTAGTACCTGCTCACTGAGCAGTCATTCCCTAATTCTACATACTCTTAACCTGGTAGTCTGATTTCTGTGTAATGGGTGACCCATTCTGGATGTTTCGAATAGATGGAATCATATATGTGACCATGTGTGTGGCTTCTTTCCCTCGGTGTGTTTCCTAGGTTCATCCATGCCGTAAGGTGTATCAGCACTTTTTAATGGCTGAATTATAATTCACTGTGCAATTATACCACAACTAACTCATCCCTTCATCTGTCAGTAAACATTCTGACTTTTGTGAGCACTGCTGTTGTAAATGGTTGCATACGAGTTCTGGTCTTTTTGTTGTTGTTTTTTGGGTTTTTTTGTTTCTTTGTTTGTTTGTTTTTTAATGTACCAATCTGTTTTTAAAGTAGGGTTGAGAAAAAGTATTTTAAGAGCAAGGAGCAAATTCAAAGTGACTTGCTTTAAGTTTCAAAGGGACACGGAAACTTGACCCCTTTCAACTTGGAGAGCAGCCATTCTGCTTGTGAAGTGAGAATGGAGAAGACCATCCACAGGTTCAGCACTGGTAATGTACCGGATGTGTACCGGATGTGTGCTACGCTGTTGAAGCACTCAGCAGTGGTAAGGCACTGAATGTGTGTTACATTGTTGGCCGTAAGTACTTGATGTGCACACTGCAGCTGTAGGAGCCAATTCCCACACGGGAGGTCAGCGTGTGCTGTCTCTATTATGGAGATTTTAGAATTGCAAACGATATCACAGAGTGTCTGGACATCAGCAAAGGAGTTTGACAAGGCTGTCGCATCTGTTCAATATTTCTACTGAAATAATCACAGGTATTGCTGCTGATGGTTACCATAGTGGTATTAAGGTTGGCAGAAGGAGATGATGTAATCTGGACGATGCTGATGACATTCTGGCTGCTGAGTCTGTGATTTCCGTACCAGGAAAGCTGGGACCTCAGACTAGGATGATTTAGATGCAGATAAAGGCAGGTTTGAAGCAGAGTATTTCAGTAATAGAGCACACTGGAAGCACGACAGCAACGAAAGGTTATGCTGTCGATAGTGTATGATAGGTGGTGAGAACCATCAGTCCCTGGCTTATGAAAGATACTGCAAGTAGGCTAGTCGGTTTTCGCAAGGATCTGGAGCACGGCTCCGCAGGGGCGGTGGCTTCTCACTCACTGAGAGCCCTGCCTGGGTCTTGAGCGCTGGGGGCCGATTGGTACAAGCTTTGGCAAAAAGAGGAGAGGGAGATCAAGACAGAAGAACAGCTACTGTCAAGTTGAGTTAAACCTAGAGTGATGGCAACAATATCGTCCAGGAGAAGGATGACAACGGGCTGAAAGAATGCACCATCTGTATCCAGAATCCTGGACTGCTTCCTCGGGAAATCACTCATTCTGCACGTCTTGATTTTCTGAGAAGTAAATCTTGAAGAGCAGAGCTGGCATTCTTCAGGGCAAACGCGAGCATGAGGGTTTTGGGGAGGATTTGTGACAGTGTTTCTGGAAAGTGTGCTTTAAGGAATTCAAGTTTGTGTGAGCATTCTTGAAGTCTCCTTTGAAATAAAAATCAAGATAAGTGTTTAAGGCTGCTAGGGCTGTAGCTTTGTGTTTGGGCACTGGATTAGCATGAAGAAGGCTCTGGGTTCGAATCTTCTATGTCGAAAGAAAATAAACTAATAAACAAAATCCATCTTCAAAATTTTGTGCTCTCTCTCTCTTTCTCTCTCTTTCTCTCTCTCTGAGCCAAGCTGTTGCTCTGTAACCCAGGTTAGCCTGCCACTTTTATTTTCCCCTTGCTTTTCAAATGCTAGGAATACATATATGTGCAACCATGCTCAACTTTAAGAGCTATTTTTACTTTAGGGCAGGCACACAAGCACTGTAGGACATGTATTGAACTACAGAAGTGCTAAGAGGGATAATTAAGCATATTCACAATTTAAAAAGTAATAATCCAGCTGCATAATGGTGGCACACACCTTCAATCCCAGCACTCAGGGAGCAGAGACAGGTAGATCTCTGTGAATTCAAGGCCAGCCTGGTCTACAAAAGAAGTTCCAGGACAGCCAAGAGATCCCATCTAAGAGGGAGAAGGAGAGGGAGAGGGAGAAGGAGAGGGAGAAGAAGAGGGAGAAGGAGAGGGAGAAGAAAATAAAAAGAATCAAATTAAATCATACAACTTGCCATTTGCCAGCTTTGTGATAGGTGCTTCTTATTACAGTGGACAGTGGTTAGTACAGAAACTTATTACTGTGCAAAATGCTGATGTCAACTGTGAGTGCTCAGCCTTAAATGGGGCCATCTATAGCAATACCTCCTGTCCCCAGGGGTTAGGGAACATTGGAAACAGAGCTTGGAAAACTGTCAATGACAAAGGGTGGGGAGGAGGGCAGTGAAGTGCTAGCCTCTGGACAGGACATAGCTGCTGTAGACATGAAGGAACACACAGCAACTCTGCTTGCCTATTCACGACCTGTCAAGATCAAGTCAGTTAAAAATTCCAGCATGGGTTGGGGAGAGGCTCCTGAAGAGAGAGAGAGTTCTCTTTTAGGACAGTGGCCACTTGAAGGCTCCCCAGTCCCTAACAGGTGACTCACACATATACATGTGGGCAGTACTAGTTAGACTCAACAAGCTAACAACATGCCTTATATTCTTGTAGTATTTTGTATATCTACATTTGTTTTTGTGTATTTGTGATATTATAATAAGAAAATTACACATTGGTGGTTGTATTTCCAGATGCTTCTCCAGACCCGAGTCATTCTCAGATTGTAAATATATTCCTAGCTAGGCCAGAAAAAAATCAGGACCTAGACCATCCATCCTTAGGAGCTTCAATTAGAGCTGAGAAAACAGTTCTCTTTGATACAGCTCAAAGTTGTCCATTTCTCCAAATGCTTGGAAGAGCATGAGCCTCTGGGAAATTTCAGGTGTCTTTGGAAACTTTCATGGGAAAGGCTGATTTTTTTTTTTTTTTTGGAAATTAAATCCAGTATTACCATAGCAATATTAAAACATGGATCTCCTTATGCTGTAATAGATATATCCAGGGTAGGTGAGCTTCTTGTGTGCGTGTGTGTGTATGTGCGTGTGCATGTGTCTGTGTCTCTGTGTGCATGAAACAATAAAGCAAATGAGGCTAAGACTATGGTAGGTCTAGAAATTACTCTAGAATATCCTCCCCTTTCTATCTGCTTATCTTGCTCCTCTTCATGCTTCTGGGACCAATCTGAGCCCAGTCTCCCCCTGTGAGAGTCCTTCCCAGCTCATCTCCCCTTTTCTTACCTCAGGCTTTACTAACAATTTAGTCCTGGCAATCTGGTTCTTGGATCATGGACTGGCTAACGATGCTTCACAACCCTCAGCATTAGACATGCATAGTAATAATCGCTGTGACAGACTAGAAGACAGCCACTAACTCTCCTCCCATCTAGAATAAAGGTCTGTGTCCCCTTCCCCAAGAATCTGTGTGTTGTTATGGTTTGGATATGAGTTGCCACCCAAACATCTCACTACTGAGTCTCTGGCCCTCAGATATAGTGCTGTTTTGACAGGTTCTGTAAATTTTAGAACATAGGGATTTGTTTTGAAAGGTAAACACTTGAGGAACATTGTGTTGGATGACTCTCAAAGCCCTTTCACTTGAGGATCAGTGCTTCTAATAGCTTAACTAATAGGTAGATGTTGAGCAGAATCAGGGCTTCACCAATTGTGGCCTCTGGATCCACTTGCATTTGTGTTGTGTAAATTTGTTGAATATGTAGCTGTACCCAAGTCCTGTGAAATCATAGTTGGGGGAGAATAGAGGCCTCACACTGAACAATAGCCTTAGGAAATTCTTGTGCAGTTTGAAACCTGAGAGCCACTGGTTTGAATGAAGAAAATTGAGTCCTGGCCCCAGTGTTTGTCACTGCCTAATGGCAGGTGAATTGTGACACCTTCCCAGGCCTTCAATATCTTGTTTCATTACACAAAGAACACTTTGCTGGATTAAATGAATTTTTGCATTCCTCTGTGTGAGTGGGTGAGGGGAAATATTCATGTACATGAGTTCAAGCATAGGTAGAGGCCAGAGGTCAATCTTAGATGCTGTGTTTTAGGACCAACCTACTATGTCTTTTGAGGTAGGGTGTCTCAAATGCCCTGTAACTTACAAAGCATGCTAGGTTGATTGGGTAGTGAGCCCCCAGGGCCTGACTGCCTTCACCTCCCCAGCACTGGGTTTACAAACATACATCATCGTACTTGTATGCATCACACACTTAAATGTGGGTTTGAGGACCACATTGGTGTGCCCAACTCTAAATGAGATGATTTCTGTCTCTGATGCATGGTATGTTTTATATCGTCTACACCAGGCCATGTGACCTGTCACTCTCTCATCCTCTGTGACCTGAAGCTGAGGGGTCACACACATTCTATCTTGAGTTAGGCAGCTGTCCATGAAACCCTCTTCACTACCACCTTCCGTTCTCACGCACAAGTAGGTATGACCAGGAACATATAATGTAGCAGATTCCACTTCAATTTTTAAAGCAAATATTAATGTCAAGGCCAAAGTCTTTTCAGAATAACATATACCTGTGCTCAATATTATAATTAAGCTTAAATCATTTCTGAAATTATATGTTTTAAATGGCAATTGTGCTGCCTTTCAGGTTTTCTCTTGCCTTCAGCACCATTGAGTAAATGTGTTCATGATTGAATTAGCAGACCTTTGCTTTTAAAAGGACTTTTCACTGATCTTTTATGGTAGATTAAAAAGCAATTTACTAATTTACAGTTCACAGGAGTTCTGTGCCCTCCTTGAGTTTTGTAAATCAATTCTTTGCTAATATATGTGACTAGAGCTCCGTGGGTTTCATTTGGGGACAGCTGGTATCATATACAACCCTGAATGCACAATTACATCATCAATGCAATTATGCTTTGGGCCTAGCGTATACTCTATCCCTTTAGAGATCCCTTGTTTAGTGTCTCCAGTTTGAATGGGGAAGTCTGATCAATAGGGAGAGGCAATATTACCTAGAGTTGTTGCTTCCTCTTTTTGTGCTCTTGTTCTCTGTAATGAGTAATCCTAGTTAGAAGACAATTATAAAGAAGCAGCGACTCATCCAAGGGTCCTCCTATTGGAAATGGCTCTCCACAGTCAAGAAGATGATTGCACACGGGAGGACCTCGTTCCAGAGAACACAGCACCAGCATCAGTTTCATCATCACCACACCACCATCATACAATTATTCATACATATAGTTTGAATGTGTGTCTCCCAATACAATGGTGTTGAGGAGAGGGATCTACTGAGATATGGTAGGTCACAGAGATTCCATCTTTAAGAGGGTTAATGAATTTATCGAAGAAATAGTTCCCTTTGTGACTTAGTTAGGGTTTCCATTGCTGTGAAGAGACACCATGACCAAGGCAACTCACCTAAAGGCAAACATTTAACTGGGGCTGGCTTACAGTTTCAGAGGTTCAGTCCATTATCATCACAGCGGGAAGCATGACAGCATCTCAGTAGACATGGTGCTGGAGGACCAAGAGTTCTACATGTTGATCCAAAGGCAGGTTGGAGCAGACTGACATCCTTAGCCAGGGGTGGGGCCTGAGCATAGGAGAACTCCAAAGCCCAATCCCACAGTGACATTTCCTCTAACAGGGCCACACCTTCTAACAGTACCACTTCCTATGGGCCAAGCATATCCAAACCACCACACTTAGTATAGTTTTTCTCATTTCTATCTTTGTCTCCCTATACTACTAGACAGAAGGTCACTGGCCCATAATTCACTGCATAGCCCAGGTTGACCCTGAGCCTTAATTGTGGTTAGAAGTCCTTCATTGTACCTATTTCCTGTAGGCGCTGCAGTTTCAGTGTTTCAGACTTAGGCCTTTGATCTATATGGAGTTAGTTCTGTGCAAGGTGACAGACCCTGGGCTAACTTCGGTCTTCTGAATTCAGACATCAGGGTTTCCAAGCACTGTTTGGTGGTGGTGCACGCCTTTAATCCCAGCACTTGAGAGGCAGAGGCAGGCGGAGTTCTGAGTTCGAGGCCAGCCTGGTCTACAGAGTGAGTTCCAGGATAGCCAGAGCTGTACAGAGAAACCCTGTCTCGAAAAACAAACAAACAAAACAAAACAAACATTGCTTTCCTTTCTCCAGATTGTTTTGAGCATTTTTCTGACAGATATCAGATGGCCACACTGGGCCAGAGCACTGGATGTGGGACTAGACTAGATCTGGTGGATCGGGAAGAAGGCATGGATGAGGTGGTCACAGATACTCACCGGGTGGGATCCTGGAGGAGGAGAAGGGAGGTTCCTGTGAGGATATATTAGAAGTGGCACAGAAGAGACATAGTTGGTGGCAGGTGGGTCTAAATATTTTTTTAAAGTCAGTGCACCCAAAGGTGCGATCCAGCAACTTGTTTATTCTCTCTTTTTTTTTTTTTCTTTCAATTTGAGCTACAAACTCCTTTATCTCTGAAGACTAGCTTGGGTAGAACTGAAAGTTCCAGCCAGCCACCAATGGATCCTTGAGCATTTTTCCTGTGTGGGTTCCTAGGAATGAGTCTGGCTTGCTTGGTGACAGGTACTGGCTCCTTCCCCACCAGGAAGGAGCCAGCAATGCAGGTTAAGCCTGGGTTTGTCTCCAGGGAGCTGTGACCAGAGAAGAGGGTTCCTCAGAGCTGTATCAACATGCAGGGAATTGGTAGGGAAACAAAAGAAGAGACTGGAAAATAAGAGCACAGAAAGGGTATAGAGCACCGTTCTCAGCCTGTGGGTCATGACCCCATTTGCAGCTTAAATGGTCCTTTCACAGAGGTTGCCTGAGACCATTAGAAATATTTACATTATGATTCATAACTGTAGCAAAATTACACACGTTAAGTAATAACAAAAATAAGTTTATGGCTGAGGATCACCACAACATGAGGAAGTCTAGTAAAGGGTCATGGAATTACTAAGTTTAAGAACCACTGTTTTAGAGAGACAGAAGAACAAAGACACACAGTCCAGAGAGGACACTGAGAGCCTGGGCCATGTCAGTGGCATGATTCTTAAAGTCCTCCTCCCACAGCTTTTGCAAAAAGTGTGTGTTTTCTTTCAAATTGGCAAAGACTAGAAAGCCTCTTATGCTTGCTTAGACGTTATAGTCCTCGGTTTCCTTAGAGGGGAATCTGAACTGGTAGGGACATTGTTGGTTCTAGAGGCAACTTCTTCCCAACCTCCAAGTCTAGGGGATAAAATACTTAGAAATATGGGTTCAGATTCCACAGCCTCTTGTTCTCCTTCACTTATCTGGTTCCCTTTCCACTCACTTTGTATTTCTCTGGGACCTCTCTCCTTCCACAGGACGGCTGATGGGGACACAAACCGTCTTGTGAAGAGGCAATGGTGACAATTAAGTGGAAAGCCCCTCAGGCAGGCAGTTGTAGTCTCAAATATGTCTGGGACAGCAGCAGGGTCCAAACTGCAAGGGACCTCCTGGAGTGGGTGTGGTGTAGGAGGATACCACGGTACTTTAACCCCACATCTCCTAGCCATGGGGGTTAAGGTTTAGCATCAGGAACTTGGCCTTGGTGGTGAATGCCTGTAATCCTAGTACTGTCAAGCCAGTCTGGGACAAAGACATATGCACACACACACACACACACACACACAGACAAACACACGCACATACAAACACACACATACAAACACACACACACACACATACACACACATACACCACAGAGACAGAGACAGAGAGAACACTTAGCATTAGCGAGTGGGGCAGTTGGAAATGTGGCCTTCTTTGAGTTATCCCTAGATAAGAGAACTGTCCCAGGAGCAGAGGTGGAGGTGATGCTAACAGGTGATCGCAGAGCCACATGCCTGCCTGCACATCTCAACACTTGGGAAGCGAAAGCTGCAGGACCCTGAGGTAGAGGCCAGACCAGGTTACATGGTAAGTTCCAAGACATTCTCGGTCACCCAGTGAGACCCCTCTTTCCACCCCGCTCAACTCCCCAAAAGAAATAGGCAAAATTACCTCCTTTTGTGTGTTCAAGGATCAAGGTTCCAGAAAAGGGTTTAGACTGAGACTGATTTTAGCTTAGAGATTGGGTCTCTCTCCCAGCATCCTTCCCTCCTTGCCAGAGGGCATAGATGGACACGACCGACCCCCTTCTTTTCCTTTTCATCTACCGACCCCCTTCTTTTCCTTTTCATCTACCAGGCTCCACACTTCACACTCGCTGCTCTACCCAGGCTTTCCTTTTACCTCCCATTCTCACAAGTTAACATGATAGACACCAAATGGCAGCTACCTTACAAAGAACAAGTGGGGGTGGGGAGGAAGTGTCACCTCTAGCGCCTTCCTCATTCCTGCTACCAGCCTAGAGCTCTGTGGCCCTCGCCTGGGCTGTGACATGGCTGTGAGATGGGGCTGCACCCAGGTCTCCTACATCTGCTGCTGCTACTGCTGCTGCTGCTGGAGACATGGGCCGAACAGACCTACCACGTTGCTCCTTCTGTCTGCACTGCAACCCCATTCAAAGATAACCCGGAGAGGCCAGGTCCTGTAATGATACAGCGGGTAGATAGTAATTTCTTTTATTTGAAGCCATTTATCATCCCTGTAACCCAGGAATGAATGATTTGGCCTCGAAATGATGTGTTAATAATTTTCTAGAATTAATCTGTTTTTCTTCCTCTCCTCGGACTCAATGTGTGTGTTTGTGAATGTGTGTGTGTGTGTGTGTGTCTGTGTCTGTGTGTGTGTATCTGTGTGTCCCATATAAAATCAATGCCTCAGGATTAAAGAAGAGGAAAGTGTTTTATTTTGTTTCTTAAAGGTCCTCTCTCTTTTTAAAAGGAGTTGAAGAGTTGAAGATGGTGAAAAAATAGAGCTGTGGAGATAAGAACAGAGTCTGAGGCACCCCGACCTCCTGTGCTGGCAGCCACAGGGGCCCCATGTACACCTGAAGGCACTGGTGAATGGAGTCTGAGGCATTCACAGGAACTCTGTCTATACCTGATGGCACTGGTGAAGCATATACCACAGAGTCGGACCCCTAGCGAAGCAATTTGTCTGTGTGAGAGGATTCTGCAGCACCTAGCCCAGTGTTGTGTGAATAAGAATGGCTTCCATAGGCTCATGGATTTGAATACTTGGTCACCAGTGGCCCCATTTGAGAGGGTTGGTAGGTGTGGCCTTGCTGGAGAAAGTGTGTCACTGGGGAGTGGGCCTTGAGGTTTCCAGTCGCTCATCCCAAGCTCAGAGTCTCTCTCTTCCTAATTCCTGAGGATCCAGATATAGAACTCTCAGCTCCTTCTCTAGTGCCGCGTCTGCCTGCATGCCGCCATGTTTCCTGCTACGATGATAACGGACTAAAGCTCTGAATCTGTAAGCCAGCCCCAATTCAATGTTTTCCTTTGTCAGAGTTGCATGGTCATGGTGCCTCTTCACAGCAATAGAACATTGACTAAGACAGCAGGAACACAAGCTCGGCTCTCACCGTGACCCAGGCCCTGTTCCAGTGTTCACACACCTTGTCCTTCCTCCTCAGGGAATCTCCGTGGGGAAAGGTAAAATTGTATCACACCATTTTGGTGATGGGGAAACATAAGGCTAAAGGGGCTGAGCAAAATGCCAAGGACACAGGGGTGAACATGTGCCAGGACTCCAATGAGTGCTTTTAAGATGTCTAGCTGTAAAAGCATTATAACTGGGAACACATCCCATGCCCAGGCCAGAGGCAAGTTGTCCAGTCCTACCGGGTAGCTGTGCTGAGGACTGTGGACAGGTGGGTTGTGCTGGCTTTCACCATGTGGTTTCTGTGTCAGGAACCCAAGTAGGTCCCTAGACTTATGGAGGCTGCTTGGGTCTCTTTGTGCCTTCTGGATTCTGAGTAGGAGAAGACTCCCAGAATCTTCAGTTACCATGTAAGAAGCATGTCTTCTCTGAGGCTTCCAGGCTGTAAGCAAGTCCAGACTAGCACCATGAGAAGCCAAGTGGAGAAACAGATTCAGAAGTGTACCATGGGGAAGGAAGGAGAATGACTGAATGCAGGGCACTACCAGGTTCCCAGCTGCCATCTTCGGAGTGAAGCCAGCTGAGGTCCCATGTATTTCAAAGGCTGAACCAGCTCCATTCTCCTATCTGAATATCTGACACAGAAAACCATGATGTATGCAATATCACTAGCAAAGGCTTGCCTTGGGGGACTGGAAGTCAGCAAGTTCACTGCTCTGGGTTCAATCCCTGGCATGCCCTGCCTCCCTCACCACCAAATAATTGTTTTGAATCATGTCAGTTTGAGGTGGTTTGTTACGCAGTAATACTTAATTGGAATGTCAGCATTTTCATATGTTCTTAATTAATAAGTAGGAAATGACATACATCTTTCATTATGGCCAAGTTCTCACAGGTTTATACTCAGGATTTGCTACCCTAATTGTCCCTCTGTTGATGGCTTTTGGAATTATATTCTTTGGAGAAAAAGGACACAGCACACCTTAGAAACCAACTGATTTTCATGATGGCAAAATCATCAGGACCATTACTGGCTAAACTTAGCCAAGGATAAGTGATGGAGGTTTGGGAGCACCATGGTGGTGCTAGGATTTCAATTGAGTGTTCCAAAATTCCTGGCTTTGTTCAAAGAACATATTGATTGATGATTGATTGATTTCTGACACGATGGATCAATGGGCAGAGACAAGCTAAAATATAGCTGTGATTATACAGTCATGAGTCTTCAAAAGAAAATCAAATAGAAGACTGAGTCTTTTTTTTGCCCTGATCCCTGTTAACATCAATTAGACTGTGCCTTACTGTGATATTCTAATTTTTAGCGCAAGAAGAAAAATGAATTGATTTCAGGGTTGATATCTCCTAACATTTAAAAAGAACTACTTCCATTGAAAATATGGGCACCTTAGCAATAGAATAAATGGCTTGACATTTGTGAGGCCAAAATAGTCAATATAGAGAGAATTTTCTTATTGAGAAATAAATCATTAACCAAGCTATTTCTAAGTTCGATTTGAAAAGCTTGAATATGTCATTAATATATTTTCCCCTGTACTTTCTCTTGATTAAGGTGCCTGTGTCTCCGGGAATGGTTGCTTTCCCAATGGCTCTTGGTTGTTCTAAGTCTCAATTCTTTTCCCCTGGCTCCCTGCTGTAGTGTCATAACAAGACCCTACCTCAGAGGAAGGAGGGAGATTTAGAGTGTCAGTCCTGTCCCTTTGCATGGTATTGCTAAACATCGGAGACTTGGAAAAGTCTGTGCAAGCTACATTCCTCCCTTTCAGTGACAGGACCAAGGAAATGGACATAGGCAAAGAATTCATTTCCACAGTCTTCCGCAAACATCTCATGACATTTCTCTTGCCAACAGCAATCCATTCTCTTCCTCTCACATAGGGACTGACCTTAGAGACTCACTCACATAAGCAGGATGCAATAGAAACACCCTGCATGGATTCTGGGTTAGTCTAGAAAACACAGCAAGCCTGCTAGAGAAACCTAAGAGCCAATACTGCAAGGAAGTCCAGCCACACAGAGAGGCACTGTGGAGATATTTTAGCTGATGGCCTCAGTAGAGGTAAGTGCCAGTGGCCAACATTGATATCATACCTAGGAAATCATGCCAGAAAACCCTAGACATGGGCCACTTCATCACTCTCCACAATCAGACCAAGCAAGGATGACCCCCAGTGACACAGTAACAAAATGATTGTGTCTGGTTTGAGACGCCAAGGTTTGGAAAGGAGACAAGATTACTGACGAGCAGGCAGAGTTTCTGTGTTTGGTTCTTCGCTATATAAATGAGCTCCTTGGTACTGCTGTTCCCTCTCTTAGCCATCCTCTCTCCCCATCTCAGATATAAGGTAAAGACTTGGCTAAGGGTCCTAGAGTGGAGAAGTGATCACAGGAAGCAGGGGAGATCCAGAAAAGAGAAAGCGAAATTGTGAAGGAAAGAAGCCAATGTCTGTTTGCAAATAAATTGCTTACCAGAATGGGCAGCTGCTGCTCAGTGCCACTGTGGGCCTCTGAGGAAATACTAGGGTGTGCTTCAGAACAAGGGCATAGGAGCACAGGAAGGCTGGAGCCATATGCCCCTCCTTCTTGCCTTCTCTCTCATCTCTCTCCTTGATTGGGGTTACTAGTAGGGGCAGAGATTCCTCTGCCTTTGTGGGCCAGGCTCACTGACAGATGGATGTGCTTCTATAGTCCAGGAAGAAGCACAATGTGGCATCCTTGCTGCCCACACTACCTGTGGGCACCAGTGATAGCACATCGAGCTGTCCACACATCTGTGCTGATGTTAGGTGGGCCAAGACTGACAGCTTACCGCTCAAATATCCATTGCATTTTCTGGTTCATATGTCAGCCAGGGAGGAGGTTACAAAGCACAAGATTGCTTTCAAAACATTGTTGTGATTCAGGTCTTTGGGTGGGTCCCCGTTGCTTGAAAGAGAGAAAGAAAGAAAGAAAGAAAGAAAGAAAGAAAGAAAGAAAGAAAGAAAGAAAGAAAGGAAGGAAGAAAGAAGAGAGAAAGAGAAGGAGAAAGTAGGAAGGAAAGAAGCAAGAAAGGAAGGAGGGGAGGGAGGGAGGAAGGAAGGGAGGAAGGAAAAAAGAAAATCCTTACTGTTCCCATGCATGGCATGGTCCTATCTCACTCCAGCTATTACTAGCTTCTTCATTCTCTGCATGGAAAACACACTACATTGCTTCATTTACCCCAAAGTCCCACGTTGTTTGCAAATATGATTAGCTGTGCCTAGAATGCATGGCCAACTCCCACCTGCAAGCCAACTCCATAATTCCTACTCAATTCTCCCATTTAAGCAGCACTCCAGCCTTCCACAGCCCTCTCGTCTCCCATGAGCTTCTCTGCATCTTCAGGGCTGTAGATATGTATCTTTTAAATGGTCTTCTCAGTGGTGTCTTTCATGATAGAACAAAGTCCCAGCACACTTGATCATGTTTCATATTCAATAGTTATGATATGTTCATGTGTGTATGTGTATGTGTGTGTATGTGGAGAGAGAAAGAAAGAGGGAGAGAGAGAGAGAGAGAGAGAGAGAGAAAGGAGGCAGGCACACATAGATGTGCATGTCTGATATTAGATGGCAGAGTATTTGGCACTGTACACCTGTTGACTCCTAAAGATATTTAAAAAGAGATAATTAACAAATGTTTCTTCTCACCGGGCAGTGGTGGCACATGCCTTTAATCCCAGCACTTGGGAGGCAGAGGCAGGCAGATTTCTGA
>NW_022196914.1:55079799-55092506 GCF_008632895.1 Mastomys coucha
AAACAAAAAAAAAAAAACAAAACCAAAAAACAAAAAACAAAAAACAAATGTTTCTTCTCAAGAGTGGCTGGGAGTTCTGGCAGAGCATAGCTGCCATCATTTTTTCTTAGGGATCCTTTCCCAGGGGGATTGGGTTGCTTTTGGCTCCTCAGCATGATGGACTGTAACTTTATGAGTACTTGGGAAGCTAAGGCGGGAAGATAATGAATCCAAGGCTAACCCAAACTACATAGTGAGATCCTGTTTAACAAAACAAACATTAAAAAAGAATGGTCTGCATACTCATACTCAGGCATGTAGGTAGAAGTCTTTGACACTTGTCTAGTATGCAGAAGCCCCTTGGTTTGAACCAGAGAGGGAGAGGGGCTATATGAATGTATGAGAATGAATTTCCCCAGGATCCCCAGTCTTTTCTTTAACCAGCTCCCCATTCTTTGCAGGAGGCATCAGGGAGGAGGGAACTGTGCAGTCTTTGCAAAGCAAACCCTTGTTAATGTCCCAAAGGATGATGCTCTCTGAGTTCCTATCCTGAAGAAAGAGCCATATCCATGGCTGCATCGTGTCTTAGAGGCCTTGATGATAATGCCAGAATGGTCCACAATCCCCCACTGTGTTTGGAAACGAGACAGTATAATAGATAAAAGGGAAGAGCCAGGAACCTAACATTTCCAAATTTCGTGTATCAATAAAGACACTAAGCACTGTCATTTGGGGGTGTCTAGGAGGGGCTGCCTGTGAATGGGAAATTGTCCCAGGCATCTGTAAAGCCTGCACCAGCACACACAACAGGCCCATAAGGAGTTTCACCCACCTTGTCATAAAAAGAGACTAGAGGGATGGAGAGCGCACAGGCGGGGCACTGGGAGCCACTGGGGGGTTACGGGTCATAGCTATTCAAAGTGATATTCTTTGACAAAGACAAGATTAAATGGGAACTCATTAAAGTATAGACAATTCTGAAGGGAGAGAAGAAGATAATTGTTTCAAGGCTATCTGAGTTAGTGTCAAACATGAGAACAGGAGGTTAGTAATGAAAGTTAGGAACGTGGATTCAGGCAGACATTTTCTGAGCCAAGAATAAGCAAATTAAACAAGCAGGAATAACAAGGGGGGACGTGAACTTTCCAATTTGGTTCATTTGCGTCAAATAGTCAAGCATAATATATTTTTGTTTTTCGTGTTGGACGATTATATACTAGCAATGTTAAAAACAGGTTATGAATAACTCATTATAATGTTAGAGTCTAGAGGGGAAGTCAGAGAAAGAACTGTGAGTTAGGGCTTCTGGTCTTCTCCCTGAGCTGGAGCTGCCAAAATATCACATTATTTTCCACAACAGTCGATCTTGATGAAATTCCTCAGGCTATGATAACAGTTTTTCAGATACTAAATCAGATCTTGTCTTATGTACTAATGATTACAGGAGATGGATAACTCACTAATATATTAAAATACTGGCTATAATTAGATGTATATCAAAATGCTGACTGCTCGTTGTAGCTTGTCTCACTCAGATCTCAGTAATGTAATCGTGGTGTAGCTCCGGGGTCACTGAAGAAGTGCCTGCTGTGTGAGAGGCACTGTGGGAAGTTTGGGCCTGCCAATTAGATGCCTGACTAACATTTGCTAACCAGACGCCACTTCTACTTTCAGTACCTTGAATGATGCGCTGACATTGATTTCATAAAATGAGGAGAAAATGCTTTCAGCGGGACAGAGGAACATCATGAGGACCTTTTGGGCTTACAGGCAGAGCAGTGAACTAAGGCAGGCTTCGAGGTCAGTTTGCAACCCTCCTCCGTGGCTCCCTTAACCACCTGAGCAAGTTCTCCAAGCATCGATTTCTTCAGCTGTAAAATGGGAGTAGGGACACCGGTCCTCAGGCTTAGAGTCAGAATTAAAGTGAATTGAGGCCTATACATCACGTTACTGTGCATATACATCACGTGGTAGTGTGCGTATACATCACGTGATACGGTGCATAAGGAGGCCCTTGAACGAAAGGCAGCTGCAGTTGTGGGGCAAAGGGAACAAAACAGGTGAAAGACCATGGAGACAGAAACAGTCCTGTTGGATGCCTAGTGGGCCCCGGGCTGGGCGTGGCTCTCTTAGCCTTTGAACTTGTGTTTCTTCACGGGTAACGTGGTGGTAATAATAATGCTTATGACAGAGTGCTGTGCGAAGTGTCTAGCACTGCAGCCAGTATTGAGCTCTATAAGGGCTAACTGTTGTTACAACCCATTTCCATGGGAAACATCGGGCCCACATTCAAACACTTTATTTTCCTTTGTTTTACATCGCGGTTACTGGCTTTTTGATTTTTTTTTTTACTCCTACTTTTAAAACTCCGTCATCTGCATTCTTCTTATGTGTTATTAAATAAACAAAGAAATGCATGAAGAGAGCCGTAGAGTCTCTCTTTTGAGGAGTGCATTAAAATGAGATTATCGTGTATTTACACCCAGTAACAGCTCGAGGGAGGCTGGTTTTTATTCCTGCAGATTCTGACAGCAGCATGGTGTTTTAGCAGGAAAACATGATACCGGTGACATTGGGGAAGCTAGAATTTTGTTTCAGTCTGGAAAATGTTGGACGCACATGGAGCCAGAGAGACAAGCACCACGGACCCTCTACGTGGTCATCTTGTAACCCGAGCCTTTCTGAGCGTCCGAGTTCCTCTCACACACCCCTCTTCCTCCGCTGGACCATTTTAAAACCAATCGCAGCCATAAAATGTTTTCTTCTGTCAATACTTTAATATGTTCCTCCAAAGATAAAGGCTCGATTCTCTGAGTTCACTATAATTTCATTGTCACGTCAACAAAATGATAGCCATTTCCAAATTTAAGGTCAGTGTTAACACGTCGGAACCTGCTTTCTCTGTTAGGTCATCCTGTTCAAATCTGCACTCTGCTTCTGGCTGGTGTGTCTCTGAAGTATTCTAAAGTCTGGGGATCTTCTGACTGATTTCTTTTCTTTCTTTCTTTCTCTTTTTGTGTTGATTTTTCATAAAGAAGTTCTTTTTCTTTTTCTTTTTCTTTTTAGTTTAATGTATTTTAATAGCAAACTTACAGGAACAGCACAGAAGACAGACAACATTAAGAACATGCATGTAGGACAACTCAGTTAGAAAAGTTTAGTGAACAGATGGAATCTACTATATGATAAAAATGCTACAAACACCATTTAGTTGCCATCAATAAGAAATTTACTTTTTTTTTTTTTAAATCCAAATGCTGGCATTTCCAGAAAATTTTAATAGGTTTATTTATAATTGTCACGAAGTTGAACTGTTGAAATGTGTTCACTGAAACATTTTGCTTGCATTAATGCTTTACATCTTGCATTTATATTAAAAATTCACACATGTGAAAAGCTGCCAATACTTGTTTCTGTCCCCTATGTTTCCACTTGCAATCATATACTTTGACCCTATGGGAAAAATATCTAACACTCAGAACTATTGATAACAAGAAGAGGAAAAAAATTTGGGGGGGGAGAATGAAATATTTCCCCTCATAGTGGACTTAAGCATATTCTTCGCATATGTGGCATGCTAGCTAGATATTTTTTGGCACATTTGTTACATGTTTGGCATGGATAGCACACAGGTTGGTATCTTCAAAAAGGCCAACCAGATAGGCCTCACTTGCTTCCTGCAAAGCTCTCATAGCTGCATGCTGGAAGTGCAGATCTGTTTTGAAGTCTTGAGCAATTCTCGAACTAGATGCTGAAAAGGGAGCTCTCGAATCAGAAGTTCAGTAGACTTCCGATAGCGTCTGATTTCACAGAGTGCCACAGTACCAGGCCTGTAACAATGAGGTTTCTTCACCCCTTCAGTAGAGGGTGCATTCTTGCGAGCGGCTTTTGTAGCCAGTTGTTTCCTGGGTGCTTCCACCACTGGTGGATTTGCGGGCGGTCTGCTTTGTATGAGCCAGGCATGGTATGGGCACCTCCTTACTTACTTCTTTGGCTGGAGCTCAGCAAGCGAGAGGTGGCGCTGGCATGAGGGAGTAGCAGCGGCCAAAAGTTATTTTTCTATTGTCTTAGCTAAGGTTTCCATGGCTGTGAACAGTTACCATGACCAAATAAATGCTTATAAAGGACAACATTTAATTGGGGCTGGCTTACACAGTCCAGTATCATCATGGCGGGAAGCATGGCAGCATAGTGCTAGAAGGACTGAGAGTTCTACATCTTCACCCAAAAGAAGCCAAGAGCAGACTGCTTTCTAGCAGCTAGGAGAACCGTCTCAAAGTCCACTTCCACAGTGACACACTTCCACGAACAGAGTCACACCTACACCAACAAGGCCATACCTCCTAGGAGTGCTACTCCCTGGGCCAAGCATAGTCAAGTTACCACATCTATTGAGCTTCTTATAGAATATTCTGGATTTTCCCTTCTTTTGTTCCCTGGGTGCTTCTATGGTAAACTCTAGAGCCTTAATCAGATTTAGGCTCGAGTTTCTGGCAATGTGACTTCCATGAGCGTAATGGCATGGGCACTTCATGTGGCAGCACATCAGGAGGGTACATGGTCCTGGCTGTCCCTTGTTCTGTGATTTCACAGTTAATTGGTAGCTTCAGGTGTTGTCTGGACTCATGACAGGAAGGCTCCCATCGGCCCCCAACCTAATGGCTGTAGCAGCCATTAGAGAAGGCTTTTATATCTATTATCTCATTAAGAGGTTGCAAAATAGTGTTATAATTCTGCCACTCAGCACGCACTCATTAACTATGAAGAACTTTGCATGGCTACCTAAAAGGATTATGAGGGAGAAAAGGCCAGGGAGATGTTTGATTCTTTTTATTTTCACCAATTTCCACACTAATGAGTATTTGCCAAGCAGCTTCCAAAATTGCGGGTTACGTCTTTAATCTATGTTCACTTTGTGAATTTTAATACGAGTAACATATTTCAGTGCATGGCACTTGTTATTCTTTTTGACACTCAGGTTGTTCTATTTGGGAACAAGGTGGCCCTTACACATTGGTCCCTGTGCCTTTTGACCCAGTTTTAATTGTCTCTGACATCTCCCTTGCTTTCTACAGTAACAAGTTCTCCTAGGCTCATGTGTACAGATCCAGAGCCAGCGATCTCTCTAGGAAATGCTGGTTCCTCTCCACAGAAGTCAGGTTGGACACTGGTTTGCTCGCCAGTATTAGGCTGACCATTATTTCCAGAATATTGGATTTTAAAATAATTATCCGTAAAAGTGAAGACCAAGATCTAGAAGCCTTTAGTTATAAGTTACCTGAGTCACTAATTTGATTTGCTGTCCCAGTTTAAAAAAATGTAATACTGTCAACCTATTGAAAACTGGCTCCCTTAAATGGCAATGATGTATATGGTGTAAGCAAGAAATAGTTGCCTAGAGTTGACTGGATAAGGAGGCCTGGGTCAGAGCTGTAGTATGAAACGGGAGGTTCCAGGGGGTCAAAGGCAGGAACAAGGGGGCCAGGATACTCTGTCAGTACTGGTCACCACATAAGAAACGCCAGTGACATCTATGTGTAACTCATTGCAGCCCCCAGCACCTGGTCCCTCTATCCAAGACTTCATGTGACCTCACATTTCTTAGCCACAGAGATTAATGGCTCTCAACCCCTGGAACTTTGGTAAAACTTTGGCAACTCTGCAGCACAATTAGAAGAAAGAGAAGCAAAAACCATGTATTTTCCAATTGTCCTTTCTTGCAAACATCTTCCAAGTTTCTTCCCAAACACTGTGGTTCTTATCCAGGGTGGTCTCTAAGAGGCTGATAAGTGTCTTTCTCATAAGAAGTTATGGTGATAACAGATGGTGACTTCTGATGCTTTTATCAAGTTGACAAATCATTTCACAAGGTAAGTCTCTTGAAATATAAATTGTTCATGGCATCCAAAATCCTGACACCTCTCGGGGTGTGACAGGAGCACTCGAGCTGCATCCTGGGTACTAGGATGCTACCATTTGGGTCAGACACTGGCTGGAAAGGACAAGGAATGCAGTATGGTGAGTCCGGGTAGAACAATGGGCAGGGAAGGGTAGGACCAGCTCTAGCCCTGACAGAAGAGAAGACAAGGGAGGAACCCTGGAGGAGGAGGAGGCTGACTGAGGAGGGCAGTTAAGACACAACCGGGCCACCCCAAGCAGACTTCATCAATTCAATGTTGATGAAATGTTTAAGGGAATCTAGCTGAAGAGGGCCATGCCCTAAGGGTTCAAAGTGAAGGTGACTCTGCTGTTCTTGAAGAGGACACAGGCAGCTACTGTTAACAGTCTGCATGACAAGATTTGTGGCCAGGCCACTCAAGTACTTAGGACAGGGTAGGCCCCTTCTCTCCTTACATCACCATTTTTGGTGGTCCACTTTTCCACCCTTCCTCTTGGCACTCCACCAACTCCACCCCAGAGAAAACTGAACTGTAGAGATCTGCACATAAAAGAGCTAACATACAAAACGAAAGATTTAGGATGGCTTTCCTACCTTGTCTCAAAAGGCCATATTCTTTTTTCTTCCTTCCTTCCTTCCTTCCTTCCTTCCTTCCTTTCTTTCTTTCTTTCTTTCTTTCTTTCTTTCTTTCTTTCTCTCTTTCCTTCTTTCTTTTTTCTTTCTTTCTTTCCTTCTTTCTTTCTTTTCTTTTCTTTTTTTTTTTTGGAGACAGGGTTTTTCTGTGTAGCCTTGGCTATCCTGGAACTCACTCTGTAGACCAGGCTGGCCTTGAACTCAGAAATTCACCTGCCTCTGCCTCCCAAGTGCTGGAATTAAAGGCAACTGCCACCACTGCCGGGCAAGAGGTCATATTCTTAGTGTTCTCGGGAGTGGGCTGGTATTGGGCACCAACTGTGATGAGATGATCCCAGGGAAGGCAAACACGAGGGCTCTGCAGATCGACATTGGTGTTCAGATGCGGAAAGCTAGTCCCTGGAACCTGCACTCTGACTCAGGGACTCCTCTTTACTCTCCTCATGCCTCTGCTCTTGCCACCTCTCTCAGCCAAAGACCCTCCTTCTCACCCCCAAACTCCATTCACAGCAAAGACTACATCCATTGGCTAGCAGTCTTTTTTCCTTTACCATTCTCCTCAAAGCCAGCTTTCTCAGCCAGGTGAGGTCAGTAAACCAGTGGTTCTTAATCTTCCTAATGTTGTGACCCTTTAATTCAGTTCTTCATATTGTGGTGACCCCCAGCCATAAAATTATTTCCCTAGATACTTCCTAACTCTAATTTTGTTATTGTTATGAATCATAATGTAAATATCTGTGTTTTCCAGTGGTCTTAGGTGAACCCTGCAAAAGGATCATTTGACCCTCCGAAGGGATCGTGACCCACAAGTTAAGAACCATTGCAAAGGACAAGGTTCCTGGCCTGTATTTGTATACTGTATTGTTGATCATCACCCTTTCTCAGCCTTGACTGAGGCCCAGTCATTCCCTTCTAAAGAACAAGCTGGCCATCCTGCAGCAAGCATACCAGCACCTCTTACAAGCCTCAGACCTTCCAACGCTTTGTATCAGCTTCCATTAAGCATTTCCTGTTCTTGATGCTCTCCCTAACTCCTAACACACACACACACACACACACACACACACACACACACACAAGACCACCCGTGAGACAGTTCCACGAGCTCTAGTTCATATACTTGCTGCAAGTCTCCCCCTGCAGAGTCGATGAATGAATAATCTAGCTCTGGTGTCAGACAGCACAAATCTAAGGTGCCTCTGGCAGGGTCCTGGGACCTGAAGTTCTGCTTGAAAGCAGGCTTCCTGGTGTTCCTTCATCATCTGCCTTCCCTGCTCCTGTAACATCTCCCTGTTTCGTTTGGTGGAAATCCTGTTGTTATGTTCTTTGTACCTTCAAAGAGATACTTGTATTCCTTATCTAGGTTTGTTTCTGACAAATCCAAACTGAGCTGCCTTCTAAGCCACCTAGTTTAGAGCTCCAGTAGACACATTACAGGGCTTATCTTCATCTCTGGCTGAACTGGCCTTCAGTGAGTGGCTTCTCTTTCAGGAAATGCCCCATGACACTTTATGTTCTTGGTCTTCATACTGCTGGCCACTCATTTCCAATCACATTGATGGGCTTGTTTTTACTTGACTTTGTTGATATCAATGCATCCGTCTCAGGTGAACTACCACCACAGCATCTACATTATGACATTTTCATCTGTTCATTTATGGTTGTGCCAGGAATTAAATTCAGAATCTTCTACAGACTAAGCAAGTGCTTCCCAGCCTAAGGTTTTCATTCTTCTTTTCTTAAAGTTAATATTTTTAAATGATTTATTTATTTATTTATTTTTATGTATATGAGTACACACTGTAGCTGTACAGATAGTTATGAGCCTTCATCTGGTTGTTGGGAATTGACTTTTAGGACCTCTGTTCGCTCTGGTCAACCCTGCTCGCTCCGGTTGGCCCAGCTTGCTCAGTCCCTGCTTGCTTGTGCCCAAAGATTTATTTATTATTATACATAAGTACACTGTTGTAGCTGTCTTCAGATGCACCAGAAGAAGGGTGTCAGATCTCATTACGGGTGCTTGTGAGCCACCCCGTGGTTGCTGGATTTGAACTCAGGACTTCGGAAGAGCAATCGGTGCTCTTACCTGCTGAGCCTTCTCACCAGCCTCCTAAAGTTAATTTTTAATTGTGTGTGTGTGTGTGTGTGTGTGTGTGTGTGTGTGTGTGTGAGAGAGAGAGAGAGAGAGAGAGAGAGAGAGAGAGAGAGACAGGCAGAAAGAGACAGAGACAGAGACAGAGACAGAGAGAGACAGACAGAGAGAGAGAGAGCTGCTATGCTCTTAGATGCTCAAGGCATTAGATCTCTTGTAGCTGGAATATTAGATCCTTTTGGCAATGTAGATATTGGTAAGGAAGCAAGTAGGAAAGCTAACACAGGACAGTGGGAAGCCATAATGCTAATGTGACAGAGAAGGGAAGACGACGATGGTTGTTTGGTTAGAGGCACCAATCCACTTACTCTATGTTCAGGGAAAGTCTCTCAGGAGGAGACAATGGAGCTGAGACCTCCATGGCCAGGGAAAGAAAACCACAAGGAGGTTATGTCAGGGCCCCCTGGGCTGAGGGACTGGAGGAGAGGTGCGAGTTCTATGTCCTGGGAGCACAAGGAGGCCACCACAATTGGCCGGCTTGTGAGGATTCATAGAAGAGTAGCAGGGGCCAGGGGTGGGGAGAGGCAGGGGGTACTTTCCAGACAGGGAAAGGTAGATTAGAGCAGGGTTCCTGGGCTTACCCACCTGAACAGCCAACAGACCAGAAGTGTGTGAGCATTCTCAAAACAGAAGAGAAAGCTCCTCATGGCCTCATCTGTACACAATTATGGTTTTTCTCACTAGAAGCAAAAAGATCCTAGACCAGGAACAGCTGATAAATGAAAGAACTGGCGTGGACCATTATTCTGTTTCAAGTAGAAAAATAAAAGCCAAAGCAGTTCTACAAGGTGACAATTTATGGTGCTGGAAATGTCTTCCGAAGTCTTTTTAGAGTTCGGTGTTGACTGTTTATGGAAGGTGTAAAATTTTCATAATGCCAGTGTTTTATGAAGAGAGCAGTTGGCAACTCCTTTTAGCCCGATCCCTGTCCTCGGGAAATGTGCGTTTTCCTTTATTTATTCATATTGTTTCCAGTCCATCAAAAATAGACGAGATGTAACAGGACAGTCCATTTGTACCATTCTATTTGGAACTAACGGTCAGAAGCACTTCATGGCTGTCAGAGCCCCAGCAGTGTGGCTCCCAAACGCTCCTCCAAGATCAGAAGCCTTCCTGGCTTCAGCTTTGTAATCTGCTCCCATTTCCACCATGCCGGGAGAAGCATCCCTTTAAAATTTAGAGCTATGCAAAGGGCAAGAAGAGGGGTGAAAATGATATATACAGAAGCCCCCAAAGAGGCAGGGAGGCAGAGACTCCCCTTGTTGAAGGATGAGCTTGATGAAAGAGTTAGGAAAGGCTTGCTTTCCCAGATCTGCAGACCTGCAGAACCATATGCGTACATTAATTAAGGCTGTGGGAAGGAGGAGGAGGAGGCAGCCGAGAAAATAACAAAGCTGCAGTGTATGCGTGCAATGATTTTTCATTCTGTTTCGCTTCAGCTCTGCCCCTGCAACAGAGGATCTAATCAATCTGCCGGCTATTAAGTTTGTTAATTGATAATGCATACTAATTAGGCTCTGCGCACTTACTTAAGAGACCCTGCTAAGGTGATTGTAGGCACACGTCCAAATGGAGTTTAAAGTATTCTGTGTGAGGTTAAAACTCATCAACCAGAATAGATGGATTTTATATTATAACAGAAGGCACAACATACCCGTAAGTATTTAATGTATTGCACACTTATCCATTATTACATATTTTAACTCTACACAATAATTAAAAATGTAGAAACAGCTACTAAAAACTATAACTAAGTCGCCCTCGCCAGGGCGTGAGGAAATGTCAGCGAGAGAGCTATTTTCTCATCAAAGTAAATGTTTAATTTTCTCATTTGTATTTGGGTATGGTCAGGGGGAGCAAGGGTGGAAACCGTGTGAGCATCAAGGCTTATTGAACTGCATGGCACCAGAGGCTCCACCAGCCGCGTGTGTCATGTGCCGGTGGTCATGTGTCCAAGGTCAGCCCTCCAGAGGCTGCCCTGGTGAACCATAGAAACACATTATCTGGGAGCTCAAGGTCCAAACATGTTTATCAACCATAAAATTGGATGCTGGTCATACTCTTCCCCCTTTTTTTGAAGGGCTATCACTTTGGGGGTGGACTGAAGAGGACATCAGGCATCCAGCAATGTCCCTTGAGAGAATGGTCTCCAAGAAGATGGCTTAGTCCTCTCCGTGGGGATTGACTGAAGAGGACACCAGACATGATACAAATTTCCTTGGTTCCCCAGGAGGGTGGCTGGTCCCTCTCTTCACCTAAGATGAATCGGTTCTGGTTTGACTTCTAAAGATGTGTTTAGAGGGTCAAAGGAGATTTCTTCAGATCTATGTGCTGTCTCCTGAGACTCAGACTAATTTCCTAGGTGATTGGAAGGGTCAAGGAGCAGCCGTTGGCTCAGGTATCACATCACAAAGAGAGTCTTGAGGAAGCCAACATTTCCTTCCATACCCTGAAATCTCCATTCTCCTGGATGGTTCAGACTCAGCTCTCAGGCACTTTATTCCAGGATTGGTATTGGGAACACCAAGATGAAGCAGATGGATGATGTCCCTGCCATTCATACAGCTGGGAGGCCAGCACAGCTAACAAATGGTTGTCCACATGTTCTGGTTTGTTCTCTTGCCCTTCCTTCCTTCCTTCCTTCCTTCTTTCCTTCCTTCCTTCCTTCCTTCCTTCCTCCCTCCCTTCCTTCCTTCCTCCCTTCCTTCCTTCCTTCCTCCCTTCCTTTCTTCCTTCTTCCCTCCCTGCCTCCCTCCCTCTCTTTCTTTCCCTTCTTTTCTGTGCTATCACTTACCCTACTTACCTCTCCCTCAACTATGCCCATTTCCTCCCCCCCCCCCCCCCCCCCCCCCCCCCACTCCCCCTACTCCCTTCCCTCCATACCTCCTCCCTCAAGTCCCCCCACTCCACTCCCAACAGCCCTGTCCGGCCTCCAATGTAGTATGTCTTAGGATAAACTTGAGCTTCCTCTGGTCTGTCTTCTACATCCGAGTGCTAGAATTACAGGCATCTATCATATCTGACTTATAAGGAGCTGAGAATCAAACCCAGGACCCTGTGCACTCTGCCCACTGGGCTCCAGAAGACGAAGCTTTCTAAAACTGAAAAAAAAACAAAAAACAAAAAGCAAAAACAACTGCCCAGGTTAAGTGGAAATTGCTAATTCTCCCAGACTGGAGTCCATATCCATCAGAGGAAATCATGAGTTTTCAGCTTTATCTCTTGAGGGGACCTCTTTTCAGAAAACATATTTTTGAGGAACTTCTAAATTCCAAGCCTTGTGCAGAGTGCTACATATATTTCAGAAATCCAGACAAACACAGTCCTGACTACTGGGGAAGACTCCAGCCAAAAACCTGTCCACAAGTTTGGATTCAAGGTCATTTGATTCCCCAGGGCTTCTAGGTGGAAGTATAAAATGACTCTTTGTTTTGTTCCAGAAAGAGAGAGAGAGAGAGAGAGAGAGAGAGAGAGAAAGAGAGAGAGAGAGAGAGAGAGAGAGAATCAGAGGTGAGGACACAATGTCCTAACACCTGGAGTAACTGGGACCAGTGGGCCGCAGGCATGCAGGAACTCCCCCCAACCCAGTGGCATGGGTTCCTTCTAATCTGTCTGGGGCTGGTGCCCTAAGGAGACCTTGGGTGTAAATTTTGCAGCCAGTCCCACAACACCCAGAGGAAGGTCAACTCCCGGGGCTCTAACACACTCAGGATCACAGGATCCCAGAATCACAGGATCACAGAGACAGCTTGACTCTAAGGAGTTCTGACACAACCAGGATCACAGGAAGGACAGGCTCCAGTCAGATTTAGCAAGGGCAGGTAGCACTAAAGATAATCAGATGGCGGGAGGCAAGGGTAAGAACATAAGCAACAGAAACCAAGGTTACTTGGCATCATCAGAACCCAATTCTCCTACCACAGCAAGTCCTGGACCCACCATCACATCAGAAAAGCAAGATTCAGATCTAAAATCCCTTCTCATGATGATGATACAGGACTTTAAGAAGGGCATAAATAACTCCCTCAAAGAAATACAGGAGAA
>NW_022196914.1:55093515-55127520 GCF_008632895.1 Mastomys coucha
AATATCACCAACATATCCTAATTGATTGAAATCCAAAAATATGAGGAATTAGAAATTTGTTGGCTGTCGTTCAGTGGTCTCTCTAATTTGGTAATTGGATAAATAGGTCCAACATTGTACAATCCATATACACTTTCTGCTTGTTTGTACGTTGACAGTGTCTTGCTGTGTTACCACATAATGGTCTTGAAATCAGGCTTCTCCTATCTGAGCTTCTCTATTAGTAGGATTGTTTATTTTATGTTTTTACACTATACTATGGTTTTCAGAACAGCTTACATATTTCAAAATTATTTATACAGCCAAAAGAAAGGTAGATAATTAACTTGGGAGTGGCTTGTAAGAGAACAAGAAGAAAGAGTGAGACTGAATACTTTGCTTGATGTTTGTAACTATTGTATCAATTTTGAAGAAGAGGGCTTTATAAGTTACTTTCTCTGAGATGAATGCTTTTCCAAATCATCACAGCCAATGAACCAGACTCTTACCCTCACCTGATGTCTGTGCCACCCTCCAAGCAGGACCATTGTTCATTGAAACAGTTGGTGAATGACTTTATGGATAGACCATCTTAATACACACACCATTTCTTAAATGAGTGTAACCTGTTCTCTGTGGGCTGAGAATAAAGACAATCACTCAAATCAAATAGCTTTGACCATATCAGGATATCTGTACCCCAAAATCGTGCCTACAATTCATTCCTTGGCACAGGGGAACTGTCAAGTCTTAGCTTAGCTATGATGGAGGTAAAATTCTTTGGTGATATGAGGGTCAATGAAGTAAGGCCTTATTACAATGAACTCCAATGTCTAAAAATTGTTCTTATTTTGGGTTTGTACCACAGTAAGAGCCAAGATTTTAAGCTCTACGAGAAATGAAACAAACAAACAAACAAACAGACTTTATCTATTTATGTTCAGTTAAAAAATACTAGTAGTGATATATTATTTTAAAATACACAGTTAATATGTTTAGAGTTATTTAAAATTTATATTGAGAAAAACGTACGTATTTTCAGTATTGCTGTAGACAAGCATCTACATAAGACTGTTCAATTGATTGTTGTTTTATATCAAACAATTTTTATAAAACTCAGTTTTATTGTTACAATATTTTATAAATTTTAAAGACTATGACAAAATAAAAAAAAGAAAGGTATTGCAGGTATTGAAGGGGGCTCTATGGGAGGAGTTGGGGTACAAAAGGGAAACAAGAATGTGATATAATTCTATTTACTTAAAATATATTTTTAAATGTATATTTAAATATACATTTAAATTTTAAATAAATTTTAAATAAAATATATATTTTAAATGTAACAAATTCAGATAAATTGAAATGTATCTTTTCTCATCATAATGCAATAAAACTTAAATCAATAAAAAACATGGTGTTCCTATGGAACTATTGGCAAATGTTCCCATTTTTTAAAAGCATGGGAGGAGCCATTTATAAAAATCTAAAAAGGCTTTTTTGCAAACTAGAATTTTTAAAATGAGAGTAGGCTGGGCTGTTAAAGACTGGGCTCACCACCAAAATATAAAAATATGAATGGGAAACGAACCTCTTCAGAAGCTCGGGAGCAGAGGGAGGGTCTGTCCTGTTTGCCCTCCTTTGCAAACCTAGAGTTCCCACAAACAGAAACTTGGATGTGGCAGGAGGCAGTGGCTTGGCTAGAGTGCATTTAATTAGCAAATGAATTGCGCTCCTGTGGCGTGACCGCAGAATCCAAAGCTGCTCCTGTAGCTCTTTGTTTTTAGCTATTTTGTGATGATTGAGTTCAACGAGTCTGTGTAGGGAGAACTAATTTCTGAACAGTCGCTTGTAAGAAAGAGAAGAATAACTGAAGGACGACTATGCTTTGGAGCTAAACATTCTTGGGCAAGCCGTGCAACACAGTATTTATTGGGGCTGATAAGGAGACCTCTGAGACAGAATAAGCCCGTTCCAAGGACAATTCACCCTAGCAGGAAGTGTGAGTCTACTGAGCACAGATTTGGAAAGTGCTCTCTGCAGCAGCATTCCATGAGTGCAATCATTAGTCTCTAGGATCAGAGAGGTGGTTCCTGGGAGCGTGTTAGTGGTGTAAACATTGTCTATCCTTCTTGAACCAAATGATGAGATTAGGTTAAATTTTTTCAGACAATTAAAAGCTATGTATACAATTGTTTTTCTTCCTCACTAAGGATCAATAGCAATATCTTGATATGTTGATGTTATCATATGGAAATGAATAATTTTCTAAAGTACATTGAAAACTAGGTCCCAGGTGAAGGATGAATGGGGAAAATGCATAAACCTTAGGTGTGCCACATTTTCCCACAGAAATGAAGTCTTATTTATTAAGGCTAGAATTATTGGCAGTGTCACTGGGGAACAGTTATTTTCTGGTCTTTCACCACACGAACATCTTATCCCTTCATTTTTACTTGTATGTATGAATTGAGAGGGTAATTAAAGATCTAAAATCTACTGGACAGTGTGTACCATGGCCAAATGATCCTAGATTCTTGGTGAGCTAGCTAACATGCCATCAGATTTTGCTATTATTTTTGCCGTTCCTATCATAGTAATGGCTGGCAGGGAGATGGTTACACATGGTCTCTTGGAGACTTGGGCTCCTTGTATTTAGTGGCTTTCTCTTCCTCCAAGGCCTCAGGGCTTGTTATTGGCTCCTGTGTGCTTAGTTCAAGGAGGACTATTATCCAGGAGCTAGAAGGGGCACATGGGCAGATGCCTGGATGCACCTGGCTCTGAGAATCCTGGAAAGATTGCCTAGCTGAGGAGGAAAGGAGAAAGCATGCTGAATCTGCTCCATAGATGATCCAAAGAATGTCTCAAGAGAACGACTTGTGACCAAGGACAGCAACGAAGAGCTGTTACACTGTGTGTGCTGTCCCCATAGAAGCGTCTCTCATCTGGATGATGGGGCTTACACAAAGCCATCCAGTAAGAGTTCCAAGGACCAGCTCAAGCTGGAGAATAGCAACGGGCTTAGTCCACCCCAGCCCATTCTCTTCTGAGCCCAAGCACAGTAGTGGGTGTGCACAGTCATTCCATCCATCTGAGCCCCCTTTGAAGGCCCCTTTTATTACAAAGAGCATGTCTTTGGCGCTTTACTCTGTCAACAACCCATCAATATGACATTTTCCTGAACACCAATACCCTTACTTTAGGATCAGAAGATGCAGTAAAATAGCTCCATGGTGACTGTGAACTGGCAGATGCTAGCAAAGAGGTCTGGCATCATTCCTAAGTTTTGAGGGACTCTGGTTGGACCCAGATTATAGCTCTACCCATGTACAGTTGCTTCATAAGAAAGAGTAGGTTTTACACTGGGGACAGTGGCACAAATCTGTAATCCCAGCATCCAGGACATAGAAGGATCCAAAGTTTTAGGCTAGTATCCTGGGCTACCTAGCCAGATAGGCTCAGAAAAAAAAAAAAAGGAGGAAGAAAGAGAAGGAGGAGGTGGAAGAAGAAGGAGAGTGGGAAGGAAGAGGAGGAGGAAGAGAAGGAGGAAGCTGTTCTTTAAATAAAAAGGTGATTATTTTCTTTACTATAAAATCCACCAGTTGAATTCATTTAATGGTAAATTCATCCTAGATATCTCAATAGCTCCTAACATACCACACACAGTGTCTAATGAACGAGGAGTAGCAATATGGCCTGTTGGGAATGCCATTTTTCTTTATTTCCAACCACAGAAAGCTGCCTCATATTATTTTGGCTTCTTACCATATTTTACCACATATAAAATCTTTATTGTACAAGTTGGTACAGTAGAAATTAATATTTTTAATTAGGAATCTAATTTTTTAAAAATAAACTTTGTTATACAAACAAACTTGCAAAAAACACACACACTAAAATTAGCCAGATTCAAAGTCTAGAAATTGTATATTTTAAGTAGAAAAGCTAAGTGCATATATACAAATTTGATACTTTATTTACTCCCAAATTGAACTAGCTTAAATGAGCCAGAAAAGAAGGAGGAGGAGGAGGAGGAGGAAAAGGAGGAGGAGGAGGAGGAGGAGGAAAAGGAGGAAGAAGAGGAGGAGGAGGAGGAGGAGGAGGAGGAGGAAGAGGAAGAGGAGGGAGAAAAATCTTGGGTGATCTGTCAATTAATAGGCAGGTAAAATAAAAATTATTGACTTTCAGCTTATTTTTACTGTCAATTAAATCATGTTCACTTTACATTTTAAAATGAAGATAAATGATTATCATTTTTATGAAATATGAAACATTAACTCAAATTATTCCAAAACAATGCATATCCTATAGTACGCAGAACAGAAATGACTTCCTGAATTGATGTACTAGTCTGGACTGCACATTTGAATTAGTCTGGATAGCATTTGGTTGAGTAACTGTGGCCTGATGTTAAAACAGTTCTGGGACTAGGTGGCTCAGACCTACTATGGGTGGGGCTGGTCCCTCAATCTTTCTGACCTACCATTTCTAGCATAGACTTTGCACATTCTATGGAGAAAATTTAATAGTTGTGACTCTAGGCATTGTCTATATTGGAAGAAGGAAGAGGAGGGATTGGTGGAAAATGGATCCCAATGAGGTCGAGGTCAACCTGGTCTACATAGTGAGCTCTGGGACACCCAAGACTTTTGGAGAGAGAGAAGGAGTGGGAGAGGGAGAGAGACAGAGAAGGAGAGGGAGAGAGAGAGACAGAGAGACAAAGACACACAGACACAGAGACACACAGAGAGAGAGAGAGAGAAAGAGAGAGGGAAGGGGAGGGGGAGGGAAAAGAGAAGAAAAGAGAAAAGAAAAGAAACGAAGAGAAAAGAAAAGAAAAGAATAACAATTAGAAAAACAACCCCCGAAGCCCAGGTCAACGCCTGCTTCATATTATCTTCTGCTCCTCCTGCCCTGTTCCTGCAGGCTGCTTCAGTGGAGATTTGGCTGCTGGCTTCCACAGGACAGTGCAGCGCCTTTGCTTTGGGGAGCCAATAGAAGGCACCAGAAGAGCACGGGAAGGTGGGGAAAATGGTGAGAGTGAGCAACTTATTTCTCCAATCCTTTCTTTGAATTGGCTAAAGCTTGGCTCCACCCTTTACAGTCGCCCCATGCTGGTCAGTCAACGCTGGGGCCGACTGGACTGGGGCTGTGGAGGCCGGGCAAGCACCCACTCTCCACAGCCACTTTGCTAGGACTCCAGCGGCTTTGGAGAGGCAAATGCTTGCTCACTGCCCAGCTTTTGTGTGTGTGTGGTGCAGTCTACCAACAAGTGGGGGATCAGTGGTCCTCAATATGGCCTATCCATAGTCTCCAATGCAATCAGACAGTTGAAGCTGGCGTCTTTCTGCCTCTTCTTTGTACCTTGAAACTCTCCTGGCCTTCCTCTAGCTCACTCACTTCTTCCTTCCTCTGATTTTTAACCCTTGCTAGGCAAGCATCCTATCACTGAGCTCCACCTCTATTCATTTATATTTAAATGGAACTTTAAGTGAACAGAGCTCCTCAATTTTTCTGGCTTATGGTATGTGAAGTCTTTATTGACCATGTGTTTCTTTCCCTATCCCTTATTCGTTTCTTCTTATAAGTGCTGTGAACATCCACAAGTCACCACTCAGATCTATACACTGACAATAATTTATACTCACCTGAGCTCCTCTCCTCCCTTGTCCCCTTGCTCCCGCAAGCTAGTCATGAGCTTATATATTTATCTTGTATGTGTAGTATGATATGCTTATTATCTATGAATATTTATTATTTTAATCATTTTTAATTTCATAAGCATGCATCATAAATACCTTATGTAAACCTGCAGGTAACATCTAGGACCTGACTTGTTTTAAGTGTGTCGTGTGGTACTTAGAATCACTGTGTTGTCACACTTACAGAGCATCCTTATCACTGCTGTATCCTGTTCCATTATTCACCGACCATCATGGTGATGGGTATTTAAGTCTTTTGTGAGTTTTGCAACTGGGAGTAACATTGCAATGAGCTCACTCTCACGTGTTTTTTTATTTACCGGTATGGGAGTGTCTCTTAGCTGTGCTTCTAGGAAGGAGGCATATATGTTCATTTTTACAAAATAATATCCCACTGGGCAGGGCTTTTGGAGCTGTGTGCAAGGAACCAGGAGCTAAAACCAAGCTAATACAACAGATTGTGTAGCAATACCTCACCGAGGGCTGAGGCTCTTACTCCACTCTCAGAGGAATCATCTCCCATAACCTAGACACAAAGAAGGAAATGGTGACGTTTCTAGACATTACCTTTTAGGCTAAGCAGTCCTCAACCCTTTCTAGGGGAAGACAATGCTGTCTGTACATCCAGATGCCTGCTCTGCTCCCAGACCATGCCATTCGTGGGGATTTTCATTGCATGATTGGCTAGAGGAGCCTTTCTTATGTGCACACCAGCCAACCCCACTTTAAACTTGAAGGAAACAACACAAAGTCTTTTCCCCTTTGGCCACACAGCTTACATTTTATCAACAGTTCATATGGGAGTGGCTCATTAATCAGACCGTCTTTAAATGACAGAAAATCCATTTTCTCCTGTGACATAAGCCTAGATTTTGCCCAACTTGCAGTTCCCTTAAACTGAACTCAGTAGCAGCAAAAAAAATAACCTACAAACAAGATCATGGCTTCCCAGTGCCTGCTGTCTAGCACCCAAGGAGCCATCTAGACAAGGTTCACTGAGCCAGCGAAGTTTAGCCTTTGCAGTACACAATTGGAGGGGTCCACTCTAACTCCTTTTATTTAATACTCTTTATTTTCTCCATCTTTCTTTTCGCCTTCCCTCCTGATTTATCTTTTTTTCTTCTGATTGTTTAGGCTGGGCATCAAACCTATACTGTCATTTATGCCTGACAAGAACTCCACCCTCAGTATCTGTATTTTCTTCCTTAAAGAGAGATTTACAAATTGGGTAAATTCAGAAAACACCAAACCTGAATGTACCTCTGAACATGGATGCTGTCAGAATACACAAAGCTAGGATCCATGAAGAGGCCCTAGGCTGCCCTTAGCCTCTGCAGCTGAGGCTTCCCTGACTTAGAATCTGGGAAATGCCCGAGTGAACTCCTGTCCTTCCTTTTGTCACCTTTACTAGCCTATGCTGAACATTCAGAAGAGGAAACGTATAACATGAAAAGAATAACATTAATGTAAACAATTACTTTTCTTGCAAAGTTTTTTGAAAAGGTGACAGATTATATTTCCTGGAGATTAAATGCTAGGTTTAGCTGCAATAGATGGGTAACAAGGACAGATGTCAGGAGACCATGTAGGTTGCCTGTCGCAACCTCTCCTCTCAGTCAACCCAAAAGGCTGAGCTAAAAAGGCCACAAAAGGATCATAGTCAGATCACATACCAGTGGCTCTAGTGGTATCGACATCTGGGCCCTTAGAACTGGATAAAGGCCACCAACTCCTCTGACAAAAGCCACTGAACATCTGTCAGTATGGAAATCAGCACTCCTAGCTGACCCCCAATGAGAATTCAATGACAGTCCCACAATGCAAGGCGTCCCCTCTATCACTGGAGGAGCAGGTGCCCCTCAGAGCTATCCCACTGAGAGGCGATGCTCTCTAAGCTCTATCTACCCGGCACAATGTGAGCAGGGCAGGCCCACTGTCCTTCCCCTCTGCCTCCCTCCAGTCTGCTGTAAGACATACTCAGGCGGGTTGTGGTGAACCATGCCTATTACCCTAGGCTGATGGAGGCTGGGGGGTGGGGATCAAGAATTCAATTATTCTTGTTTACAAAGTGAATTTGCAGTTATTCTTGTTGACAGGTGAGTTTGAGGCTAGCCTGGGCTACACGTGAGCCTGTCTCAAAAGAAAGCAAAGCACAAGACAGTATAAGAACACTGAGAAATCTGTGAGACTTGAAGAGACCCGATATGGGTGAAAAGAGTGTGCCTATGCAAGCCAGTTGAACTAGCAGAGGATACAGATAATTCCAAAGAGGACAGCCACTCTCCCACATACACACAAGGATCTGAGCTCAAGGGCTCTATCTTAAATTGCTCGTTGGCCACCCCCCACCCCGCTTTCTCTCTGCATCCTCCCGTGTGCATGTGTGTGTGCGTGTGTGTGTATGAGATTTCATAGTATTTGAGGCAGTGTTATTAACTGGTGTGAAATTAACCCTTATTAGCATGCTTCTGAATATAATGCATTTAGATCCAGGCAAGAGGTGGCCTTACTGTGGGGCCTGTATTTTAGAGTTCACACCTGTGTCAGCTAAGAAACACTTGGGGCTAGGTACTCAGTGGTGACAGTGGATACCCAAGGCCCAACTTATCACTGTGACTTAACACCTGTCAAACCCCAGGAAACACTCAGCTTGGCCTCATCCAAGAGCTGAGAACCCAGTGGGTTGTACAGCATTGTCCACTTTCAGAGGTGGGGACACTGTGACATAAAGACAATGTTAGTGGCTGAAATGCTTAGGCAAAGGAAGTGACAAATTAACCTGTCAGATCCTTCCCGTCATGCATGTGATGGGCGTGGGTGTGGTGGAGCACTGGTTCCCAGGAGTACTGAGCATGCTCACCCTTGTTTCTTCTTGCTCCAGGTGAGTACCAGACTCCGACTCACGGGTGAGCACTTGTGGGTTAGGATCAGTTTGAGGAATGAACTAATTTACATTATTCTTAATTCATACATATTTTAATATTTGCCACAATTTAAGCTGCCTTGTAAGTTTAAGAAATGGGTTTGAATTTTGGAAGAGAAATACATTTTGTAAAATATGCAAGCAATGTTATTTTTACTTGAACTTAAATGTTTGAAAGCTATTGGAATATCCATCCTCTATATACAATTATGGTCTACCATTTAGTTATTTAAGTTGTTACTGTTGATAGAACACAAAATATATTGAAACATTGATTATTTCAGTATCTTCAGCAATTAAATTGTAATGAAAGGAAAGAATTTCATTTCTTTATTTGCTACATAGCCAAATATCACCAGCCACCCAACAGGACATTCCAATATTCATAGTAATAATTAGATTTAGCAGTCTTTGATATTTGTATTTTGTATGATTTTAAGTCATACATAGGTTAAATTTTAGCATATTATTTTCATTGTTTCATTGTAGCATTGTCAAGGTAGAAAAAAGTTACATTTTCTTTAAGTTGCTAGCTTCCTTTATAACTTGCAAATATATAAAAGTATGGGCCTTCCCATACCTTGACCTGTTCCCTCGGGGTTTATAAAAGATCACCACTACCCCAAGCATAAGGTTTTATATTATATTAAAATAGAATTATATGATATATAATTTATATAATTATATAATCTATAAATATATTAAAATATGAAGCAGTTATATTAAAGGGAAAAGATTTTAAAAAAATAGGAGTGGAGAAGAGGAGAGAGGAGGAAATAGGGAAGGCATAGTAATGTGTATAAGTTTTTTTAAATTTTAGAATGACTTTAATTCTTACAGCTTTTTTTTTTACTATTTTGTAATTTATAAAGTATAAGATACACCTAATATCCAGTCCATCATCTTTGACAATTAAATAGAACACTCTGTCATCTATCCTAACTTAAAAGACTTATAAATCCATATGTAATGTCCCGGTTTAGCTTGTTTACTAGCTGAGAACTAGATGTTAAATAGCCTGGGTTGGCTATGAGACTATAAGGAGTCTTTCAACCTCGTCAGAAATCTGAGGATGAGCAACATTATCTGAAAATATAGGAAGGCTAACTCAGCCTCCAGAACTGAGACAAGTTGTAGAGGCAGCTGCCTACCCACACAGCTCCAGTAAGTCACCTAGCCACAATGTATCTCCAGCCACACCTGGAGGTAGAGATGCTCAATTTCTTCTGAGTCCATAAAAGGGGAGCTGCGAGGAGCAGGTATGTCTCAACAACAAAAGGATAAATAATATTAAATGTCACATTCTGTGGATTTCTGACCTTTTTGAAAACCAGCTATCTATGTGAAGTAATCTGGACTGTTGTCTGTTAACTACTCTCAGCTATTTCTAATTAAATTATCTGAAAACACCCTAACAATAAGCTCAGAACCATGAATTTGCTATTTGGCCCTTAACTCACAGGTTTAAACATCTCAGATACTTTGTAATAACTTTATAGAAGGACAGGGTCCAAGCCTTGTACTTCTAAAATTTTTGTATCAATAGAAGAAATTTATACCAATGATAATCTTGATTCTATATAAAAATAAATTCTGTACCAAAATAAGAAATTATGACTTCACCTTAGTAACTATTGTGAAGATTTCTACCAAATGTGATTATGGCTACATAATCAATTCTAGCTATTTACTCCCTGTTCCAATTATGACCATTTCAACATTCCCCAGAAGGACAACTAGAATAACCACCTTTAGATGCCCAAGTCCAGAGAACTGGGGCATGACTTTTCATAACTTCTTCAGCTGAATATGGGCATTGAGATATCTTTGAGGAGAGGGAGGGGAGGGAAAATGGGGAAGTTGGTTGGCCTTAAGAAGACCACAACAAGGATTGTTTTAGTCTTTGATGTCTGTGTACAGACTGGATCCAGCTGAAAGTCCAAGAGATCAGGAGTTCAAAGCAGGTCAGTTCAGCAGGTCTGAATGGATCTCACCAAGGTTGTATATTCTGTAATATACAAATCTCAAAGCAGAGTTTTAGTATCATCAAGGTATCCTTTTTGTTTGATTCTCTGGAATCTAGTCCTCTGGGGGTCTCCCTTCATCATCCATATTACTCTGGATGTGTATACACGCTAATCACCTTATCTAAAAACACAAAGACAAAAACTTTCTCACAAATCAGTATATCCTTGAGCCAGTAGCCAGAAAAACCTTTATTTTGACCTCTCCCCCAGAGGAATAATATAACCACAAAACTCAAAATCACACCCATTTTGAAAATTAAAACAATCTAAGACAAATGAAGTGAACTAAAATACTGTTTGTACCTATTTCTATTTTGCCATGCCAGGAAATTAACCCAAAATTCCAGTGGAGTCCATGTTTAAAGAATATGAGTTATCCTGCAGGACTTCAAATCTTCCCTAAACAAATGTTTTCATACAATCTCCCTGCTATCCTAAAAACCCTTTTGCTTATTGTAAAAACCTATTCTCAGGCCTTTTTCCTAATCTGTCATGTCAGGATAGTCAACCCAAAATTCCTGTGGAGCTCACGTTCAAAGAATATGAGTTAGTTAGTCTGAAGACCTTGTTATACCATCTTTAAAACAATTGATTCACATTTCTATTTATACCTGCTTAAAAGCAGGGAACTTGTCAAACCAGGACTTTAACCCAAAATTCCTGTGCAGCCCACATTAGAAATAATAGGAGTATCCTGTAAGACTTATTAGAGCATTATATCTCTTTGTTTTGTTTTGTTTTGTTTTGTTTTGTTTTGTTTTGTTTTTTTGAGACAAGGTTTCTCTACATAGCCCTGGCTGTCCTGGAACTCACTCTGTAGACCATGCTGGCCTCAGAAATCTTCCTGCCTCTGTCTCCCAAGTGCTGGGATTAAAGGCATGTGCCACCACCACCTGGCACATTATATCTTTATACCATCTTTAAAACAATTAATTCAAACTTTCACTAATATCTGCCTATAGGAAGCAGGTAGTTTTTACTTGTTAAGCTCTCTGCCTAGAGCAGCCATCCTGTTATACCATCTAACTGTTGTGCTCTCTACCTGGAACCACAGACTTATCCAATCTGTTAGTTTATGTCTTTTTATTGGGGAATTGAGTCCATTGATTGTTGCAGACAGCTCTGGAGCTATTTGTAATTTGATGCTAATTCCCTTCTTCTTTGAGGGGCTACAAACAAGGAATGAGTCAGCACTCAGGTGATTTCCTGTAAACCTTCCCACCTTAATTTATAAAATAAAGGTTAGAGCCCATGACTGAGCAAGAGAAAGAGGGGAATGTGGAGCTGAAGATTTTGGAAGAAAAGGAGAGGCAGGGCGGGGGTGGGGGGAAAGGAAAAGAGGAGGAAGTGGAAGGAAAGTGGAGCAGAAGCCTGGAGAAAACACAAGTTAAAAGGAGTCTCATAGATGGGGAGGATCTGACCATAGTGTAGTGGTAGATCTGACCAATCTAGGCACACAACTTGTATTAATATTAATTGAGTTGTGTTTTCATTGCTGGGGCATATTTGGGTTGGAGATTTACAGCAACAATTGATGTTAAGAGATATTAAGGAAAAGTGATTGTTGCTTCCTGTTATTTTTGATGTTATTTTTATGTTTGTGTGACTATCTTCTTTTGGGTTTGTTGAAAGAAGATTACTTACTTTTCTAGGGTGTAGTTTCCCTCCTTGTGTTGGTGTTTTCCATGTATTATCCTTTGTAGAGTTGGATTTGTGGAAAGATATTGTGTAAATTTGGTTTGTCATGGAATATCTTGGTTTCTCCATCTATGGTAGTTGAGAGTTTTGCTGGGTGTAGTAGCCTGGACTAGCATTTGTGTTCTCTTAGGGTCTGTATGACATCTGCCCAGGATCTTCTAGCTTTCATAGTCTCTGGTGAGAAGTCTGGTATAATTCTAATAGGTCTGCCTTTATATATTACTTGACCTTTTTTCCTTACTGTTTTTAATATTCTTTCTTTGTTTAGTGCATTTGGTGTTTTGATTATTATGTGATGGGAGGAATTTCTTTTCTTGTCCAATCTATTTGGAGTTCTGTAGGCTTCTTGTATGTTTGTGGGCATCTCTTTCTTTAGGTTAAGGAAGTTTTCTTCTATCATTTTGTTGAAGATATTTATTGGCCCTTTGAGTTGGGAATCTTTACTCTCTTCTATATCTATTATCCTTAGGTTTGGTCTTCTCATTGTGTCCTGGATTTCCTGGATGTTTTGGGTTAGGAGCTTTTTGCATTTTGCATTTTCTTTGACTGTTGTGTCAATGTTTTCTATGGTGTCTTCTGCCCCTGAGATTCTTTCTTCTATCTCTTGTATTCTGTTGGTGATGCTTGCATCTATGACTCCTGATCTCTTTCCTAGGTTTTCTAACTCCAGGGTTGTCTCCCTTTGTGATTTTTTTTTATTGTTTGTATTTCCATTTTTAGATCCTGGATGGTTTTGTTCATTTCCTTCACCTGTTTGATTGTGTTTTCCTGTAGTTCTTTAAGGGACTTTTGTGTTTCCTTTTTAAAGGCATCTACCTGTTTATCTGTGTTCTCAATTATTTCTTTAAGGGAGTTATTTATGCCCTTCTTAAAGTCCTCTATCATAAGATGTAATTTTAAATCACAGTCTTACTTTTCTGATGTGTTGGGGTATCCAGGGCTCGCTGTGGTGGGAGAACTGGGTTCTGATGATGCCACGTGGCCTCGGTTTCTGTCGCTTATGTTCTTGCCCTTGCCTCTCTCCATCTGGTTATCTCTGTTGTTAGCTGGTCTTGGTGTGTCTGAAGGTGGTTTGTCCCTCCTGCAAGTCTGTGTCAGTACTCCTGGGAGACCAGTGGAGAACTGTGGCACAGGGTTAGCTCCTTGGTGCAGACAGAAACTGGAAGGATCCTGTCCTTTCCTGTTCCTTGGTTCCTGTGTCCTGATGGCTCTGGGCGGGTCCCTCTTGGGTTGGAATTTGAGCAGAAATGGTGGTCTTACCTGTGCTCACTGGCTTGTCTGCACTCCTGAGAGACAAGCTTTCTCTGGGTGGTATTTGGGTTTGGAGCGCTGTGGCACAGGATCAGCTCTGGGCTCAGACAGAAACTGGAAGGATCCTGTCCCATAATAAGATTTTTTAAGTTAAAACTTTTTTGAAATTGTATTTACTTTCATAATATGTATAAGTTTGCCTAAATATTTCTGGGTACCACATGCACAGAGTGCTGGAAGAGGCCAGAAGATGGGGTCAGATCCTCTGGAGCTGAAATTTGAGATGGCTGTGAGTGGCTTTGTGGGTGCTAGGAATGGAACCCCACCCTCCAGAAGAGCCGCCAGTGCCCTGAACCTCTGAGCCATCTCTCTAGACCTTGTCTAACTGAATTTTGAAGTGTCTCCCAGTACAATCATTCTCTGCTTCTCGAATTTTCACAGTGCTTGGCTTGGATGGATGAACTTTTTTGACTTCTAACTGCCTTACATCTGCCTCCTGTCATAGTGGGTGCCACAGGTGGGGTGGGGTGGGGGGGACAAATACAGGTGACAAAAGTACAGTTTTGTACTTTTTGTAAAAATAAAAAAATACAGCAATGAAAAAACAAAATAAAACAAAACAAAACAAAAAGCCAACCTGATGCACACATGGAGAAATGAACACAGCGCAGCCAAGCTGTTTGTAAAGACTAACTCGACACTTTAGGGACTATCACACACAGTCTGAAGCCATGATCAAGGCACCTGGAATCATAATATTCTTTTAGTGGCAAATGTCATATTACGTTTTTAGGGCATTACGTCAATTTGGTATTTCACGTATTATTAATAATGCCTCATTACATAAAATTATTACTAAACTAGCAATTAAGTGAATGTGAAGGATCCATATGCTAAACCGCTCATAACATTTCAATTACAGACCTCGCATCAGATGTCTCCTAGTGTATGTAACAATGGTACCAAGCAGCCTCCTGGTCGGAACCACACCGATGAAGTCTACCTTGCAGCATGAGGTGTGAAGTCATTTTGTACCATTTTGGGGAACAGGGATCTCTGTCTGGGTAGCAGCACAGTGTTGACAAATGCTGCCATCTACTCTTGCCACAGGAAGCCTTGTGTGCCTCCTAGGCTTCTTGATTGACTTCTCTACGCCCTTCTTTGCTTTGAATAACGACACAGAGAACTTTGTCCTTATTAGTTATCTTCAGGCACGAGAGCTGGGCAGATTCTGAGCTATTCTAATTGGGCTATGCTGGGCTGGACCACTTCCCAGCCACATGGCCATTACCTGCCATCTTCGTCTCCTCTGGCACCTTTCCATTCATGTCCCAGAGAGTCTCTGGTCCCACTAGAGACCTGCTCCTTCTGTCTCTGGATTCAGAAGTCCCGCCTCATCCTCTTCTGCCCAGTTATAGGTTGTTCAGTTCTTTATTTGATCAATAGAAGGTGATAGAGAACAATGCTGTACAAAATACTAAGTCAGGAGATGCTTCATAATACAGAAATATCCCCCAACACTGCAGAGCCTCTTTCTTTCTCTTCACTTCATATTTTCCCTCCAAATGAGCAAGCCACAGTTTAACCATTTCTAGATGCGTATTCCATGTTTGCTTCCTTCCATCACCAACTCTCTCTTTCGATTTTAAGTGTTACAATAATACAGTGTTTCTGCCTGGGGACTATCCTTAAACACAAACCCAAATGATACCTTGAAAAGGGGCTCAGTGAGGCCATTGCAAGATGGACCCTCACTGGCTTCATTCATTCCCTTTGTTCTTTTGTGGTGGATAGCAGAGACCTTAATGAGATGTCCCTGCAGGCTTTTGTGTTTGAACTCTGGTCCTCAGTTGATGACATGTTTGGAGGTCTAAATGGTGGAAGTAGGATAGTACAGGGAGCCTTTGAAGGTTTTAGCTTAACTCTGAGCCCAATCTAGTGTTCAATTCCTCCTGCTGGAGATGACCAGCCACCTCCCACTCCTGCTAACACCTCTGATCCTGCTGTCTTTCCTTCCTTGCTGTGGTGAGCTGAAAGCTCTGGAAACTGTGAGCCTGAGAGTAGGGTCTTCAGGAACTAGGGAAAGGTGGTTCTAGCCATTAAGCCAGTGAGCAAGGATTTGCTCTCTGGTTAGCTTTACCCACCCTTCTGCTGTGGCTTCTTAAGGTAAGTACTTCATTTCCCTCCCCACTTACAACAAACTGAGCAACACCACCTGGCTCTTAGGCCATGCCCTCATCCCCTGAACATCTTCTTTATCAGTGGTTCCATCAGTCAAGGTTGGGAAGCCTGACTCAACTCATTTGCAAATGATAAAATTCCAACCCAAATAAATGTTTTATAAGAATTTCAATATATTAATTTATAACTACATTTTCACTTGCCTTGGGGGCACTTACTTCTCTGTTCAAAGCACACTCACTCTATTCCCTTGGCAAAAAATTAGAGACACTTAACCAAGGCCATAAGGCTGTGTTTCATTCACCAAACACTTGCTGAGCCTTCAGATAAATTATATTTTTACGTCCTCAAAGGACCAGTCCTCAAAGGATTCTTGATTTAGAGGTCTAGAATTATGTTGGGTTCCTATACTGTATACTTAAGATATGATACCAACTGTACATTTAAAATATAATGAAGGCATGGTCAGTCCTCGGGATAAATTGATCTACATGGGTTGGTCAAAATGTTCTTAGCTTCAATAATGTAGAATGAAGGAGTACTTACCAGATGAAGACCGAGGGACTGAGGTATGTACATATGGAGAAAAAAACAGCAAAACCCAGTCAAGAATATACTGACAGTTGAAGAATTGAGGGCAAAGCAAGGAATTTAAATTTTTTCCCATTAATTTTTTCAAGTGTGTGTGTGTGTGTGTGTGTGTGTGAGACAGCACATGTGTGGAGGTCAGAGGACCACTTAGTGGTTGGTTCTCTCCTTCACCATGAACTCAGGTAGTCGGGCTTGGCAAAAAGTATCTTTACTGAACTGGTCCCATTACATTTTTTGTTGTTGTTGATAAAATACTTCAACAAATAGTTCACATGGCAGTATAAACCACATACATGCAAATCTTACCTAAATTTAGTATGTCAGCATTTTGCCACTCTGAAAAGAGATGAAGCTGTATCCCCAAGTCTTCTGGCTTCTCTTTATCCTTGGGAGGGTATCATTACTGTGCATGAAAATGTGTTCTGTTTGTGTGTGTGTGCACGCGCATGCACACTCACATGTACACACATTGTACATGTGTGTATACTTGTTTGTAGTCAAATATTCATAGGTGCATATGCACACATATGCACGCGAGTTTAGAAGCCAGAGTTCAACATTCTAGTCAGCTGTTGAGCTCTAGGTTTAGTGAGAATTCTTATCCCAAAAGCAACTGACAAAGACATCCAATGTAGACCTCTGGTCTACACACACACACACACACACACACACACACACACACACACACACTTGCACACATATGTATATACATGTGAACACAGGAAGAGAAAGAAAGCAAGAGGAAGGAGGGAGGAAGGAAGGAAGGAAGGAAGGAAGGAAGGAAGGAAGGAAGCAAGCAAGCAAGCAAGCAAGAAAGAAAGAAAGAAAGAAAGAAAGAAAGAAAGGAAGAAAGAGCCGACTCTGAGATTAACATTTTAAGTGCAGGCGTGGGATTGGAGAGATGGTTTAGTGGTTAATTGCAGCAAATGAGGAACAAATAGAAGCAGGAATCCATTTTTCTCTTGTCCACTGCCAATAAGTTGTCTTCTTCTGGAATACCTGGAGCTTCTCCAAAGAGTCTGTCCGACCCCTCCTTGTGGGAAAACCCACACTGTATTGCCATCGTCCTACAGGTGGCCCTGGTCATGCCTGTCCAAAGCATATTTAGCACAGATGAAAATGAAGAAGTAGTCATGATTCAAAGCACAGTTAAGAATTGACTTTTGCTATGACTTGGGAGGTGGATCAGCCAGCAAAGTGCTCTCAAACGTGAGGACCTAGTTTGGACCTCCAGCACCTAGAAAAGGCTTGGTGGGTGTGGTGGCCAGCACTTAGTACCAGCATCAGGAAGTGATGCAAGTGGACCCCTTGGGCAAGATGGCTAGCTAGATTAGCTGCCTCAGTGAGCTCTGGGCTCAGCAAGACAGGCTCCTATCTCAACGAACACCATGGAAAGCCACCAAAGAGAACACCTGCTGTCAATCTTTGGCATCTAAACATACATGTGCTCCCATATACACCACATAATACACGGACACTATATATACATGTACACATATATGCACACCACACACAAACACATTCATGTAAAAATGATGACTTGAGCCACAGGAGATGGCTTTTATTTTTTTTAAATACTGATCTCCCTCCCTCGGCCCCATCTCTAATCCTTGAGAATCACTAATGTGTTCTTCATTTCTATGATGACACTGACATTTTAAGAAGGCCACATGAATGGAATAAGGTAGAATCTATACAGTCAAAGCTTTTATCATCCACGTTTTTGCATGGATCAATAGTTGTTTTCTCTTTGTTACTGAGTGGAAGTTCATGGTATGGATATACCACTATTTTTTTTTTTTGATCATTCACTTATAAAAGGACAGTTTTGATGTTATTAGGGTTTTTTGTTTGTTTGTTTGTTTGTTTGTTTGCTGTTACTATAAAAGCTACTGTGAAAAATTCATACAGCTTTTAGTGTCTACAGAAGTATTTATTTAGGATAAGTGCCCAATGTTTAATATACTGAACAATTTTTAAAGACACTGCCAAGCCATGTGTCCCACCAGTGATAATAGGAGACCCTTGGGGCTCGAGTAGAGCACACACCTATGATTTGAGCACTTGGGAGCTGAAGGACAGAGGACCTTGAGTTCTGTGCCAACCTGGGCTACATAGCAAGATCTGGTCTTGAAACAAAACAAAGTAAACAAAACACACACGTGCAAAGCCCGGAGAAAGCCAGCTTGAATGAGGTAACCAGGTCGCCTGCCTGGGGGGTTGCATTATCTGCAGGAGCTGCCTCCTGTTGCTTTCTAACTTCTAACCAAGAACTGAAACTCTGGAACCCTCAGCCACAACCAGGCTGAGTGTAAGTGAAGGACTATTTCCTCCCTAAGTAATCATTTTATCCGAAAATGAAGAACTCCCCGTCATTCTCTCCACCGTGAATGAAGATCTCCCCTGGTTCTTCCGAATCACCCTATAGCTGTCCTCTCTCTCAATGAAAACAGCAGCAGGACCCACTTGAAACGCAGGTGGCTTTTCTTTAAACCTCACACTGATCAAAGTGCTTAATGTCCCATTTGTCCTGTTCTCAACGCTAATTAGAGTCCCTAAATCCAATCTCTTCAGTGTATTTGTCATGAGCATGTTAATACTCTTTCCTGTTTGGTACTCTAAACAAATTTATGCTTAGGATCCTCAAAGATAAATATAACAGGAGACATTATTTTATTTCTTTTTAACAAATTTATTTAAACCACTGAAATTCTGGAAATTAAACTTGACATTCTTCATTTAACAGAGACTTCAAGTGACAAGAACTCATTGCAGTTAATACAAGAGCCCACAGGCTCTCGGTCTCCTAAATTTGATTTAGAATGGAGAGTTGCAGGCCTTTCTTGCTTCCCAGTAGTGAGATACATGCAGATTTCTTCTCAGCCCCAGGTCAGGGTCCCCTCCTCTCCCTTGCTCTCAGCAGGTGGACTCCCAGGCCTCAGATATAAGTGACTCGGCAGAGTGACTATGTTGTGTGACTTTCTTGGGGACACATAACACACCCATCTATTCACCCCACAGAGAGCTCACGACAGTCCATGGATCACAGTAACAATTCTGTCAAAGTTCTTTGGTGACTCAGTGAGTTTTGTTGGGACAGCTCAAATGTAGTTACATCCCTGAAAGTCACAGGCTGACCCTCAAAAAGCTACATAACTTACAGACAGCTCATCAGACCCGAGGCTCTCCCCTCAGCAGCTCTACTGCTCTGTGCTGCTCCCCCAAGAGCTGTTTACTATTTCCATAGCACTGGGGAGGAACCCTTCAGTAATGTTGTTAAGGTTTAGTTTTTTCCTGGACTTGTGAAACTTATTTCCTGAGTGTCGGAAGCCTCCCTCCTACCTGCAGGGGATGTTTACGTTTGGAGAAAATCGCTGTACAATGATTTAGGGCCACAAAGGCCTGGGTCTCCAAATAGAGGCCCCCATCCTCACCGCCCCCCCACCCCCCCCACTCCCCCCCCCTGCATCAACCCAGTGTCTTCCTACCACCAATACCAAGAACTAAAGAAAAGGTGAGAGACTCCGTTGGGGCTGAACGGTCCTATCGCAGGGGTCACATGTCAGACACCCCTCGTATCAGATAGGAACTGTTTTAAAGGATCAGGGTCACAGTATTAGGGGGGTTGTGAACCACTGTTCTAAAGCATGAGGCCAGACTGAAGAACACTAGCCTCTTTGGCCATACTTCCTCTCCAGACTTCTAGTCAGAGAACGGAGGTGGTGGAAGGGGTCAAGCTAACTTCTGTTTAGTTTGGTTTGGTTTGCATGGGTGTGTTTGGCTTGCATGTATGTGTGAGTACATGTACCTATCTACTCTTGGAGGCCAGAAGAAGGTATTAGATGCCTACAGTCTTAAACTGTAGTTACAGATAGTTGTGAGATGACATATGGGTGCTGGGATTTGAACCTGGGTCCTCTGGAAGATCAATCAGCCTTTGAGACATCTCTCCAACAAGCTGCTGTTTTGAACCTAACTGGTTAGGGTGAGTCAGGTTGGAACAATAAACAGACCCAAACCTATCACTGCTTAGTACAGGCAAAATACTGGTTTGCTCATATAACATTGTTTTGTAGACCTTCATCACAAACAACTCCCGTAAAGACAGGAGCGGATATTGAACCAGCTCATGCAAAGTTCTTGCCCCTCTACTCAAGGACTCTCTCTGCTCCTGCTGTCATTTCAGGACCTAGGTTAATCTGGATACCACCACATTCTTAAGAAGAATGGGACTTCCAGAAGAAACCTAGACATGGAGAGGAACCTCAATTTCTATCAACCAGAAAGGGGAAAGGGTGTACCTACAGGAGAACACCCGGGAAGACTATTGGATGCACGCCACCTGGGCTCAAGTTCTATGGGAGAAAACCCAGTCCTGGTCACTTGACGGCCCAACTACAAGAAAATCTTGGAGGCAGGTCCTCAGAGTGGGAAAGAGGGGGGAAAGCAGAAGGAGGACTCCAGGTGGCTAGCAGCCAGTCAGTGGCGTTCTTCCACACATCACCCTCTGCCCCACAGTCTTGCCCACCCAGCTGGTGTCTAGATCAGCTTCTGATAAAGAAAGAAACCTGTGTGCCTGGCCACTGATGTCTGTAGAAAAAGTAAGCACGAGCTTGTGGGGAGCTCAACGGCCACGCGGCCATCGCCCCCACTACTTCCCAAGGATGAGGGGAAGTGAACATGGCTGTAACCTGTAAGGCTGATGGCAGACTGAAGACCCATGCTCCACGGGGCTGGTTCCCATCTCTGGAGAGCCTGTCAGCTCTCTACCAGAATAGGGCACAGACAAGTTTCCAGAAAATTGTAGATCGTTTCACGTATTCTGTGTGGCTATGGAAGAATGCAGTAAGAAGTCAGTTCAGTTGTATGGAGAAAGGGAGACTAGAAACAGCGTTCTATGTAATTTCAAGAGATCCCGGACCATCTCAGAAAGTGAAGGCTGCTGCCCTTGAAGTAAATTCTCCCTGAGAGATCACAGAAGCAGGGTGGGGAGGGCTCTGAGAGCCACATCACCTCCAGAAGAGGGACACAGGCATAGGCCACTCCTTTATTACTAACCCACCCCTTGTTGAGGTAAGAGCTGATGCGGAACCGGTGCACAAATTCGCTTCCCCTCTGCCCTTGGCGCAAGGGCAACCACACAAAATGGGATTAATTGGGATTATGGGGGCTTTGGCTGCTTGGCTGCTACTCAAGGATGAATGCTTAATTTATGTCTCAGTAGTCTTGACTCCTGCCTGATTAAACTGGCTCATTCAGACTATTGTTTGCCAAGGACTTTCCTTTCAGAATGGCTACAGGTGGCGCTTTTCTGTGACAGACTTTTGTTGCATCCAGTGTGTGGCTTTAATGGATTGCAGTGATACCGTCTTTCCCCCAGAAATAGCTAAAAGCACAAACAAAGTCAAAGGTTCTTCCTGCCGAGTTTCTGGGCTTTTGTTGTGATCACTAAGTGTCAACAGGTGTGACTGTTTCAAGACTACACGTAAGGGAAGTGGAATTGCAACTGGGCTCAAGAAAAGAGCCCTTGTGAGAAACATCACCTCTGAGGCCAGGCATTAATATTGACAGATGCCTCATCTGCTCTGTTTCAAAAGATTATTCTCTCTCTCTCTCTCTCTCTCTCTCTCTCTCTCTCTCTCTCTCTCTCTCTCTCTCTCTCTCTCTCCTTCTCTCCCTCTCTCTCTGGTTTTTCAAGACAGGGTTCCTCTGTATAGCTGCCCTGGCTGTCCTGGAACTCACTCTGTAGACCAGGCTGGCCTCGAACTCAGAAATCTGCCTGTCTTTGCCTCCTAAGTGCTGGGATTAAAGGCGTGCACCACCACTGCCCGGCTCAGAGTCTCTTGATGAACCCAGAACTTGCAGTTTTGGGTAGATTAGTTGGCCCCAAATTCCAATCCAGTAGTCTCCATTCCACAGCATTGGGGTTACGTGGCACACCACCACACCTGGTTTTGCCATGGGTGCTGGATAGTATCCTAACTCTGGTTCTCATAACCACATAGCAAGCACTTGACCCATGAAGCCAACGCCCCTGGTCATTCCTTCCCCTTAGCCCACATGTGCTCCACTGAATTAAAAGATTCTTTTGTGGCAGGCCTGGGTTCAACAGTGTCCCAGAGAGAAAACGGTGCTGAGGACTACCTTCTGGTACCTCTGTGCTGGGTTTGCTCGGGAGCTTCCCCTGGCTTAGATGAGGGCTTGGGCTCATTGCTGAAGGCCACTGCAGTCTGGCCTGGCCCACACTCTGCTGTTATTTGCAGTGATGGGGAATGGTGGGGCGTGGCAGCAGCTTCTATTCTGCCTGGGCTTAAATGGACGTTGTCCAAAAGCCTGAGTTGGCTTGATGGGTTTAGCTACGTGGTTGACTTCCCTCAAGTTGATTAAGCAATTTTTAGCCAATTTGATATTTTCTTATTGCCTTGACCCCCGGGGTTATCTAAAGGGCCAAATAGATTTGGAAAAATCCATCCTACGGTGTAAAGACCTTCATGCTACTTCCAGAAGCCACACAGATATGTTCAGAGGCAAATAAGCTCTTAGAGTACATAGATCAAGAGAAGCATTTTGATCAAAAATAGTGTTTTAAGAAAATTTTGTCTGGGACTTTCCAGCCTAAGTAAATATGAAGCTTTCCTCACAGACTAACATGACAGAGATGTGTACACTAGCCACGTGACATGTAATTAGTTTAATTAATTAGTTACTATAATTATAGAAACTTGTTTCCCAGCATCAAGTACAAATTGCTACAGAGATCATGAATACCAACCCTGTATTTTATATTGTTTGGAATACAATAATATTGAACAGTAATATCATTTCTTCTGGCTTTATGTAAAGAAAAACAGCTAATAAAACAAAATCCTTTAACTAAGAAATCTACCATATTATATTCTGGAAGATGTGTGGTGGAATATTCAGATTCTGATTTTGATGAGGATTCCATAAGTTTAAAGAACTTTATGGGAGATGCAATTATGAGCATATTATGGTGCTAATTAAATATTACTTTAACTTTTATAATGTATTATCTCCTGAAAATACTTTGATGATAAAATTTAGGATTTAATCAAGTGGGGAGTGGATGCGAGTGGACTTGATTAACTCAATCTGACTATGAGGAAGGACAGAGATCCCAGGGAGACAGGTAAGTGAGAGCAGATGAGCGTAGAAGGGAAATTAGCCAGCACCGTCAAACAACTTAAAAGTTAGAGAGGAAGTAGAGATGTTGCTGCGATTGAGAATTAGTAAATGTGAAAGTTACCATCTGTCCTGGCTCTGATGAAGGCTCTAAGGGAGGCCACATGGATGGAGGCAGGGAGAGGATGCTCTGAGTCTTGTGAGAAGGTACCCTGACACACTGACTGGAAAGTGTCCATCCCCAGAGACTTTGCATGTAAGTAAATATTGCATGTCAGTAACTATATATACGTATTTCGGTGAGGTTTTTTTTTTTTCATTTCTTTTTGTTTTGCTATATGAAATCATACTGAAAAAAATTTTCATCTAAATTTCAGGTCAGGTTCTGAGTTAAAAAACTGAAGAAGCCTGAATTACAGACCATCTGGGGCTTCACATTACACAAATCACACACATCACACACATCATACACCTCACACACCTCCTGTGCCCCACCCCCTCGAGGTCTCTCACACCAACATCTAAGTATTGGCTAAATGAAATGGCAAGTGCCCACCCCTGTCCCAGGTTCCCTTGGCCAGGCCAGGACTGAGGTGCCGAGTCATATCAACGAAGCATAGGGAGACTGGTCTTTAAATCTTACCTCATACCTACATACAGACATCAACCTCTCACGGTTTGGTCCTCCATGTACCAGTCCTTTCTCGGGTTATTTATCAGCCAAAACACGAGTCTACCACGGAGCAGGGCTGGGAATCGTTCAGATGAGCCTAGGCTCTGTAAAGGCAGTTCACGCTATGGTGTTGGATTTCTGGAACTCAGTTTCCTTATCTAACTATAGAGAGTAATCAGTGCATTATTACAAAGGCAAAACTAACCCATCAAAGCATTCAGAACAACTCCTGGCTTAGAAACCCTAAGATAAATACTAGGAGAGTAAACACCATTATGTTGACATTTGGGAAGTGCTGTGTGAGTGGCTAGATATGTTGATTCCAGTTGCTGCAAGCAAAGAAGCCTACAAAGGGAGATTTGATTTTTCTTTTGTTAGCACTGAGACATTAATTTTTCAAGCTGATACCCAGAATGGACCTTGAACGTTAACCTAATATACCAAGAAATAAAACCACTAGTCAAAATAGCAGGAGCATCATAAACCATAGATATTATCTTTATATATTTTTAAATGCTTATAACAAAATCACTTCTTTTCATTGCATGTTTATGTAATGAAAGGATTTCATACAGACACACTGATTTTAGTATCTTTTTAGTGTTTGGAAAATGTATAACAATCTTCAAGTTGAGCCGTGACTTCTAAGTTTCTGTCTTCGCAGAAATGGAGAAAAGCTATTCTCCTGCTTGCCTAGGCTCTGACAAAGTGCTCAGCTCTGAAAAGAATACAAGATCCAGGGCGCTGGTACATTTGCAACACCTAAAGAGATGTTAACAGCCAGAGGTCAGGTCCCCACTCATACACACTGTGGGGTTCTGCTGGCTTCTCCGTTAGCATTTCCCTTTATTCATGTCTATAGTTTTGTCTGCAAGATGCTGTCCAAAGCTAGCCTGGCTATTAGTGGCTCCATAGTAGACTCTTAGTTGTCATTTATTTATTTCTGGGCCCATTGCCTGCATGGTCTATGTACTATGACATGGAGGGCTGTGTAGAGCAAGCAAAAGGCATGGCTTCACCTTGAGAGATGCTTTGGTAGCAAAGGCCATTTAAAAATCACCTCTTGAGGAGGGAAAGCTCTGTCAGGTGTCACGAACAGGGAGGGAAAGCCCCCAAGGAGATGAGCACGCCCCATGTGGGCGGGAGCAGGAAGAGGCAGGGAAGGGAGCCCCGGGCAACCACTTTTCAATCGTGGCTCCTTGTCAACAGCTCCGAGAATTCGCCAACTATTCATCTTAAGGCTATCAAGGATACTATCAGAGGCAGTGAAGATGGGCAGTCACAGGCCCAGCAGGAGCCAGGGAAACACTTGCTTTGGATGTTCAGGATTCCTCCTCCTCCAACCCGTGGTCTCAGTCCTGCTTCCAAGTTGCCTGCCACATAGAAGTTAGAAAATGGTCCTCATGGTGATCTTAAGAAGCTCCTTCTGACAATGAATGGGCACAGAAAAGGATGGACTTCTTTTGAGGAAGGAGAGAAAGATATTTAAGATTATAATCTGGGCGGTTGTGGCATATGCCTTTAATCCCAGCACATGGGAGGCAGAGGCAGTTGGAGCTCTATGAGTTCAAGGCTAGGCTGGTCTACAAAGTGAGTTCCAGGATAACCAAGGCTATGAAGGGCTTTGCCAATATGCATGTACAGTACCTCTAGAGACCAGAAGAGGGCGTCAGATCCCCTGGGACTGGAGTTACAGATGTTACTCATTGTAGGTACTAGGAATTGAACCCTGATCTTCTGATGCAGCAACCAGTACTCTTGACAGGCTGAGCCCTGCTCCAGCCCAGTATTTGTTACTTTTAATAGTCTTGGTAGAACAACGACTCAAGGATACCAACCACAATAAAAAGGACATTCCCTTTGGACATCAAATCAAGTTAATTAATTTTTAAAAAATGTGTCTCATGTGTGGAGGGCCTGGTGAAGGATGAAGTCCAGACTGAAAGATCCTTGCTAGCTGCCTCTGTCATAAAGCAGACAGGGGTGTCAGTGAATTATTGAATTGACTCCTGAGAACTTGGCATTTCTTTGTTCTTACACCATTTATTTCTAGGAACATGTTATTGCTATAGAGGACAGAGAAGCATTAAGTGGCATGAAGTCAGCCTGTGGCATCTTTACCCCTAGGGGTCAAATTGCCTAACACTGAAGATGGATTTAAAAGGGGGCTAGACAACCCGGCGGCAAATATTAACACTGGCTGTCATGCGTGTTAAAAGGCTGGTAATCAAATCTCATGCCTCGGAGAGTGAGTGAAGATGGCCAAGGCAAGCCTTCTCTCTTTCCCCATTTCCTAGTCTCTTATCCCCAAATCAGGACATAACCCCAGCTGGAGGGTAGGTGGAACGCTAAATGTTTACCACGGCCCCCTGAAATCACACAGCTTTCTGTGGCTCAGGACCTCAGGGGCAGCTGTTGCTACCAAAAGAAAAAAAGTCTAGTTCCTCAGTGCTGGGAAAATGTCCACTGGACTAAGGAGGCTAAACTGGGCAAGCCTGAGGCTCCCAGTATGGGAGACAGCACCTATCCCCCATGTCATCAGAGCCTCAGCTTCATGTCACCCCATGTTATGTTCCCCCTTGTCACCACCTCAGCCACCTGAGGAGGGCAGAAGCTTTTGATCCCACATCTGCATCCTTCCCCCATTCTCCCCTTTCTAAGATCTTCTTTCTGCTTCCTCTGAGTTTCTGCTTCTAGTTGGTTCCACCAGGGGCCCCACTGTACGGCAGTGTCTTGATACGAGGCATCGTTCCTTTAGTGCTTCTAGAAACTTCCTAGGAGTATAGCAAGACCAGTTGTAGCCTCTGTCACCTCTCTTCATCCTCTCTCTTGCCCTCTCTCCTTGACTACCTTATTCTCCTTCGAGTGAACCAGAGCTAATCAGACACTACTCTTTGTCTAGTTGCCTCACAAACTGCCCCCTGCTTACCCTCAGAGCTGTTCACAGAGCGCAAGCATCTCCCTTTCTCAGTCTGGTGGCTATCTTCCTGATTCATCCTCTGGGCTTTAACTCATCAGGATTGTAAATTACCCCGTGTGATCTCACGTGGCTCCACCTCTCACTGTGGGGCCACCTACTCCCTCCATTTTTGTTATTTGCATCTGAGATGACTCCTTCCCTGAGATTTTGGCCCAACTCTCTTACCTGTCCAAGGGCCCTGGGATTCCTCTCAGCACGTCTATACTTATATGCCAGGTTCTCAAATGTGTAAATCCAGAACAGCTGCATGGGTGGCCCCTCTTTGCTGAGTCTCTTAAAGGTGTCTCAGATACAAGATGGCCAGATCCACAGCCTTCTGCTCCCCTTGATGGCTGCCCCCTTCCAAATCTCAGAACATCAACCCACACGCCCAGAAACACACCTTGTCTTTCTCTTTCTTACTCCATCTATTAAATCCATTTCTTTGTACCATCAATTCTGTTAGAATAAACCTTGAACACGCTGTCCAAGACTCTGTCCAAGGCCTTCTCTTGAAACTCCAGCCCTTCATCTTCATTGCCATTGCCTGGTTCAGTCTTCCACTGGCACCCCCATCCTGACAGCCATGTCAAGACAGTTTCTAAAGACAAAATGGACTCTTCTGGACAAGCAACTCCAGGAGGGAGAAGCTGCAGGCTTGCTCAAAGCAAGTTACACTTCCCGAGTCTTCCATATAAATCCCAAGTACCCATTCCCCTTTGATTGACACTCCTTTTCTACCCTTCAGAAATCGAACAAATTCCACCCCTAAAGTACTTAAAAGTTTCATTCCTTTCATGGCCACCACCCATGAGAACACAGCCACTCTTCATTGTGGCCATACAACCACCTCCTGGCCACTCTCACTTCCACCCCCTGTTGATATTAACTTCATTCTTAAAAAAAAAAAAATAATCAATTCTCTTACTCAAAGGCTAGGAGCTCTTTTTCAGGCCTCAATGGGATTCCATAATTTCTCTGTTTAGGGTTTTTCAGTTACAACTCAATTCACCTACGAGAAATTGGTCCCAGCTAACCCCTGTCTCTTGTGTCTCTTTAGGTCTAAGACTGTGGTACACCCTACTACCCAGCGTCATTTTAATTCCAAGCTTTCTCCAACCTTAGGCCCTATAACACCATTTTTTCCCTTGCAGCATTCATTCTTCCCATTTTTGACTGCCTGGTTGCCATCAGCTTTTCTCACGTTTTGATAGACATGTCACGTTTTCATGGAAGAGTTCTTCAACTTCCAATCACGGTTAGGTCTCTAATCACACTGTACCCTGTTCTTTTTCTCTCTTTCATTTAACTTAGTATACTTTTATAGTGATGGCTTTTTTTTCCCCTTGTCATTGTGACCAAATTCCTGATAGAAACAGAAGGAGAAAGATTTATTTTAGTTCACAGAGTGTGGTCCATCTGAACAGAGAAGGCATCGTGGTAGGTATGGATTGCTCCATGGCAACTGGTGACTATAGCAGTGGCTTTTCACATGATATCCAAAGGGGCCCATCGAGACTGGCCTGAGAGAAGGGATGAGTACTACAATCCTTAAAACTCACTTTCAGAGACTCACCTCTATAAACCATGTTGCCAGCCAGCCCCAAATTTTCAAACAAAGGAGCCTGTGATAGACATTTCATGTTAGACCATTACTTTATAAATATGTTATGTGTTTACTTGTTGACAGTCTTGTTACCCATAAGTTCAAGGATTATGCCTGCCTTGTACTTATAGCCAGAACGCAGATCCAGGCTTCACCTTAGTAGGTCTTTAATGTGCCTCTTAAAGAGCACGCACTAGTCAGAGTATAGCCAAATTCTGAGCACCCGCCCCCCCATGGAAGGTGATCTCTACAAATTAGAACACTTAATCATGTTGGCACTGTAGATGGTATTATTATTTCCCCATAATATCCTCAAATGAATTATTATGCTCTTTGTAATTGTTAAGCTCAGGAGACAAGGTTCCTGCAAACCAAGGTCTTAGCTTAATGATTGAATGTGCTATGTCTCCTATCTGGCTTAGAGGACTTGCAAGAAATTGAAATTTGGCTGGTGGATAAGCAGTCCCAATCAACTGCCACTCACACATAGAGACAGGCACACAGGAGCATGGGGACCTGGCTCTCCAGCCAAAGTCACATAGAACATGGTCTCTGATGTGTGTCAGCTGTAAACATGTCATACAGATACTGCCTCTCTGTGGGACTGACAAGGGGGTGTCAGGGCTCCAATCCTGCATTTGTGAGACCTTGAACACATACTCTTTCTCAGGGTCATCTTTCTCATCCCTTAGAATGGCGGTAGTGATACCTTCTCTTCTTGCTTCATGTGCTCCTTATTGAGAACCCTCTCCCTACCAGAGCCTGTAATGGATCTGCTGACCTAAGGCTTTCCCCACATCCTTTCAACAGTCTCAAGAAATTGCCATCATCTTTACTCTATTCACAAGATGCTAGAGACCACTCACATCTGCCCAAACTCACAGATGCTAAGAAACCATTGGAACTCTGGTCTGACGCCACATTTATGCTCTTTCTATCCTGTGTAAGGCTTTTTAGCTAGACAGTGTTACCCAAAAGCAAGGTGCCATTTACTAGGTTAAGAAAATGCAGTGCAAAAATGTCACAAGTATCGTTAGTTATGTCTTTGTGTTTCATGTACCGTGACAGAACATCTGCATGTTAACAACATCTCAGAGCAAAAGGCCTCTTTTCTCAAAAGACATTTGTTTCTTTGACTGATGCAACTTTCCATACACCAAGGAGTGATTTCATAGCTTTGAATTTTGTTTTTGTTGTTGTTGTTGTTTTTGTTTTGTTTTTTTTTTTCCAGGACAGGGTTTCTCTGTGTAGCCTTGGTTGTCCTGGAACTCACTCTGTAGACCAGGCTGGCCTTGAACTCAGAAATCTGCCTGCCTCTGCCTCCCAAGTGCTGGGATTAAAAGTGTGCACCACCACCTCCCGGCTGTGAATTTTGTCTATATGATCCCTTATATCAAACAAGAAATACCTGTATGTGAGGCACAGTTGCAAGTCTACTGTGAGGTGCTGCCACAAGCAGCTAAAACTAAAACACTTTCTTCAAAGTGAATTAGCAATACACATATTGTTTAATGTAGAATCCCTTGGCACATTCATCATTCTTCTGTGGACCATCTCAAAACCCTGAAGAACTGGCAGACTGTCTCCAGCTTCCCTAGTGTGTGCACCAATACTCCATTGCCCCTGCCCTATACCATCTCCCTGTGCTATTGGCTCTAGCCTGAGTGGTTCCACTGACTTATAAGCATGTGTGCTCTAAGGCCCAGAAGAGGTGATGGCTTTTTCTCATATAGAGTCAGAGAGACAACTGTCTATCTTAAACCTTCATTGCAGAGGAGAATGTGAGAGACCAGTGGAGTTAGGAGACAAGGCAAGGTCAAAAACCTTATCTAGTGGCTGAGCAAGTGCTAGGACAAAGCCTGGTGGCTCTCCATTCACCACTTCATCCTCCTGTGATGAAGAATATTGTTTCAATATCACTGGAGCTGTTGAAACATGGTGAGAGACTTCTGGTTCCCTTCTTCTTCTAGTTGTATGTGGGAAGTCAGGCTCCAAATTGTCTCTGGATCTGTGACTTTCTGATTGTGGTTGTGTGTTTGTGCCACTGCTGGGCAGTAGCGTGTGGGAGGCACGTGATGATCTGTTTTCTTTCTGACTGAGGTGAACCTTCCAACTTTGTGCTGAGATGTTGATTTATTAAGATCTAATGAGTAGATAGAAGAGTCGTGACTATGATAAGCAGGCCCCAGCACAGCCTATCTGCCGTAAGATCAATAGCCTAGGTTGAGTAGTTAGGGCATGACTAACCCTTTAGTAAAATTACCCCAAAATGAATGGACCAAGAAGCTACATGGTGTTTGTGACTGCTGTGAGAAATACAGGCAAATAACTCATTAATAATTAATGACCAGTTAATTAATTATATGATTAATAATTAATTATTAAAACAGGAGACCTGAGAAGATGGGTCAAACAGTAAAGTATTCCCTGTATTGAAGCTATATTGATCAAATCATTGAAGACCTAGGTTTAATCCCCAGGACTCACAATAAAACAGCGAGGCATGGTGGCCTGTGCTTGTGATCCCAATATGGGGACAGTGTCCACTAAGACCTTTGACAGAGCAAATTAATCCAGACTTGGTTGATGAAGCAAAATTGCTGATCTGCCTTTAATACTCAATTAGCTAAGGGTGTCATCTCCAAGAATATACAGATATATGTTTCAGACATGGGGACTTAAACCTGAATTGGGATCCCACTTAAAACCAATCATATCTTTGCCCCAAACGCCCGAGGAAGGACACATATTCCAAAGCAGCACTAGGAGCATTTGCTGTTTGCCCAGCATCATCGTGGGGAGGTTGGCACTCAGTTCTTGGGAGGAAGGGGAAGGGTAATGACCACTAGGAAACACCTCCATCACACCATGCAAACCGGCCTTCAGAGGACACAGCTTGGCTTCCAGGTGTGTATTGCCTCAGTTCAGTCAGATATAGCTGATTAAATACTGATCTTTCTCCTCCGGGATGGAACAGCAGTAGCAATCCCTGGTGTCTGTGTGAGGCGTTAACTGTTTTGCAGCCTTTGGAGTTTAGGATTCAGTTTGGTTTTGCACTGCCATGGGGAGAAGCCAGGACCTTATACAGACAACTGGGGTATGCTTGAGGTGTGCCTTCAGCCTGGCTGTCTCCTTGTTGACTCCCACATAAGTCTCTATTATATAAATCAAAATTCAGGTTAAAGCACATTGTTTACGGAGAGAAGAAGGAAAATAGGTCCCCAAGACAGGGTTTCACCTGAGTCCTGGACTTCAGACCCTCCCAAATCTTTATCAATGTTGACACTAAACAAGACTCACTCAGAGGACACTGCAAAAAGTGTTTTGATGTCTGGTCTCACCAGCCTTTCACCACTATTTTAAACATAGTTCCACCTAAAGAACATACACAAACTCTTTCCTAAAATTAATGAGCGATGATGATGATGATGGCCTCTTAGCATGCTTTTGGATGCAGATGTAGTAACTGTTGGAACATCTTTTCAATTATTTGGCCATTGAATACAGTAACTCTCCTGCCACTGAATACAGTTAGGTACTAGAAAGTGGACCGTGTTGACCATGGCAGAGAATCTTTGGGATTGGAAAGCTAGTGGTAGGCCGATCTGTGTGATCGAGGCTAAGGGAAAGGCCTTTAAGCTATCGTGGCATTAGTTCAAGAGTCTTTTAAAGAGTTTTTATAGTTCTTCATTATCTGTTTCATCTGCCAGTAGTCTTTTTAACAATTCTTATTTACTCTGTGTGTGTGTGTGTGTATGTGTGTGTGTATACACGTGTACGTGTGAGCGCTGGTGGATGCATGCCGTGGCACAAGTGTGGAGGTCAGAGAATTTTCAGGAGTCAGTTCTAACTGTCTACTTTGCTAGGGCAGAGTTTCTCTTGTGGTTTTTCTCCATGTACTCCAGTCTAGCTGGCCCAAGAGCTATCAGCCTCTCCGCCCCTCCGCCCCCCCCCCCGGGGTACTAGGATTACAAATGCACACATCACCATGCTACTTGATTTCCAGAGATCACACTCGTGTGGTCATGAGTTTTTCCCTTTTGTCCACTGAGCCATCCTTTGACCTTATCATTGGGTTTTACAGCTAGATTTTAATGCCCTCTCCTGAGGCACTGTGTGCCCTTGCGTCACTGGGAAGAAAGGCAATTCTGGGGATTCTCTTATTGCTTCCTCTAGTGCTTTGTAGGAGAGGATGAGGGAGGAGGTGACCTCTTTCCTCAGACTCACAAGTAGTTCCTACCCAGGAGTCAGCTGAGGCCCTGCTAGACAAGAGCCTCATGCCCACTGAGGCAGACTGGATGAAGCTAATGTCAGTGTTGCCTGCTAGCAATGATCTACTACTGACCCGGGTTCCGGGGTGCTGAGAGAGAGGCAACATCATTTCTCTGGGCCCTCCCATGTTTATTTCCTCCTTGCCGCCACCAGCAGCAAGCCCCTTCTCTCTGTAGTTTGTCTTCATCTTGTTACCATAAAAATCACATCTCAGTTTGGGCTGCAAGGCCCAGAAAATGCACAAGCACCATGTTAAATGTTATGGTGTGCAACATCATTTATTTCTTCAACAATTCGTTCCAGAGTCTGGCCCGGAGCTTTGCAAAATTCTTTTTCTGTGTCCTTCTCCCTGGCTCTTTCCCGCTCCCCAATCCCCTTTTCTTACTCTCTTTCTCCTATTGACCACTTGTTAAATCTTTTGTTTGTTTCCCCTCTTTCTCCTGGGACCCTCCGACAGGCAGGCTTGCCAGATTCATTTTCTGATCAAAGCTGTTTGATTTGGTCAATTTTGCCACATTGGAGACGTTCTCTATTACAGAGATAAATAGCTTTGGGCTAACTGTCAACGAAAACTTGTAAGCTAATAAATTATTCCAATTTCTTCCCTCGGATTTCTCTGGAGACAGCCCTAGGAAATACACTTTTTGATTAGTAAATTTCTCTGTGTGTGTGTCTGGACATTCAAATGTGTCGGCTTTGATTAGTACCATTGCTTTTCAAGTCGATGCTGGCTGAGGGGCTGTCAGTTGCAGGCAGTCCTGATGCATAATGCATCAACTGGGCCCAGAAACAGGAGCCTCTTCCAAGACTGGAAAGGCGGGAAAATTGCCCTAACAACCCCACTGGTTTCCTCTGCACCCAAGGGGGCTCAACTTGAAAGTCTTGACAAGACTTGCACCGGCATCAGTGAAAGCCACCCACGCTGGGCAGAGAGGTTTGAAGAGACTATGACCGTGGCCTGCCAAGAACAAAAGCCTCTGCTCCAGCTGCTCAGGCTAGCCGC
>NW_022196914.1:55127530-55147530 GCF_008632895.1 Mastomys coucha
CCCCCCCGTTCTCCCCTGTATCCTTGCCCTTACCCACACTCCATCATCCTGGGGCCCTCCTGGGCTGGCTGGCCTGGGTTTCCTTTTTCCCTCCCCCCTTGGATTCTGCTTTGCCGTTTGTCTAGTTAAGGGCCCTTGGGTTGTTATAGAAACAATATTTTGGCTATAACAAATCAATCGGTGCGTGTGAACACAAACATACAGATCATTTATCAACTGCAAAATACCCTAAATTATGACCTTTCTAAAACCTATCAGAAGGGCGAGCGAATGCATAACGTAAATTAAAGTTTGAAGGGTCAGCGGTTTTTACTCCCTCTCTCAGTCTTCCTTTCACCTTATAGGTTTAAGAACAAGAGGGCTGTGTAATTACATTTCAATGGGGTGCGGCGGCTCATTATTCCCAGCTCCACCAATCTGCCGCTCAGTTTCCAATGGAGCGCCAGGTACGCTCTAGCAGACATTAGGTGTTGGAGGACCTCACTTGCTCTTTGGGACTGATATAACATCTTTTAAAGCATAGCACTACTATCATCTCAATTTAGAAAAGGCTAGAGGGTAAGGGTACCCCCCTCCTCAGATCAATACCGTTGTTCATATTTCAGAAGGGTGGGAGAGCTCAGCTGGTAAGCTTTGCCCTTCGCCTCCAGTTCCTCTCTTCCTCCGATTACCATTTCCCCAAGTCCCCACCAACCCCATGTGGTAGGAGATAACTTTTTGTGTTGGAGCCCACTGCACTGATGGAAATGGGTGGCTTCCAGCAAAAAAGCCCTTCTGTTGCCAATCATCTGGCTGATGGTGAGGCTGCTACCCTGCTGTGGAGGGCAAGGCTCCCAGGCTTCAGCACAGCCATGAGAGGCTGAAGGCAGCCGAGGCCCCGTTCCTTCTACCAATGGGAATGGATCCAGCAAGCCCCTTCTAAAACCAACCATACCTTCTGCCCCACAAGTGTAGTCAAGGTGAAGTGGGCAAAGAAAAGGCAAAGAGACTTCTCGTATCTGGAAGACACAGAACAGCCCCCAAACTCCTCAGACAGTAAACAGGCGGTAGGATGAGCAAAGATCATGCTCATTAAAAAATGGCACGTGTGTGTGTGTGTGTGTGTGTGTGTGTGTGTGTGAGAGAGAGAGAGAGAGAGAGAAAGAGAGAGAGAGAGAGAGAATGTATGCAGTTATGTGTTTAGGGGTGCATGAATGAGTATGTATGCAAAGCCACAGATAAAGGCTGGAAGAGTACATGGCATATGGAAAAATCGTCCTGGAGGAGGATGTCAGGAGTTATGCATTGCTGGAATCCTTTTCCTACAAAATGCTATTCTTACTTTGTGTAATAAGAAGGAAATGAAGGATGGATGGAGAAAATAAGAAAGGAGGAGGGAGGGGTGAGGTAAGGAGGAAGAGAGGGAAGATCTTTTTATATTTTTAATTGTTGTAAAACATACACATCACAAAACTCCTATGCTGTTGTTCTTTGCACGTGCTGGGTGGGCACCTTGCCTCTCCAGCCTACAGCTGTGTTCATAGGAAGTATCTTCACAGGGTTGCACAGTCTCCAGAATGCCTTCAGAAACAATGCCCATGCCTCCTCCTCCTAGTCCCTGGTAGCCATCTTTCTGAGTTTGACCTTTCATGATAACCAGTGTCGAGGAGAAGCAGGCAGTGCTTGTCTTTTTGCTTGTGACTTATTTCACTTAGCGCAATGCCCTCTAGGCTGCTCGGTGTCGTAGGGAGTGTCTGAATTGCCTTCCTTCTTAAGGTTCTGACCTTGACCCTTGAATAACTGTATTCATCTCTCCCCACATTTGCTCTCTCTGAGTGATGCCACTGCAGGTAGAGTGTGCAAATCTTGCTTTATGATGTCGCTTTAAAATATTTGCCTGCTTGATTAGGGCTCTAGAGTAGTGACAATCACCTAGAATTTCCTGATAGATGCTGTGAGTTGGTACCAGAGAGCCCACGAACAGACTGAGCAAGAGCACACAACACTAGACATACTACCTCAAGCCACTATGAGGTGGTGATCAATGGCTAGTGTGTAAATGGGTGGCATTTATGAAACCCTTTAGTTGTGTGACGGAGGCAACAATACCATTGCTGGTGTTATTGTGAATTTGTTTTTGGTTTAAGTATTAACGTTATTTTATTTTTAGATTTTGGTTTAGGTATTAATGTTATTTTATTTTTAGATTTTGTTTGTTTGTTTTTTAGACAGGTTCTTGTGATGTAGCCTAGACTGGTTTCAATTGCTGGCTACATAACCTAGCTGGCCTTAACTTACCATGTTCCTCCTGCCTCTGCTTCCTGAGTACTCGGAATTCAGGCAGGAACCACCATACCTGACACATGAGTTTTGTTCTCCCAAATAAATCTGCCTTTCGCCTGCCCACTGAGAACCTTTACTTTTCACTGTTGTGTTATGCTTGACCCTACGTTGGCTCTGGGCTCCTGCATTCATTTTCAAAAGAGACTATGAAGAATGATCTTATAGTATTTTCAAAGCTATCAACATTTGGGTATGGAATGCCTATTTTTCTGTTTCAGTTCTAAGTGTTTTCTTTGTACAATATAGAGGTAAATATACGCCCATGTATACATATATATGTATATATCTAATTACATAGTGCTCAACTCTGTTAATTTCTTTTATTTGACAAAGTGGTACATTTCTTTATTTCCCAGATGAAACTCTCTTGCTGTTTCTAAATCTACAGTCCCTGATCCCTGCAGAACCAGCTTTTTAAAATGAAGATTTGGGGTCTCCATAACAAACCTCTCGAAGCTGAATCTATGATGGAGCAGCCAAGAAATCTGCATTTTTAGAATAATTTATTGAGGTCCACACATGCAACATTAAGTGTTTTAAGTGCACAGTGGCATTTAGTATACCTGCCACATTCTGTAACTACCACTTCTAGTGTAGTTCTAAAACACTCATGCCACGTCAAAGCCCAATCTCTTACCCAAAGAAGAGTCTGGCTTCGTCAATGGCTCCTGGTTATCAGGGTGTGCTCTGGCCTGTGAAGACCATTGTCCTTCATGTCATGTGCGAGGGGACACAAAATTCGGCACTGAATTGCCCAGGTTAGTAAATCTTGACTCCTAGAAGCTAGAATTTCAACTAGATTCTGTTAATAACTGTATGTCTTAGTGCTGTGTGCCTCAGATCACATTTCTCATCCTGGAAGGACTTGGGTCCCATTATATACCCAAGAAGCAAACATCAGTGCATCCATCTTTACAGAGTTTGAAATGTCAACTTCATCACCCTTTCCCTTGGACTTCTCTACAGACACAAAGAGACCCATGGATTGGAGTCCTTGTTGGGGGACTGGGCTTCTGCCCTGCTGCCCTGGGAAGCCCCTAACTCTGTTAGAAAATACTGAACATGAAGGGGTTTGGCCTGAGAATGTGAGGCCTTCAGTGCCTCAGGGGCTACTTTCATTTTTAAAGTTCTTTTAATGCCTCCTCTGTTTTTCAGAGTCTCATTTGGCTCCTCAAAAAGGCTTGAGATATATAGCCACCATGAAAAGGAGACAGACACGTTATAACACATGAGCAAAACAGTTTGAAATATTGATGCCTTTAAAAGAGGTCTCTCTCTGGGTTGAGAATATGGCCATTTCTTACTTAACATGTTAACTCCCGGACCAACACCAGCATCCTTAAATGAGCTCCCTGCTAATCCAGGCCAGCCTTGTATGAACTGTTCATTCACCTAATCTAGCATGCACCAGGGCCTGAGCATGTGTTGTCTGTGATAACGAAGGCTGTGATAACACAAAGCGGTTGATCGCAGATCTAAACTGGCATTTGGTTTACCCTGACAATAACATGAAAATATCTCTATAGATGTGCAGATAAACGCACAGACAGATCCCCCCACCCTACCCTGTGTTTCCATCCCCTGGAACTTAGAGACACAGGCTTCACCTGGATACAAACACAGCAGCTAATCCCTCCTGCTTCGCAATAGGGAAGGACACTACCCCAGGCTGAAACTGTCCCCAAAGGCCCGTTCTCCCCCTCAGCCAAGGAAGGTGTCTGTCACTGGGAAAAAGGGTGGGGGCTATATTTGTAAATGTTAACAAAAGCTAAATACGAGGTTTTGCTATGGTAAGAAAATGCCACACTCCCCTTCTCCATAAATTGGGTTTCCAGGAAGCAATCCCTCCCCCCCAAGAAACGGCTTGTGGGGAGGGCAAAGCATCCAGCTGGGTTGTAGGAGTAATAAAGAAGGAGAATCAATAGGGCATGCAATGGAGCCAAGGTGCTGCCATTTATCACGCCGCTTCTCTGACTCCAATCATTCATCATGTTCAATGAGGCAGCAAATAGGAAAATGACTATTTGTATCAAACACATCTGCACTCATCCACTGAGGTATTTTATTCCCATTAACTCTGAAAGTAAAATACGCAGAGTTTTCTAGCTCCTTTCAGCTCAGGTTGGCAGAAGAAATTCACAGCCCCTGAGCACAAACATCGCATGAGTTTGCATAGCTTTTCTGAGGAGCATTTGGGGTGATGTCTTGGTCTGGATCGGCTAACCTGAGGTTTTAGCATGAGGCTCTGAAAATGTGGGAGGCTAAACTCACCAACCAACTTCCTGTCTCCCCAGCGATGAGAGCACCATCAAGGATACAGTAAATACTCATTACATTATCTCTCAATGGTTCCTTTTTATCTCATAAATTACCCCTGCTAGGTGGCACGGAAGCTAATTTCACTAAGTCTATGGAAGATCAGATGTAAATGGGCGGATTATCATCATTATGGTGTAATATCCCATGAAATGGGAGCATCATTACTGGTTCTTTTTATGAGGTGCGCAAGTTTATTTCCGCTGCAAACGCGCTGCTGTGGCCTTCGGCAGGACAGAGAAGGAGGCAGTTGCCGCAAAAAGGAGCATGGGGTTTCAAGGCAGGATTTTCTCCAGGCCTGGAAAGGAGAGGGCCTCTGCCTAGAGAAAGGTGAGTGTAGCCAGGTTAGTAGACAGCTCCCTCTGGGCATGCTCTGTGGATTTTGAGGCCAGCAGACCTGTGCTGCCTCTCAGCTCCCCTACCTATCACCACCACCCACTGAGCTCTGGAACCTCACCTCTGCCTCTCTCCCCTCACCTCTTCCCCCACCCATCAACCCCATCCACCCAGCCCTGGAACTTCTTCAGACCTTTGAGCTGACCTTCGATTCCATCATTCTTCCTGGTTTCTCTGGTAATTAGACTGATTTTTCCAGTTTAGGTTTTGTGAATTCCTCTGTGTGTGTGTGAAAAGACTTGTCCTAAATCCTGAAATAAAGGAAGGAGTGCTCTGACACACACCCCTTCAGTCTTATAGGCCCAGAGAGAACCCACAAGACGTAAGCCAGAGCTTTGCTGAAGCTAGGGCCAGCTGAAACAGGACCAGCTGGGTGCCAGGCCGCCTCCCTCTATGGAATTGTCCTTTTAACCCAAATGGAAGGGCAGTTCTCTGAGGGCCTAGAATTCTAATCCCACCTCTGATTTGTCTTCTGCTCATTAAGTTTGGCATGTATAACTGATTATTTTGGGAGCAATCTGGTGGCATCTGCTGGTAGCTGTAGGCACAGAATGTGTCAGTCACACTAGGCAGTAAACACACACACACACACACACACACCACTCACCACTCACCATGCATGCACACCCACAGTGATTTCTTGCAAATATCTCATTCAGTGTCCCGTTCTCTGTGTATGTCTGGTATATTTAATATCCATGTATCATGGGCTTCTAATATCATCACAAACCATTAGCCTTGATGGCGTATTATCAGGGGAAGACGGACAGAAACTAGTTAGTTTAAGGGATTGTTAGAGAATTAGACGACAGCAGGGATACAAGAAAGAGAGAGAGAGAGAGAGAGAGAGAGAGAGAGAGAGAGAGAGAGAAGGAGAATTAAACTTTAAAATGAGAACATAGCCCAAATCATAGCTCAAAAATTAAAAACTAATTCGTACAGCCTGTAGTGCGTAAACACCCATTCATATATCAGTGGCTCATCCTCATGTAAGCTAAACTAATTTTTCTGACGTCAAGACTTTGGGAGCTCACCTCTCAAGTTGGGTCTCAAGTTGGTGACGGTCAGCGGCTAATTTATATGTGTTTCTTGACACAAGCTGCACCCTGGCACTGTCATAATAACACCACACTACTTGACAGTGAAATACCAGTCTGGGGTGTTAATTTTATTATTAAGTTCCGCTGCTGTGATCCCCTTAAAAAATGCCTTTCCTGCATGATCTTTGTGAAAGACACTTAAAGGGATCCATAAACAAAGAAATATTGATATGGAAACCGTTTAGTACTGTGCACGACCATTTTCACATAAGAAAAACACTTTAGAGTTTGGTTTTTAGACATCTACCCCCTACTGGTGATATTTATTCTTATTTAGCTACAAAAAAAAAAAAAAAAAAAAAAAAGTTGCAAGCAAGCATAGGAGGAGATGGAATCATTTGAATATCTCAATGATGTGATTGTGTCTGTGTTGAATTATTAAATCTCAGCCTTTGTGAGCCCTGACACTAAGGTAATGGGGTAGGCTGAAAAGCTGTCCTATCTCTGGAGCCTCAGTTCTGCTGTTCAGAGCCTGCACACATTGGCGTGTCCTTACAGATGAGTTCTGGCCCCTCTTTGTCTCTGGTTTGTGGACGCTGGAGACCGAAGAAACCTGTCTTTTCTGTCCCTGGAACCTGTCCAGATCTGGCAGCTCACCAGGCACCCAATTTAGAAATGGTGTGTTCCAAAAGGGCCTGCGGTTTTATAAAGCAGCTTCCTTTGCTTAGACATCTATGAGTCGAGGGAGCCTGCTGGGTGCCCTCCTCTTCCCTAGGGCTGGGTCCTTGCACCTCCTGTGGGCTCCCGCAGTGTTTGTTCTTCTGAAGCCTGCCTCAGAATGGCTTCCCTCTTGACCTTCCTCCTCACAACAGAGAGCTAGCTTGGTCTCCACCCACAGTGTGCAATCATCACAACACTTTTGCTCTCCCTCCAGGGCAGCACTCACATGAGAGTATCCAGGGGTTCCTAGGGTTAAAGGGGTGGAAGATGGGCCTCTGAAGCCTCAGAACTGCAGGGGTTCCGTTTCTGCCCAGTGGATGGTGCCCCGAGGTGTGCAGTGCATGGAGCCGCCAGACTGCTCTCCTGCAGGGCTGTGTGGAGATGGGAGGAGAAGAGGGTTCTGGGGCTGAGCAGGTGTCTGCTGTATGTGAGGCCACTTTGTCACAGGCAGCATCTACATTCCCACATCCCCTTTCATTCTTACTCCCCATGGCCGCCATTTCCAGTCTTCCCTGTTGTGGGAAGCAAGAAAGATGGCACCTCTCAGAAGTCTGAGGCCTTGGTGACTCAGGACAGCTGGCACAGTCCTGGACTAGCACTCTGGGCAATCCCCATGGCACTGAGACTGTCCACCACCCCATCACTGCCACCTCCCACCTTACAGCTCTACATAGGGATCAGGGGTTCCTTACAGAATTTGAATTTTCATTATTATTGCTTTTTAAAAATATAACTAAAACCCCCTTTGGGGTGGAGCCTGTTGGGAGAAAGAAAAGCTAACAGGCTCTTTCCACCGACCAACCCTCAGGGTGTCATGGCACCTGACCTGGGCCATTATTGGAAATCAGGGAACCAGAGCAGAAATGGAGAAGAGCTGGGACCCTGTGTTACACTGTAGATGCTTGATCCACATGCTTCCATCTCCACTGGAAGATGCAATGGCCACCTTCCTCCTCCAGGCTGTGGAGAAAGACCAGGTTAACATGCCACAGCTCTAAAGGCTAAGGAAGCCCAGAAAACTTGGGAGTGTGCTTAGAAGAGAGAGGAAAGGGACCCTGGGAAAGCCAGTGGCTCCTGACCCATCTTAAGCCCATGTACCACAAGGGATCCATATGTTCCCCAGAAACAAGAGGCCTGCTGTTTGCTTCCTTAGAGATGTGGGGGAGTGGATACAACTGGTGTATGGCCCATCAGCTCCTTAGGGAGAGCACCCTGCCTATGATAAGCTTTTAGTGGCAGAGAGGCCTGTGTGGCTGTGGTTGTGGCTGAGGCTGGGGCTGGGGTTGGAGCTGCTCTCATGGAGAGCACTACCTCTACTCTGCAGGTTTTCAGAGCTCTTTCTATCAATGGTCTCCATCCCTCCTACAATAACCAGGCCCTTTGCTACTCTTGACAAAGGACAACATCTACCACCACCAAGGAGCCTGCTCCTCTTCTCTCATGCCAAAATAACAGCAGTTCTCACAGCTGACCCTAGAAGCCATGGGAGTCGCAAACACCGCAGGAATGGCTTCCAGGGTAGCTGATGCCAGGTACAAAGTCCTTTGTCCTTTGGACCTCATGCCCTTGTAAGATGAGTGCCAGTTGCTTTTCACTGGAAAGCTTACCCAGCCTACAGGCTCTGGACGTGAAGCCAAGGGCTTAAGCAGAGAGTGCAGTCAATAACCAGAGGGGGAAGAAAGGCTGAAAGTCCGGTGGGCAGATTTTGTGGATGGCTAAGGGGTTTATGGAACAGCATGAGGCTCAGGGGACTGGCTCTGCTGCTCAATGAATGCATTTGGAAAACTATCTGCATTTGAGCTTCTGATTATAAAACTAGAATTTGAGAAGACACTGTCTAAGGCTTTTCTTCCTACATAAGATTTTGGAATCCAAGGAAATTACAGTGTGCACCACCTCCTGCAACCCCACGGAAAACTCCACCACAGAGAAGTCTCTTCTAACAAGATTTCAGCAATAATGGACTCCTCTAACAAGACTAATATAATGAACAAAGTGTTCATGAATCTGAAATAATGTATTAAATTTCATATGGCCTTTTAAAATTGAGAGAGGGGGAGTAGAAAAAAACGTACAGAAGCCATTATGAACGTAAGAACCTTGAGAAATGGCTCCATTAAGTTTAGTAAATATTTGTTGGAACCCAGCTCCATGCCGAGCACAGTGCCAGGCACAACGGGAGGGAGGAAACGGGACCTGCCTGTGAAGAAGTCAGGGAGGATCACAGACAGAGTGTTGTCAAGATGTTATTTCAAAATGCTGTGATAATGGCAGAGACAGATATCCCTGGGGTACCCTGGGGCCTCAACTCAGCCAGGAGAGATTTCTGGAAAATTGTTATGGGAAGTGACGTCTATTTAACTTTAAAAACAGGACTTCAGGCCTTATTGTTGAACCCAAAATTCTTCAAGACTTGCAAGTCTTTCTGCATAGAGTCTCCTCTTAGGGTTAGGTGCTGAAAGGTTCCACAGTCCAGTTTTCATCCTCCAGGAGAGAGAATACCATTGGCCAACAATTCCCGGGAATAACAGGAGTAGAAAGTGGCTCAGACTCTCCTAATTCCTTTCCAACCGCTCTGTGCACTGATGTAGGGTTTGTTTCAAATATGAGCTTCAGGCCCAGATTTTAAATATCCTGGATATATTCTACCGTGAGGAAAGTTGTTTGGGATCATGGACTAGGCTTACAGGTTTCAGGTCTGAGTTCTGAGTCCTAACCCAGACCAGTCTTGTTACCCAAGAGCTCAGGAACCTCTTCAAAGTTCTGGATCATAACATGTTAGGGGGAGACGATAAAGTACAATATCAATGGAATCCCAGGTGGGGGCCGAGGAGTCTGGATTTTTTGCTAAGCACAATCAGTGTCTTCAATCTGCCCTAATGGGCTCCCCATGAGGCAACTTAGATGTATAGCATTTCAAGCTAAAATTGGCTTTCTTTGTAGAAACAAAATTAAAACTTCATGTTGACTATAGAGCTATGTGTGATCTACTGCAGATTCCAGATATGGTCTGTGCTTTTGGAAAGAAATGTTTAAGTATCATTAGAGCTGTAAAAAGAAGGCTTTGTCTTTTCAAAGAGGACTTGAGAACAAAAGTAAGAAGACAAACTACGGGTCCCTAGAAGAGGAAACTGGCTTCCAGAATAGGATGAACCTAATAAATTTGAAGTTAGGATATGCTTGCCTTTTATTACATTCTATAGAGCTGCCAAGAGGGGGAGGACTACAGTGCCAGGACCATTTGTTGGTTTCTTAACCAACTGAATGACTATCTTTCAAGGGTATGCTGGTATGGGTGCTTATGATCATGGAAGGCATCAGGCCCTAGAGAGATGCCTCTCAACTTTTTAGGCCCAGCTAACAGGGAAACCATAAGAGAGAAAGAGAAAGGCGGGGAAGGAGGGGAAAAAATCCAACCTTAACCTATTCCTGTTTGGCATTTATAGAAATCTGAAAGATGGAACAGAACATATAGTCATCAAAACTGCAGATGATGCTAATCGGGGAGAGAGCTGGGGCTCAACAAGTCCTCGCCAAGGGTAAGGAAATGAGCTAAACACAAGACCAAGTATAACCAGAATGAATGCAAGCTTCTACCCAGGGGTCCAGAAAATCAATTGTGCGAGTTCAGATGAGATAAGCACAAGCCAGTGGCAGCATTTACAAAACAGGTAAAAAATCCCTGAAGACCCAGCGTCTGAATCGACTACAAGCTCAGTGGCAGCGGGGCCAAATAATCTAATAGGGTTTTAGGCTAGGGCGAGGGAGCTGCGGGCCCTCCTTTACTCTGAACTACTCAACCCATATCTAAAACTGGTCTCCCACTCAGGGTTCCATGCTCCAAGAAGAGTGTATACAAACCAGAGTGTCTCCAGAGGGATGTGCAGGACAGGCAAAGGCCAAACGCTTTCTTATAAAAAGCTAAGTCAGGAAGGACATATGCGCTGACCGCTAATGCTCAAAAGGAACTGCATGTGGAAGTCTGATATAAGGAGGAACCTTCTAGCAAAACTGTTGAAAACTGTGACAGACTGCTTTGGGAGAGAGTGGTATCCACCCTTGGACACAGGGCTACCAGAACGAGGTAGGGAGATGCTCTCCATAACGGATTGATACGAATTGCTTTTCTAGTCCCTGTGACCAAATACTTGACAAAGCAAGGAAGGGGAGAAAGGACTCGCTTTGGCTGGTGGGTTGAGAAGATGAAGCCCATTATGGTGGGAAGGCATGGTGGGCAAGCTGGTTCATGGCAGCCACTGGGACTCATAGCCGGCTCGCATCTCACTGAAATAAGAAGCAAAGGGGATGGGAAATGGGGCTGTGCTGTATAACTCAAGGTCTGCTGCTCAACAAATGGCTTCCTTCCAAAGAATCTGCAACTTCTCAGCATAATGTCATCAGCTGGGGACCAAATGCTTCAGCCTGTAGAGGAGCATTTCACATCTAAGCCACAACAGGCTTCCCTTTATAATTTTTTCTGCAGCCATTCCATCTAAAAATGCCAGGATGTAGTATTTTCATTCTAAAACAAAACAAAACAGATCACTGTCACAGCCTAAGAAGACATAGATAATCCTATAGATATTGGGAAATAAGTGCTCCGAGAGAGAGGGAGTTACTAAAACTGCTTCTACCATACATTCTGAGCAAAGCAGAAGAAAGATGACACCTCTGGCCCCCAGCCCAGGAAGACCCCAAGTGTGTGGGAGGGAGAGAAGACTAGGGGTAGATGGGACCAGGGGCTGGCTGGGGCTGGTTGTTGAGGACCCTTGGTGTTATGATAAGATGTTCCCTCTGCCTCTAAGAGGAAGAGGGCGGGGACTAGTGGAACACATGAATCAGACTTAGGACAATGATTCTGGTGGATTCAGAGAAGATGGACTGGACTCTGGAGAAATTAGAAGCAGGAAGACTATTTGGTCATTTCCAGGCCTAAGGGCCTTGATGCCATAAAGTAATATGAAATGTGAATGTTTCTTAATGAAAATGCTTTTAAGGGAACTAATAGGGAGAGGAACTATGTGTCCCCACAGAAACAACAGGAAAGATCTGGACAGGTTTAGCTGTATGACCTCAGGCCAGGGCCAGGGCCAGGGCGGACCAAGACACTTTACACACAGCCCACAAGGTCTGGGCAAATGAGTCCTGCTAGAACTGCATTTCAATCAAGTGGAGTTGGCGGGGTTGATATCAGGCTTTTACCAGGGTCTGGAGCTTTCAAAGATAATAACAGATGAGAACAAGGGTCCCGTCCTCAGGAGCTGGGCCTGCACTCACAGATAGGACATGATGTTCTGCTGGACGTGAATCCTCCAACAGAGGATCATCCAGAGATGGGGACATTCTAGGACAACGGTTGCTCAGACAAACTGAGCTCTCTACACAATCATGTGTATACTCAAAGGAGAACAAGAACATTGTCAAGCACAAATGTGTCCCCATGTTTCCCAACTTAGCCAGGAAGTTTCTGATTTCATTCTTCTTTTCTAAATAGGATTTGTCAAGATATCAAATCAAAACTTTCCATTTCCTGAGAGCATCCAATACAAAGCAAAGCTGCACTTCTGATGCCCTAAACCCTCTAAGAAGTCATCTCTAGTCCCTGTGCTTTTTAAAAAATTATTATTAATTGATTGCAATTTATCAACAAATCTGTTCATTCCTGGTGGCCCACGATTGGAGCTCCTTTTAACACTCAATGTTGGCACCCTAATCAGCTTTCTTCTTTAGGATCTGGTGTCACTATATTTCATATAGTTCCTGTGACCAATTACCTGGCAAAGCAAGTAAAGGGAGAAAGGACTTACTTTAGCTTGTGGGTTGAGAAGATAAAGTCATGCAGGTCTGTAGTGGCAGGAGGCAGCCACTGGGACTCATTGCCTGCTCATAAATCAGTGAAATGAGAAGCTAGATGAAATATATACACCACTAGGAATGGTGGGCTAGCATAGGCCCAAGCACAGACCTTGGGCTACCCTTTGTCTATCTGATGTAGTCCAGAAACCAGCTGCTTCTATGAAAACTCCTGCTATCTCTCCCATGAAATGCTCCATCCTTTGAGACTCCACCATGCCATTGATTTCCTCCACTGATTCGACTCCACTGAGTTCCTCTGACAAATATCAGAATTTTGCAAGTATTTTCACAAGTTCTTCATTGCTGGTGAATTCCTTGAAGTTAAAGACTCTATCTTGCCGGGCACTGGCACATGCCTTTAATCCCAGCACTTGGGAGGCAGAGGCAGGCAGATTTCTGAGTTCCAGTGAGTTCCAGGACAGCCAAGGCTATACAGAGAAACCCTGTCTCAAAAAAAAAAAAAAAAAAAAAAAAGGACTCCATCTTACTTGTCTTTATGTCCCCTTTGTCTAGCTTGGGAACAAATGTCCCACCCTTAGGAGTCAGGTCAGTGCTCACAGCTGGATCATGATGGTCTGCTGGATACGACTCTTCTCACAGAGAATCAGTAAGAGATGGGGATATTCTAGGACAGCAGTTGCTCAGACAAACTGATCTCTCTACACAATCATGGCTATATTCAAAGGTCTATACTCAAACAGATGATCTGTTATGCTCATAAGAGACCTACACAATCATCTAAACCATACTGTCAAACTCAAATGCCTACTGAATAGACAGAGAGGAAACTCAAATGCCTACTGGGACTCTTCAGGTAATAGACAGTGAGGGAGAACAGAAGAGCCAGTGGCTGTCTGACAATACATATTCTGTTGGTGCCAATGAGCTTTCACTGGGAAAGAATGTGAGTTGCCAGATCTTCCTAGCCTGAAGAAAAGTAATCATATTCTACAAATTCAAGTGTTTCAAAATACTGCATAAGCTTAATAAAATAAGTCTGTGGGCCAGATTTCGTTTTTGTACCACCAAATTGTGACTTCAGATCCAGCGATTAGTTACCCAGAGGCAAAGTAGACCCCAACTCGGGTTACCCAGAGGCGAAATGGACCCCAACTCAGGTCTTAAGAATTACACCCCGGATCATGTTCTTGGGAAAGAGTGCCAGATCTGACACTCAGGCAGAAGTGCAAGATCTTGGCATGAAGGAGACATGAGTAATGACCTAGAGATGAGATCCAGATGTGCCATGTTATAGGCTCAAGACAGTCTCAAGCGTTTGCTTCCCACTACTAATACTGGACCCATGTTACCTTCTTATGAGCAAATGTAATTGTTAATATTTTAATTAAAATTGGATTCCTATCAGTATGATTCCTGTAATTGCGTAGAATATAAAGTTGCTGTGCAGGACCACTAAAAGCCACTGGCAGTCACCTGGTTCAGACCTCTGGCAGATCTTGCAGAGCTGACATGCTCAGTTAGCGTCTTTTAAACTTTAGATTCCAGTTTCTGTCTGCAGCGTGTATCCTTCTGCTGTCGGACGTTTTCTCCATGATTTGTTCTACCCCTTTCTTCTTCTGGTGGTGTCTGTTTTCTACTAGAATTCCTATTAGCAGTCCTTCTTGTTTCCTCCTCCTGAAAAGTCTGTTTCCTTAGAGACTCGCTAGCCGTCCGTCACCCCAGCCTTCCTGTTGACTCTAGTTCTGCTTCTGCTCTCTGAGTCCCTGGCGTTTTCTTGCTCTAAGGATGCTCTCTTTCACCACTTTCCATGTTGTGCCATGGCTTCTACCTTGTTCCAAGTCTCCTGCTAACCATAGTTGGTTTGTTTGAAGTCTCTTGTTCTCTGACCTGTTCTGGATTCCTTCTTTATTCCTTCCAACCTCTGTGTTTTCCATTAGAACTTCTCTCAAACGTCTGACAGACATTGGTTATCAAACCCCATTTAGAAACAAAGAAGTAGCCAGGCCTAGTAAGGAAGGACTGTAATTATGACTACAGTCCTACATAATTATGAATTCAGGGGCCGTTTGTACTACAGAGTAAGTTCAATGTCAGCTGGGCAACTTGATGAGACCCTGTCTCAAAATAAACGTTAAAACAACAACAACAAAAGCAGCAAACAGCCTGAAGATCGAGTGTAGTGGCTGCATAGCAGGCAGAAGGCTCTAGGTTCAGTCACCAGTCCTCACCCCCCCACCCCTCCCCAGAGTGAAGCAGTAATGACTAACTAGCAAAGCACTGCACAGATGATCTGAAGCTCTGTGTGTACGTGGAGCATCCTGATTGTCGGGCTTCACAGAACAGAAGCCCGCTATTGTGATTTGGGGACCTCCAAGGTCATTATCCTCTAGCAAGTGTTATGAGTGACAAATCCTCCAGTTGCTGAGAGCAAATAAGGGAAGAGGGCTTCCACTCACCATTTACTAGGAAGGTTTTCGGTTCATTCCCCTCGTTGGTTCAGCTCTGTCTCAACCTTACTTTAACGGGGAAAAACCCAATCCGTTCTTGTTCAACACCTTCCTGGGGAAACTCTTTAGTGTACTCCCAGCAAGCAAGGGATGGGGGAAGCTAACTTTCAGTTTGCTCTCTATTGCTACGGTAAACGCCATAACCAAAAGCACCTTGGAGAGGGAAGGCTTGCCTTCCGATCCAGATCACGGTCCATCACTGAGAGAAGCTAAGGCAGGAATTCAAATAGGACAGGAACCTGGAGGCAGGAACTGGAGCAGAAACCGTGGAGGAACACTGTTTCCTGGCTTGCTCCCAGGCTACCTTTCCTACATCTGGCAGGAGTATGGCTCAGAAGTGGCTCCTCCCACAGTGTCTGGGCTCTCTCACATCAACATTCATCAAGAAAATGCTCACAGACTTGCCTACCACCAACCGGATACAGACATTTTCTCAACCAAAGCTCCCTTTCCCCAGGTGACCTTAGCTTCTGTCTAATTAACAAAACTAACCAACAGACTAACTTACTCTTAAAAGATCCTCACCTGGCTGCTGCTCACAAGCTCCTCAAACTGCTTCCTTAAAGGTTGCCTCCAAACTGCAGGATCCCAAGACTGTGTAACATTGTTACACAATCCAAGCTTCCGCAGACTTTGGTCTCTTCTCAATTGGGGAGTGGAGGTGGGTGTTCTGTTAAATTTTTACGTTGGACTTGTACATCCTACCTTCCAAATATTGGATGATTTTCTCCTCCTTGCCTGCTCCGTTTGGGACTTTTCTTCTTTTTAAACCATTTTAGAAGAGATTCACTGAAAATCTGAGGCAAATACATGTGTTCAATCTACCATACATAACCGAAAGTACTCTAGAAAATTTAGGTTTGTTTTTCGATGCCTGTCAGCCTAAGACCATCTTACTTAGGCAGGTAGATGGGCGTGGCCAGCCAGGCCCATTCCATACTCTTACCATGTAGTCTGATTGATGTGTCCACACACATAAACGTGTCCTTTAGGTCCTCTTATATAAAATTTTGTGTGGCGATCTAAGTCATATATCTGTCACATGACTGTTCCAGTCCTGATAAAGTATTTGAATACTTACCTTTTTCTTAATTTTTCAGAAAGGTTCCCATGTCAACAATTTTAACAATTTAAGCTTAGTACAATGTCGTTTTTTTTTATTCTGTGCCTTACTAATAGCTAGTTATACTTTACTAATGTGTGCAATTATATTTATATAATCATAATGCTAATTTGAGCTGAATCATAAGAGAGTCCTGTAATGTTAGTTATGAGGACACTGTCTGTTCCTGTCTCTCATCAAAGCACTAACCAGCCTTGACTATGCTTAGCATCTTTTTTTTTTTTCTTTTTAATTTGGCTTTTTCAAGACAGCGTTTCTCTGGGTAGCCCCGGCTGTCCTGGAACTCTCTCTGTTCACCACGTTGGTCTTGAACTCAGAGATCTGCCTATCTCTGCCTCCTGGATGCTGGGATAAAAGGCGTGTGCCACCACTGCCAGCTCTGCTTAGCTTCTAAATCAGGCATAATCAGGGCGCCATGGCCATAGACTGTACAGTTATCAGGGATAGTCGATGGGTAGTAGCAGCAGACATTCTATTTCCGACAATACGCTGGATTTCAGTGGGGAGAGAAGCATTGTATTGGACATAAGGCTTATGGTCAAGGTAATAGTAAACAAAACAGCAGAAAGTGAAAAATGTTAAAAATTACTCTCGCCAGTCCCACAAAACAAAAAAAAATAATAAAAATAACTAAAAATTTAAAATAAACAGTAACTAGATTCCTTTTGTTTATTATTCTTTAGGCCTACAACCAGCAACATCTGGGGAAAGCCATAGGGAATAATCTCATATTTAGTATTCTGGGTGCTCCCATGTGGTCCTATTCATAGCTCTAGGAGCTCTTACACTATCCTATGCCAGGATAATCAAGTAATCAGACCAAAATAAGGACCCAAGTGGTAGGATTGTTGCAGTTCTGCATTCTGTAACCTCCTGAAGACAAGCCCACAAATTGCAGGGATTTGACTCTTTCCAGGGAACTCAGAGCCATGCTGGACCATGGTCTGCAACTGGGCAGGGAAGGAACCATCTCCAGTTATATGAGCCTGACACCCTCTTTCTTGCCTGTGGATGTAATCAAATCCAGTATTTGGGAAACTATTGTATTTCCAGCTCTAAAACTTACCAGTTGGCCCTGAACTGTGTAGGATGACATAGCAACATCTCTTTCCTGGGAAGAAAGAAAACAATAATTTCATTTTGATCTGAAGGAATTTAAGTGGGAGTTGTAGCGTCCCTCCCCCATATTTGGCTTCATATACATTTTTACCATGGAATACATTGGTTAAGTAGAAGTGGTGGCTTGAATAAGAATGGCCCCCATGGGCTCATATATTTGAATGCTTAGTCACCAGGGAGTGGCACTATTTGAGAAGATTAGGAAGTGTTGCTTTTTGGAGTAGGTGTGGCCTTGTTGGAGGAAGTATATCACTGGAGGTGGGATTTGAGGTTTTAAAAACCCATGGTAGGCCCAGTTCTTCCTCTTGGGGTGGGAGTCAGGATGTAGCTCACAGCTACTATGTGCCACCATAATGATAATGGACTAAACTTCTGAAGCTATAAGCAACCCCAAAATTACTTTCTTTTATAAGAGTTGCCTTGGTCAAGATGTCTCATCATGGCAGTAGAATGGTAACTAAGACAGTTACCTACTGGTAACAAAAGCACTTAGCAGTTGAGAGCATACATACTTTGTAAAAGCTTTTGCAATGGAGATCATTATGTTCATAATAAACATAACCCCAGAACTAGAGGCTTATATATAAACAGTGAATGGGTTTAGAGTAGCAAAAATATTCTGATGACTTTAAAAAATAAGCAAACATAAGAGCCAGAATTGTGCTTCAATGGCAGAATGCTTGGGTAGCATGGCAGGCCCTGGGTTCAAACCCAGAACAGAAGAAATAACACACGTGCGCACACACAGGTGCCTACTCACACACACAGGAAAAACAGCACTCCGTGTTGGTTCGACAAGTGAAACATCCTCAGTTGAATATTCCTTTGTGTTCCTCAGTATGTCAGCAATGCTTCTGATTTCTTAAGGCTAATGTCTATATCCCCCAAGTTTGACATGATGTGTTGTTAAAATGAGGAAGATAATGAACTTTTTGAAAAAGGGTAGACTCGAAGTGTCCACTGTTCACGTGAACAAGGTTCAAAGACATGTGGATGCCTTGTTCCTTTTAATGTTGTTCTTTTTATATCTTCAACAATTTGTCAGGAATGTGCCACTAAAGATAATGCCCTTAGCCGGAATCCACGGTAGGAGACTTAGAGCCGACAGCCGACAGTACTCCGTGAATTGGGCAAGGAGCATCATTGCCCTCATTTGCTCAGCATGAGCACCAAGGTCATCTCTCTTGAGCTCTTTTTTAGAATATTTCAATGAAAATTAAAAGGTACGCATTTAATTAATCTCACACAGTAGTAAAATAGTACCTGTGCATTGTTGAGACTCAGCCCTAAGTAGATGACTAGTTATTTTACATCTCTACCTGACATTTCCATCCACGAAAAGCCGAACCAAAGACACAGCTCCCATTTTCCTATCTGTTCTTTCGTGAGGATTTTTAATGGTGATTTTATTCCAAAGCGTGCACAAACATAAATACTGCATTAAGGGAAGATGAATTTATTCTGACCTTTACTGAAAATGCCTGTGAAACAAAGCACTTAGGCATTTATGGCCTGTTAGACGCTCCCATTACCCGCTTCCACACAGAGAGCAAAGGCTTTCCCAGCAAAAGTGATGCTCCCAAGCACAGCAGTTTTACGGAGCACTTAACTGCCGAAGCCAGCTCTCGGTTCTTCACTCGAAGATTGTTTGGGTCCATTTTTATGCACTCAGAAATCTAAAGAAATTAAGGGGCTAGGCAAAACATTGCCTTCAAAAAAAAGAAAGGATGTTTTTGATTGGTTTTGGTGAAAACACATAATGCTTGTAACTGAACAATGATTTATTATTGGGATGGAGATGGTATGCTTGCAGGTTTTGTTGAGTATCTTTACATGCCCCCCCCCCCCGCCCCGCACCTCCCTGAGGGAATCAGTGGCATTGTTCAGTCATTTCAGTTAAAAGTGCCTTTGAATTCTATTTATAATTATTAACCCACAACTGGCCCCTCAGAAAATAGACCACCCTCACTTTGCACAACCGAGATAAGTATTCTCTGCATTTAAATTTCACCATGATCCCTTTTCTTTAGCCTAAACCTCTGAATGCAGAGTTATTTCCTTGATCCAGATTCTTGTGTCAGAGAGTTGAGATGTTAAACCACAGCAAGCATGAAACTTTAAAACCCCTGATGCATGATGAATGGGCGCTAGGCAAAGCAGCTTAAAACCTATGCTTTTGCTTCTCTTTAAACACTTGAAATTGACAGTGCCATAGATCAAACATTTTTACTGAGAGGAGAAGCTTCGGCAGTTTAACTTAAACAAGTGCACAGTTATCATTTTCTCCAGACCTCACCCCTCCACAGGACCCCTTCCTCCTGGCAGGTGTGTGTGTGTGTGTGTGTGTGTGTGTGTGTGTGTGTGTATGTGTGTGGGGGGGGGAAGAGAGAGAACCTGTGCACTTGAGGCCTGTGCAGTTAAAATACAAAGCATCTGCTTGTAACCCGGAGGGAGTGACAAGGCCCAACTTCCCCCCATCGACCCTCAGCCCACCCAGCCTCACCCCCAGGATGACAGGAGGCGGGAGGGGGCTTCCACTCGGAGTACCAATGGGAGCATGCGCTATCAGTTCACCTCTTCCCACCATTGCCACCCATACCTCCCTCTCCCCCTCTTGCCTTCTTCCTCATCTTCCCACCT
>NW_022196914.1:55150334-55159520 GCF_008632895.1 Mastomys coucha
CTCTCTCTCTCTCTCTCTCTCTCTCTCTCTCTCTCTGCCTCTAGACTCTAGCCCAGAGGTTCTCAACCTGGGGGACCCTTTCACAGGGGCCGACCAAGACCATCTGAAAACACAGATATTTATATCAGAATACATAACAGCAGCCAAATTGCAGTTATGAAGTAGCAACAAATATGATTTTATGGTTGGGGTCATCACAACATGAAAAACTGTATTAAAGAGTCACATTAGGAAGGTTGAGAATCACTGCTGTAACTAACCCATGCAGAGATTGGAACAGAGTTCTGGTCAGGTGCACCTAGAAAGTGGAAGGCCCAGGGCCTGCATAGGAAGTATTCATCTAGGGAGGGAAGGCAGGCCAGCTCTTACCCTACTGGATCATCAAAGAAGATCACTGCTGAAGTTTGGAAGATGGTGCTGGGCAAAGGCAGAGAGACTCAACAGAGGGCCTGGTTGGTTTAGGACTTTGACCCAATGGACAGGGAGGCAGAGGCCAGTGTTCTACTCCCCCAGTCTGAAGCAGCTTTAAAGTTCCTCTTCATTCTAAAGGAAGCAAAGCTCTTCCTGGGCTTCGAGCCACTCAGAAGGGCGAATGCCTTGGGGACTTCCTGGTGGAAAATACAATAAATGGACACTCATTCATCTGGATGTGCCCTTGGTTTTTGCCTTTTAATGAAATTAACTTGGTATTTGCCCTTGGCAAATGTTCTAGAGATTCACAGTGGATATCCACGTTTGAATATAAACTATAGCATCAAACCTGTGAGTTTTATAAAATGAAGGTCCTGCTTTCTGGTCCATTGTTCTATCTTAGCAATGAAAAAGCCTCCAGAGTCCCAAGTCTTATTCTGCCCCATGCCACGTCAGCCTTAAGCAAAATGACCAGAGCCAACCACACACTTTCTAGGGGTCTCCAGGTTGGTGGGAGGGCTTGGAAGGTTTGAACTCCTAGAGACTGTGCTCAAACCTAAACACCTTTCCTGGAGTTCCTACATAGGGAAAGATTTCAGTGCAGATAAACCCCAGAACTATATCTGTCTTTAGTGGTTTTCATGTATAGTCAGGCTACAGTTTCTGAATGTCATCTGTCCCAATTAACTGTAAAATTCTGTCAGTTATGAGATATGGAAGGAAGACAGTGGTGACATAATTAGAACTTATACATAATAAATAGTACATCTGTAGTATTTTAACCTCCACTAACAGTTATGAGATCAGTGTGTGGGCCAATTAACTATGGAGTTTTTTTTTAAAAAACCAAGGCTCCATAAACACACTGGTTTTAAATGTCCTAATTAGTAACTTGCTCATTAATTAACTTTCTGATTAATTGTGTAGCAATCTAATTTGTAGATGAGCCACTTAAAGAGTGATACCTTGTAATTCTTTCTTCTGTCTTTAAAATTCCCCCGTAAAATGTGATTTTGTATCCAGCTGGCCTCCTAGTTGTGGAAAACCCATGCTTAAGAGATGCTGTGCAGTTGGCCCCAAACTAAATTTCTGTTAATCTTGTTCTGTGTGGATGGAAGATATTAGTTGGAGGCTAAGGATGTGGGAGAAGAGAGGGTTCAAAAAAAAAAACCCTAAAAAAATGAAAGTAAAAACAGATCAAAACATCTTTATACCTTTGAGTATGAAAATATTTTCTCCTCCTGGAAAAGAAGATAAAATGGACTTAGGCAGGACTTTAATCAGAACCAAATCTTGATTCCAAAACCACTTAGGGGAAAAGAAAATGTTTAAGAAGAAAACTTATTGTGGCCTCCACACCCCTATCATGGACTGTTCCAGACATAATTTAAAACGGTGGACAAAAGGGCCAAGGGCGGATTTCAATAGAAGCCCCCCACGCACTGGAACATCCGGGCTGTATTATTAGCATCAGAAAGGGCTACCAGTCCGGCTTCCACCAGAGCTATTGTTGCCAGGGTGTGTCGCCAGTCCTGTCCTGCAGAAAGCCTTTAGCCCTGATGGCAGATGATTCTCTAAGTGAATAGAGATGAAGGCAGGGATATTAAGTGACTCTATAAAACATCCCGGACACAATTGTGTGATTGATGGAGGACAAAGTGGGAACAGCAGGACAGAGGATCCTGGGAGAAGCAGCCTTGTCAATGCGAGAAACCCATCTCTGGAAACAGCTTCTCCGGGAGGAGTTTGCAGTCTATTTGTATGAGTAATCAGCTGGGCCCCCTCTCTGTCAGCCCTGTTTACTCACTGATTTTCTCAACAAGACAACCATTGACACTGGATGGATGGGGCTAATCTGGCGCAGAACTGGCGGCTTCGCAGAGGCTACAGGTCGAAAATAGAGCGCGGTGCCAACTTCACCTCGCCTAATCTAGCGGCTAATATTTATTAGAGCCAATTTATACCGCTGCTCTCTCAAAGAGCAAGGAAGGCCTCGGTGCAATTAATAACATAGGCGATAACCACAGACAAACAAATAAATAAGGGTTTGTGAACTGTTTGGCTGGTTTTAAGGATGGATGTAAAGGGGGCAGGGTTGGGTTTGCTACCTGGAGCGGGAAAGGAAGAGGGAGTCAAGGAAGCCCTGAAGAGGGGCTGTCTCCCTAGCCAGGCTCATCCAATCTCAGAGCAACAATCGGCTGCAAAGTGGCTTTAGAGCCTACACGAATGTATGTAATTCCACAATGCAGCTAACAGAATCTCTGTACACAGACACCTGCCCTCGCAGAGAGAGGTGCATGCGCACACTCCTGTTGTAAATATCCAGTTTATGCGCATCCCCACCCGCTGAGGGAGACCCAGATCACAAGATTGCTCTGCACTCAGAAGCTAAGCCTGCAGCCACCGAGAAGAGTGGCTATCTGGAAGCTAGGAAGTGGAGGAGTTGGGGAGATAGGACAAGGGAGATAGGGCACTGGGCAGAGAGATTTCCTTCTATGACCCACGGTTGTCCTTGAGGCTTGTTGGGTAGAGATGCTGCCACAGGCCGAGTTTTCTACAACTGGATGCTTTTGCAGGGCCAAGCTGGAGAGAAACAGATGAGTGTGTGTGTGTGTGTGTGTGTGTGTGTGTGTGTGTGTGTGTGTGTACGTGTGTGCGCGCGCGCGCGCGCTCGTGCTGAGGGCGCTTAGTGGGCCTGGAACCCGGGTGGGTATCCAGTCGCCCACAGACTGGCTTTGCAAAGGGTTTGGTAGGAGGCATTGTTCCTAACCGGGCGCGGCTTCAGCTGGGGCTGAGACGTGCTTGCTGACCTTACCGCGGGCCCGGCCTGCAGACAGCTGGCTGCGAAGAAGGAAGCCCTTTGCCCTCGAGCCCCGGTTTCCCTACTCGCCCTCCCCGACCCCCTCTGGGCCAGCGGGCGCCCGCGCCTTACTAATTGCTCGGCTCCCTTCATGCACACATCTCCACTAATTTTACATTTCTCATTCTGCGGGTAGCTGGAAAGCGGCTCAGGGAATACGGTTCCTTTTCTTAGCTACCGCATGAATACAGTGAGTGGTGGCCGTCCAAGCCTCCCTGGCTGGGGGCTTTGGTAAATTAGCAGCTTGGCTGTATAATCAGGCATTCGCCATTGAGGCCACAGTACTGTACCCGCTAACCAGGTGAGATTTCATCATCTAATGGGTTGGGAGGTGTGACCGAGCTGCTAAGTTAGCAATTAAACTTCGCAAGTATCATTCGATTGCTTTTTTTTTTTTTTTTTTTTTTTTGGACAGGCCACAGCAACGTTACCCCAGCTATTAAAGAAAGAAAAGAGATCCCTTTCCAAAATATATATACACCAAAGGAAATGATTTTGTGAAACCTATGAAATGACATAAAGGAAGTGCAGTGTCTAAACGCAACGTTTGGATTCTGTTATTCTATAAAATACAAACCATATAGTTACAGTTCTAAATCTGCAGGGGGGAGGAGGGGGATGGTAGGTAGTTGCTGCAAAAGCAGGAAGGGACTATGTGCAAAATATTAGATAACATCTAATCTAGGATAGGAAAAAATCTAGGAAATCATAGAGATTTGTCCCTTTGGGCCTATTGTTTAGATTTATTATTGTACCAAGAACTGGCATAAAGCAAAGGGCAAGCGGTCTGATAAAAGGTTGTTTTCAGCCCTGTGGCAGGCAGCTCCTCTGGCTCCTGAGGCCTGAAGAAGCCTTGCACCTCCACCTGAAGCTCTAAGGTGTATAGCTTTGCAAGGTGGGGACATGGTTGCTGTGAGTTAGAAGGCCCCGTCCCGGGTTCCCAGTTCCCGGAAACAATAAGCATTCTGGTGCTGGTGACAACACCCGTGTCTGTAGGTATGTGGGTCTGTGTAAGAGAGAAAACAGCAGAGACCTGGCTTCTCCTGAGTGCTTACAGCTTAAATGGAAACATAACAGAAAATATTATTAGCTTTATCTGCTGACACCAGGGACATGGGTTAAAGTATTTTTCATTTAATTTGATAGTGAATAAGGCACTTACAGTACTTGATGATCTATTGATCAAATAGAAATCAGGTGCCAGCAACACCTCCTTATTTAATCCCCATTCCCACGATTAAAAAGCCAAGTGAATTTAGGGGGAAAAAAAAACAATTTGCTCAGTAAGTGTTGTGTTATATAAAGAATAGAAAGAGACCCGTTCTTCCAACCTATAAATCTCTTCTTGGGCTAATATGAATGACTACAGGGCACGTGAACCTCCACTGAACTGTAAACAGTGTTTTAATGGACAGTAATGGCCCTATGATTTTTAGCTATTGTTCCAAAATGACTACCATGTTTATTGCCGTCATTAAAAATGAATTAAAGAGTTATGAAACTCCTCAATAATGAGAACTCCGGCAGTTTATAAGCCCTGGTTCTCACGTAAGGGGTTGCATCTGCCCAGAATGATGCAGGCTGGGTGACACCCACCAGAGACCACAGTTTAGGGAACCCGGGTGTTCAGAACCTTTGTTTTGTCTGATGATGGCCTGGAGAACTAAGAGAGAGGGAAGGAAAAGAGGGGGTGATGGGGTGAAAGGGAACCCAGAAAGCTCTGCCCTCTCTGGTGTTCCGGGTGAGGAGGGGTGGTGATGGATGACTGCGGGAGCCGGGGACTAGGAGGGGACAAGATTCGCCTCCCTGCAGCAAAATGGTCCCGGCTGGGGCAGTGGTAGGAGTACGGATGGGATCCCCGGTTTGGGGTAGGGGTGGCCAGAGGCATGTACCTGGCCCTAACCCAGCCGAGGAAGGCGCTGTGGGACCCGGTTAGGGCAGGCTGCGGACCCAGGCGGGGTTGCCTGGTCACTGCCCTGTAGTTCCGCGTGGTGGCGGCCACTGCACCTCCCCGAAGCCCGGGGAGCCGCTGGGGACCTCGCAGGAAAAAGGCTCAGCAAAGTTGCTCGCAGCCGGGGCACTGTTCTCCGAGGGGTCTCTGGCTGGAGCCTGCACGTTTCTCTTTGCATTAGCAAAGCCCAAAGTCATCCAGTTTGCGCTAATCACCACAATTAGTCCTGAATTATCACCGGACTCTGACAGACGTTCCTTGTAACTCTCTTTTATTTCCAACAGCCCTAATCAGCCGCTCTCATTACAAACGCTGATTAAACTGCAAATTATCCAGCAGCGGCCCTGTTCCCGTCTACCAGCAGCTCGTTCAATATCAATTAGGGCCGAACGGCAAAGCCTGCAGCCTCCGAGAGCCTCCAACTGCCTGATAGTGGCACTTATTAGTTTGGAAAACTAGGAAAATACTAATAATCAACAACCAAGGGGAAAGAGGAGGCGACAGAACAAAAGGACGGCAGCATCGCGGCCTTAGGGGCGAGCGCGAGCCCGGCTGCTGCGGGCCCAGGTGCGCACCCAGTCGTGCGCGGTGCAGAAAAGGGACCGCTTCGAAGGGAGCGCCCGGTCCCCAGAGCAGCCTGCCGGGTGTGCGGACCGCCAGGGCTATTCACTAAGGCATTGACTTCGGCTCGCTGAGGATGCTTTTTTTTTTTTTTCCCAAATAATAATCGGATTTGGCTATTTAAAAAAAAAAAAAAATCAAACCAACTTCTAGAACCGCCCTTCATCGAGTACTCCTGCAATCCGTTTCCAATAAGCTGTTTAGGTTGGTACTTAAAAAACATTGACCTTGTCCCGTAAATAAAGTGGGAGCTGATGACAGTTGATTTTATTTACCTATTCTGTCAAATTAGATTTCCACGGCAAAACGTTGCTCGCAGAGGCTGCAGAAAGTGTAGCCCCGTGGCCCCTCCTTGCCACTGGGGCTGAGGTGTACAGACAGAGCTGCTCCGTGCCTCATTCTGCGCTACCAGCTTCAGTGTTCTGCTTACCCCTCCCCCGTTCCCCTTTCTCCATCAGCACCCATTCCCCACAGGACCGTTCCTACCCCTCAAAGGCAATCAGGATCTGCTAAGTAGCAGCAACTGTAGATAGGCTCTTGGTGGGATATTAGGTGACCTGGAGACACTGCTGGCTGGGCCATAACTGCCAACTCCCCAGCCCCCGGACAGGGGCAGGGTCTCTAGAGGTTGTTCTTCCCCACTACAAGAGATACAGCCCCCTCCCCGCCTCCATATTAAAAATCAAAACAACAAACAAACAAACAAACAAACCGAGAAGAGAAGAGACTAGATGGCTTACTTCTCTCTAGATTGGGCAGGTGATATATTTGAGGATTTATACAGCACTCGTAAAGCGGATGCCTTTGTTTACACCAAAAAACAAAAACAAAAACAAAAACAAAACCCTATCAATTCACTGCTAGGACTGACTATCTTTGACTTAACGAGTCAGAGACTCCTTATCAGAGACTGCTTACAATGGCCAACACCACCAGGCTTAGTCTGTTCAACAAAAAGCCTTCGTTTACCTTTTTGCCTCTTTCTTGGAGCTGGCTTGTTATAATTACACTTCAGAATTAAAACTCAGGCAAGGAGAAGGTTTGCTTCCTTCTCTGAACCTGATCTGACAGGTTTTCCCTTTTTTGCATTGACAGCCAGGAAGCTCAAAGCTCCATCTCTCACATAAACCTGCTCTGTGAGAAAAATGAGCTATCTTTATTCCTTAACCCCGCAGGTTTTGCCTTTTAGTAAGACAGCAAATATATTCTGGACATTGATGATCTTACCTTTAGATGAGCCATGCTTTGAGAAATATAGCACTTTCGCAATTGAAAATATGTGGCTTTTATAAAAAAGAGCCTTTACAGACTTATCACGTATATTTATTTCTGACAGCTTGTCATCCAAATTATGGGAGAAATGAATTGATTTTTAAAATATTTCTGCCTTTTTCCATTATTGGTGATGGTACCCGTGTTCTCCATAAACTCACAACCATCCCCCTTGGGAGGACTTCATCTTCTGCCCAAATTTCTAAAGTAAGATCTTGGGCAAGTTTTTTCAACAATCTGGCACTAGTATATCCCGAGCCACTCCTGTTGAGATCTTCTGGAGCACCTCCACCTCCTGTGTAACTCAAATGCCATTTTCTTCTCCTACATATTTTGTTCTCTTGACCCTTGAGAATGTCTGCTCAGAGGCTAATTCTTCACTTGCTGTTGTGTGCTTGCATGTATTCTCAAACTTATCCTATTTAAGAACATGCTGTGGAGGGGGCTGAGAATGTAGCTCAGTTGGTAAGGTGCAGACCTACCATGCACAAAGCCCTAGGCTTGATCTCCAGAAGGCATGAACTGAAGAAGCCAGAAAGCAATCTGGTTCTCAAATCTACTAGTGGACTACTAAGCTGCCTCTTATGCCATAGGGTTGTTGTAACATGGTGGCACACACAGAAGTTCCTGGTTATCCTCTTTAGCCATAGTGAATTGGAGGCCAGGGTATAGAAACCCAACCTCAACACAACAAATAAAATCATACTGTGCACCAGGTGCTTGTTAAAATGTTCTTGTTTCCTCCCCCACAGGCAACAGCCCCATGGCATAGGCACTGTTGTTGCTGTAAGGCTTAGAAAGTATCTGGCATTTGCCTTCTCCAGCTTCTGAGAGGAATGAGGTATCCTTTCTGTTCTGTCTTCTCTTCTATTTCCTAGAGTGGGAAATCGGGATAAACATTTAGAGTACCTGATTTTCAAAATCTACAATCCCATGCCAATATACACGCAGTCCTAAATACACATGGCTTTGATAATAAGACTTTCTACTCCGAACCCCCCATCCAAACAGAAGCTTGGTTCCCCTTTTTCTTACTGGAAGGGGGAAGCTCCTCCTTCTGGCCCTTCCTCCTGACCTGACAGTCACTAGTAGCTGTCAGTGTGCCTAAGCAGGAAACCGGTTCTCTGAGATCCCCTTCTGTAGTACAACACCCTGGGAGCCTCAGGACGAAGGACCCTCAGGGGCCTAAGTAAAACTATTTGCACCTACTCCCATATTTTGGAAACCAGACTTTACAACTGAATAACTTCCCCAGTGAGCTTTGCTCAAATTCCAGGCTAGAGGTTGGCTGGAAAAGCAGGGAGGGGTGCATAAGGGTGTAACACTGTAAAAGCTGGAAATATGCCCCCCCATCCCCTTAACAGTATCGGTGGGGAAGGGCTTTTCCTGGATGTCTGAGAGCACAGATTAAAGCCCCAGTCTCGGTGAGCCAGGCCTTATTTTGGATATTTTTAAATCTGATTTTATGTCCAGTCATGAGAACCTTGAAAAATTACTTCCCATCATGACATTTTAAAAATTGCCTCTTATCGGTGAAACTGGAGAATAAAGATGCTTTTAGCAGTAAAATATGGTACAGGATAGGGCCTGTGTTTAAAAATACCGCTGACAAAGACACATTAAAAAAAAAAAAAAAGGAAGGAAAGAAAAGAAGGATGCTACTGGCAGTGGCAGAGTTGATCCTCCTTGTCTGAACCTTTGGTGTCCTGATGCCTAAGAGGCCATTTCTACTTCCATGGTACAGTTAGAGGTTATTGTAGCCATCTCAGCAATAGACAGGAACTCGGCTGGAACTGATATGTGTGATCACTGATTGATTACCTGCCTGCCTGATAGTGTGTAGTTGAGTGAACTCATTTCCTTTACAGGACAGAAAGATTCACAAAGTAGAAAGTGCAGGTCCTTAAATTACATGAAAATTAATGCTAAGGATACAGTGATGGATGTCTGCACATATGTGTGCACCTATGAATGTCTGCACATATGTGTGCACCTATTACAGGAGTGGGTCCATCTGCATTTTTAAAAACTCACAGCTTCGGCAGTCCATAGATAAAGGGGTGCCATTTCT
>NW_022196914.1:55159530-55189101 GCF_008632895.1 Mastomys coucha
GAGAGAGAGAGGGAGAGAGAGAGAGAGGGAGAGGGAGAGAGAGAGAGAGGGAGAGGGAGAGAGAGAGACAGAAAGATTTCTTCCCTCCAAGAGAACGAGCTTCAAGCTTCCTTAGACTTCCCGGCCCTCCTATTGCTTTTGACTTTGATCTATTACCATTCTCTCCAAACATGGCGTTCTGGGTGGGGACTCTTCTGAAGCCCCTTTACTGTGCTATCTGCTTTCTTGGAATCCTGTCCCCTGAATGCTTTAGGATTAAGAATGCCTTTTTCATCTTCTTATCCCAGGAGCTGGGAATAATAATAACTGTTTCACCAGAATCTGCTGATGTGAACAGTGACACTGTATGCTGTAGCTTTGTAGTGAGTAGCTTGCTATTGTGAGGTGGTCCTGGGTCCCCTGGTTCATCCTAATGGGGTGCACACAGGAAGGACTAGACTGGTGTCAGAAGGCAGTTCACGTGACAGGGCTTGGTTCCATTTGCTATTACACCTCATAGGGCGAGGCTTGAAATACCATTCATTCTCCTTGCTCTTGCCTGGAGTATCTGCCTCAGTTGGTCTTTCTGGTGTTTGTCTGATCATCATGTTGGTTACCCACAATGCATCATGTTGGTCACCCCATCTCAGGACAAGTGACATAGCTCCCTAGCATATAATGTCCTACATGTTTGCTTATGCCCTCAATCACCGTGATCAATTTTTCTACCCAAAGCAAGATGTTTTCATAACCAGCTCCCTGTCAATGGCTGCAGAAGACCCCACCCTAATTCTTATTCCTCCAAACCCAGATATTTTGATATGCTAGTGTGCCCAGGAGCAGCAAGTAGCGTTTAGTCTTTAGGATCATGGAATCCATTGAGATGGCATGAAAGCCACAAACCTGCTGGTGAGAAAAATGCACATATGCACATGAAATTATATGTACAGTTTTGTAGATACACATACCGGTTTGTAGATCTATCAAAAGACCAGTGAAACCTAAGGGAAAAAACTCTTCCTCAGAGACAAGCCCAGAGTCTTTCTTTGTTTACTCTGGGGCATTTTGAGAGAGCTAAAGTGCCCCCCGCCCCCGCCACACACTACTCAACAAAAACAGTGCCTGAGTTAAATTTTCTCAATTTCTCATTTTCTTAAATTCCTTCAGAAGCCAGGCAGAGCCCCTGTGTGCCTATCTTTCTCTCCTGAGTACTGTTGTGTGCATCCACATGGAGTTCTTCCTTCCGGTCACTTCACCATATCCGTTTCACATGGAGGTGACCACTTTAAATGCTTGCCTAAAAAGAAATCTCGAATCCACTGTCTTTTTTTTTTTTTTTTTTTAAATCTCTGGCAAATTGGTCACAAGAACTGAGATCCCTGCAAAGAGCAAATGGAGCATCTCATAGCACCCACACTAATCTAATCCATCAGGTCAGTGGTGAGTTCAGATGGAGACCCCATTCTTCAAGCCTCGGCAGAGGGGCCTCTGTGTGTGTGTGTGTGTGTGTGTGTGTGTGTGTGTGTGTGCTTCTGTGTGTGTGCTTTTGTTTGTGTGCTTCTATGGGTATGGGCCTGTGTGAATGTGTGACTTCATGTGTGTTCCTGTATGTGTGTATGCCTCTGTGTGTATAAGTGCCTTTGTTTGTGTACCTCTCTGTGTGTGAGTGTGTGTGTGAGTGTTACTAGAATTGAACCCAGGGTCCCATATGCTTAGGTAGGCAAGCACTCAACACAGAGCTATACCCCAACCCACATTTGAGACTTCTTTAGAAAGAAAAACAAATTTCTTGTCTTAGAATTCAACAGAACTCTAAACAATTCTTTCTTAAAATGCTCAAGCTGTTATATTTTAGAAATAAGAACCATATGGACTTTTAAATGTTATTTATTTGTGTGTGTGTATGTGTATGTATGTGCATATATTGACATATATGCATGTCCTCCTTCGGTCGCTTCTCCAGTTAATTTTTTGAGACAGGCTCTGACTCTGAACCTGGATCTCACTGGTTTGGCTAGACTGGTTGCTTAGCAGGTCCGTAGGGTTCACCTGTCTTCCCTACCCCAGCACTGTCTGTCTTTTAGGTATCTGGACTCAGAGCCTCAAGTTTACCCTGCAAGTACCTTCTCCCAGCCCTAGAGTGGACTTTTAATTATAATAGATTAACTATAAATTAATACCTCACAGTAACTACAGAGAAGAGAGCATATCGACTTTGTAAGCTCTTTTTACAAAGTATAGTCTGAGTTTGAACACTTCTACATATTTTAAGAGTAAACAAAGGAGTAACATATTCACAAGAAAACATTATGTTCACCATGTTTAGAAATTCTTACTCTACAGAGCCTGCTTTCTCTCTATTTCTGCCCTTAGCAGCAGGGAGGAGAAGTAGTCAAGTGTCTCAGATGTCTCCAGGAAAGCACAATCAAGTTACTTCACAACCAGTGAAAGAAACAAATTTGATTTGCGGTGAACTTGCTGGAGGTGGCTGGAGCCTCTTCCCTTAGCACCACGTTCTTCGTCTGTTACTCCAGTTTTGAATCCAGGCTCCGATTCTGCTGATGAGGTTTTTAATGTCCTAAAATCTACACCACATTTTACCCCCTTAGCTTCGTAAACTGTTTCCACTTGCAAACTCTTGTCACCTGAGAAAGTTTTATATGATCTCAGGCATTTTAAAAATAGACAAAGAAATTAAACATTTACTTATCGTAAATCATCAAGAAATTTATTTTAAAACATTTTTGGTGTACGTGTAATTTTACCATTTAATAAAAATGACACTCAAGTAGACAAATGGCATTCAGCTACAGAGTTTTAGATGTATTTTGTTAACAGTAAGCAAAAGCCACTCATTGAGTTGAGTGATGTTTGGTTTTGTTTTAGCTGAGTTAGTAAAAACTGATTAAATAAATAATTGGTTAAGTTAGCTAAATGATTCCTACTATCATATAGATATAAAGTTAATAAATTGTATTGTAAAATACCACTCCAGGGCTGGAGCAATTGAGCAATGGATAAAGTGCTCTCTGGGCAAGCATGAGACTCTGAGTTCAGATCCCAAGCATCCACTGGAGAGGAATAGGCAGATGGGAACTCACTAGTCAGCTAGTCTAGCCAAAGCATAAAACTCTAGATTCACCAAGAGACATTGTCTCAAAAATAGGATAGAGAGTTGACACTCAAGTAGACCTCTGGGCAACCACTCCCACCTCCACGAACATAGTCACACACCTGAATCTATATCACACACATACACAAAATTGTCCTCATTTTAAAATGTCTTTTCAAAATTCACAAGATTAGAACTTATTAATTGCAATCATGGACCATTTATAAACTAAGCATTCTGACTAGCAGAAAGCAGGTAATAAATAGTTCTTCTGTCTACTTGACTCTCACACTCACCCTCCTTGGCTGTCATTATGAAGATGTAATTCTCTTATAATTATTTAATCCCAAAGGCATTATTACACCTGTTCAGCAGTTTTCAACCACTCACTAAAATGATGTACAACTCCACTGTGATAAATCTCAGAGGGAATTTTTTTTCATTAAAGTTTCTTTAAAAGTATTATGGCTGGAGAAGGATGAATTTAAGTAAGTGTTTGGAGAAACTATATAATTATATAAGAAATGTGTTGTTTTAGAATTTGATCTCTCATTCTGCTGAACTGCAGATGGTCTTAAGGCTTGATTAAAGAAATTTTTTGAATCGCTTAAATCATACAGTCATATTAAAGGATAATGGATTCATAGAATGTTGGCCTTAGAAGGCCTTGTTCTTTTTAACAGCAAGGCATGCTGGCTCACACTTATTATTCCAACACCAATGACTGTGGAGCTGAGGTAAGAGGATGAGACCAGCCTGGCTACACAGAGAGACCTAGAGCATCATGGCTGATTTCAGTCATCAGTCTGATTGGGTTTGTAAGCCCCTTGGGTATTAATAAAGCACACGGTTTAATGTGTCTGTTCGAGGTTTTCCAGAGGTTGTGGGGGGGAGGGGCGATGGTGGAAGACTTGATTGGCTGTGAGTGGAGCCATCCTCTGAACTAGGGTCCTGGACTGAATAAGAATGTACAAAGGAGAAAGCCAGCTCAAATGCCAGCATCCTCCCTTCTTTCCTGGTCTATTAAGTTGTGAATGAACAGCCTCATAACCCTGCTGCTGTACCTGCAAGCCAACCCTGCTACCCTGCCTTCTCATTACCATGGACTGTATCCAAAAGCCATGATACATTCTCCTTCTCCATCTCCTTCTCCTCCTTCTCCTTCTCCTCCTTCTCCTTCTCCTCCTTCTCCTTCTCCTCCTTCTCCTCCTCCTTTTCTTCTTCCTCCTCCTTTCTTCTCCTTTTCTTCTTCATTACAGTTGGTCCTTCTAACAGGCACAGTACCTGAAACACTTCTTGAAAGATACCCCAGGATCTCTGAAGATGGTTATGAATGTCTCATGGATTACCAAGTAAGGTCCCTCAGCATCTGTACTTGCTTCATGGAGTGAGGATGAAAAATAAAGATTTAGACTTTTCAAAACATGAGCAGAAGAAGGAAGTCTTCATAAACAAGTGTGGTCGGGCAGAGGTGGCGCATGCCTTTAACCCCAGCACTTGGGAATCAGAGGCAGGTGGATTTCTGAGTTCGCGGCCATCCTAGTCTACAGAGGGAGTTCCAGGACAGTCAGGGCTATACAGAGAAACCCTGTCTTGAAAACAAAACAAAACAACAACAACAACAACAACAAAAACCCAAAAACATAAACAAGTGTGATTGAATTTTCCTTTCTGGACCTCTGTATTCTTGAGATTATATATAAAATAAACATATATTATGTATGCATATAATATATAAATTGTAAGATATGTATCATGTATTGTATATGCATATGGTATATATGCATATGTGCATATATATATACATACATGTATATGTATATACACATGCTTTGTTTTCTAAACCATGAATCTGGGAAGAGCACAAAAAGGCAGGTCTTAGGTGTCTTGGGGTCCAAAACTTTTAGTACAGGCAATTGTGTTGTTTAATTACGTCCATTTCTAAAAAAAAATATAACAAGATTTTAAGTGTGTGTTCGGGTTGAGGCTGAGGCCAGAAGAGATTAAATACTCAGAAATGCTGCATCCCGAGAGCCAAAGGGTTTCCACAGTTAATTGAAACATTTGAGGAAAATGAAGATTACCTGTGTTTTATGTTAGCAGTTGATGAGAAAACGTGAGATCGCTGCGATACACCCATTGGCTTGTGAATCTAAAGGTGTTCAGAGAGTGTCACAAATCACTTTGATGTTCCTGAGAAGGAGATTTTGCCTCTGAAGCTTCGATTAATAAAAGAAAAAAAAATATGTTTAGCTTGATAGCTCCTGGTTGTCTATGTATCTGTGTGTCCTGATACATAGCAGCCTCTTCATTTCAAAGCTGGGATAACTCACCTTCAGGAAATCAGCTCAGGATTCATTGTCTTTAGATTAATGTATGTAAAACATCTCAGTCAGAGGCAGCAAAGAGTCAAAACAAATCACACCGTGACTGGCTTGAAGATCTGTTCTCATTTGCAAAGGTTATAGGAATTTGATATAAGCATACATGATCATTTTTTCCCTGAGCACAAAATTTGTTTATGGCCTATTCAGAAAAGAGGTGGCAAAGACACAGCGCTACAAGTCTCTCTCTCCTACAAGTAGTTCTCTCATCAGGAACCAGGCTGAGTCTGAGGTCAGCCTGGTTTCTGATGATTCCTTTTGCCTGAAAGTGGGTGTTGGGTAGAAGGTTGTCTGGGTGATGGATCGTGGGAATAGGAAGCCTGAAGTTAAGAGCCCTGCTGAGTCCTTCATATTCACGCCCAGTAGCAGCCATAGTTTGTTTGTGTTTTTGTTTTTCAAGACAGGGTTTCTCTGTATAGCCCTGGCTGTCGTGGAACTCACTCTGTAGACCAGGCTGGCCTGGAACTCAGAAATCCGCCTGCCTCTGCCTCCCAAGTGCTGAGATTAAAGGCATACACTACCACTGACTGGATAGAGGTATAGTCGATATGTATTGATGTATTGATGGTTTGCCTGCATGTATGTCTGTGTATGAAGGTGTTGGATCCCCTGGAACTGGAGTTACAGACAGTTATGACTGCCGTGTGAGTGCTAGGAATTGAACCCAAGTCCTCTTACCACTGAGTCATCTCTCCAGCCCTGACTAATAATAAGCAAATCAAATCTCAATCTCTTACCAATATGCAACATTGACTTTAGTAAGGAAAACAGAAGAGGAGATCTAGATTGAACCAGCAGTCATAACCACAGACCTGCCTCCTGCCCAGGGCCCAGGATGAGTTTTGATTTGTTCAAAATAGTATGATGGTTGAGACTAGAGCCAGTCTCCTAACTGTGACCATGAGAAAAGTAACTGATGTACAATCTCAACTCCAGCTCCACCATTTCCCAAAAAGTGCTTCTTATAAAACTTAAATCAATAGGCAATTAACAAAAACCCAGGCACACAGAACCAGGGTGCTCTGGTGAAATGCATTTAAGAGGCAGGTGGCCGAACACATGCTTTGGTTAAAACAACATCAAACAGGTTTCCGGGAAACAGAGTTTCTTGTGCTCCTGCTGGGATGTACTGATTGTGCATTGCTGACATGAGATGCCTTGCCCACAAACGTGCTCAGCGATGCTCTTTAGAAAAGGGGGGCTTCCTTGGGATTTAGTGATTTATAGGTGCTCTAGCTTGGTTGGATCTCAAGTGTCCCTCAAAGGACCATGTGTTAAGTGCTTAGTTTTGGGAGAGTCACTATGTGGAGGTGATGAAAATGCCCAATGAAAAAGGGATCGTGGGAATCTAGCCCTCTTCCTGTGTTCAGTCCCTAGCTCTGCAGAACACATGCTCATGGGAGCTTGCAAACAACAACCTAAGTATACAAGTTGTTTAAAAAGTTTTTTCCTAAGCCGAGGAGTGGTGGCGCATGCCTTTAATCCCAGCACTTGGGAGGCAGAGGCAGGCAGATTTCTGAGTTTGAGGCCAGCCTGGTCTACAGAGTGAGTTCCAGGACAGACAGGGCTACACAGAGAAACCCTGTCTCGAGAAAAGTTTTTTCCTGTGTGATTTCATATACAGGATTTGAAGCAATTGAACAGAAAGATAAAGGAAGGGACACACACACACACACACACACACACACACACACACACACACACCAATTATTCTTGCAATGGAGGCATGGGAAGGAGACAATATGAAGTATGTTAGCTATACCTGGGACTGTGAATTGAGTGTTTTCTCCAAGTGATTCTTCTGGGTGCCCTTTGGGAGTTAGTAATATAAAATAAAAAGAAACAAAAAATAACCTATGCAGCAAAACCTCAATATTTCAAAATAACAGACAGGATGAAGGAGAGAGGGGTTCATTTTGGTGAAAGAAATGAATTCTAAAATCCTTCAAAAGGCTGCAGCTTTTACTTTGAAGTATAGCACATTTTACGAAGCCATAAATGGGCACCTAATAAGTTAAATGAGGTAAGTTAATGAAAGAATCAAGATTCCCAAGAAGCCTACATTATATAATTATGTATCATGAGATAGAAAAGCTTTTCACATCGTGCAATTGATTGGGTGACCCAGGAATTGAAGATATATTGAAGTTAAAGTTTGAAAGAGCATCTAATTTCAGATAAGGGCTTTGTACATAGTAGGTGTTAAACAGTGCATGGTAAAGTAAAGCGAGCCAGTCGGTTAGGTGGATTGACACGGTGGGTTGACATCAAACCCAGTTCCCACTGAGGTCTTGGTGATCTTGCCCTCTAAGGATGTGCGGGAAAGGAAGCCTGGAATTGGAAGACGGCCTCTGCGCATGTCAGCCTTTACTTCTTTCAACAAATCTGTAAAAACATCCATAGAGCTATCAGTAGCAATTGACTATTTGCAATAATGTAATTAAAAATAGGTAATTTAAGAAAAATTCTTCAGGAAATTCCACCTGAAGTGTGGACAGGGGAACTGGGAAGGACAGAGGCAGAAAAACAAGGAAGTGGTCAGACCAATAGGTGACTTCACAGGACTCAGGTGGGGGCTGGGAGCTGTAGGCAATGTTAGCAGACACGATGAACAGACCAACATTTAGACGCTGAGCCCAAAGGGAGACACCTTTATGGAACGTGCTCTAACACCCTGCTGGGAACTGGGAACCCAGCACACACAGTCAGAACTCTTGAGTAGAAAGACATTGTCATTCTCAGCTATAATATTAATTGGAAACTATCCGAAACATTACCTCACGTCAGATCTGCTTCCTTAAGTTTTTTCCTTCAGTAGGGACTCGGGTGACTTTCTAAGCCCATAACATATCTGAGTATCAAGATCAATACTGAATTAGCAGACATGGCTAAGGATAACTGGGGGGAAATAATTAACAAAATTAAGGAGGATTTGCACCACTGGGAGCCATAAAAGTTATTTTATGGGTCCATGTAAATGTAATAAAACCTCTGTCTGCGCCACATTTAATTTCACATCAAAAAGGTCCCCGCAGATGGCCTGCAAGATTATTTCACTAGAATCGAAGATGTCTCTGCTTTTTCTAAGTGAGAAAACTCCTACTCTGCTCAGAAAGTTAAGTTTTCCACAGAAAAAGGAAACCATGCTTCCACCAGTCACAGGCAGTGCTTAACGGGAGCTCCTCAGAGTGGGCAGTATAATTAATTTTTATTAATAATAACACTTTATAATTGGAAGAGGCAGGACATAATAAATCAAAGGCTGCTTCCAAATATGACACTTGGTGTTTCAAATAATATCAAATATTGACAAGAGAGGAGTGCAAAAGGACAATGAATTCTCCATGAGCTTCTTAAAAAATGAGCTCTTGCTGTGGAGGCCAGATTGGCCTTGAACTCGGAATCCTCTTGCCTTACCTTCCTCACTGTGGTTTTACAGGTGTGCGCTACCATGTCCAGCTGATAAGCATAATTTTAAGCTTAATTTGTTAATTAATGTTTGAAATCTGGGGCCTCACACATGCTAGGCAGGTCTTCATGCAACCCCTGTCCAAGACATTCTCAATATTATTATGACCTATTTTTAGCAGCTTGTTTGAATATAATCTGCACACCTTCCAATTAACCCATTTAGAGTAACTCAGCAATTTTTAGTATATTCAGAGTTGGCCGAAGACCACAATAAATCTTAGGACATTTTCATCACCCCAAAGATAAACACCAACCCCATTACTCCCATTATTATCAGATACATCTTAAACCTCCTCCAATTCTGTGTCAATACTTCAATCCCTAGGCAACCACCAAGACTAATTCTGGGTGTTTCATATAAGTGGAATCATATAGTATGTGGCCTTTTATGACTGGCTTCTTGCCCTTAGCTCAAAATTTGTTTCATGCATTGTGTAATATGGCCACCACTTTATTCTCTTGCAACTGTCAAATAATATTCTAGTTTATGGCCATCTTACATTTTACTTATTCATTGATTTATGGACGTTTGGGTTGTTTATTCTGTTTAGATATTATAGTATTGATGAAATGGACATTTATGGTTGAGTTTTTTATGGACATATATTTCATTTCTCTTGGTTGTGTTCCCACATGTTGGAAATATAGAAGCTCCGTGTTCATCATTACATGTTGCTGCCAATTTGTAGAAAGAGATTCCTGTACATTCTGGTATGACTTTACATTTTTACTTATATTGTGCATTAATGGTGTAACTTCTCCACTCCCTCAGTAACCTTTGTACCCGGTCTCTCAGATTATAGCTATCCTAGTAGGTGTGAGATAGTTCCTCACTGTGACTTGATTGACATCCCCTGATGATGCAGATCTTCTTTGCATACAATTAATTCACAGTTGTATGTGGGACAACCAACTCTAGTTCTAATCTTTCCCCATTTGATACTGGTTAATATTTTTTTTAAAGATTTATTTATTATTATTACTATAAATGAGTACACTGTAGCTGTCTTCAGATACACCAGAAGAGGGCATCAGATTTCATTATGGGTAGTTGTGAACTACCATGTGGTTGCTGGGATTTGAACTCACAACCTTTGGAAGAGCAGTTGGTGCTCTTACCCGCTGAGCCATCTCACCAGCCCTGGTTAATATTTTTATCATTGAACTGTAATAGTTCTTTGCATATTTTAGACACATCCATATCATCAAATATATGATTTGCAAATATTTGCCCCTGTGGGGCTTTCTTATCTTGGTGATGCTCTCAGAAGTTCTTAATTGTAATCAATCTGATTGACCTGGGGTTCCTGTGCCATGTGGACCCCTGACCTATTGAGGAAGGTTTTCTGACTCCAGAACACAAAGACTTATGGTTTTTCCTCTAAGAGTTTAGGGCTGTGACATATTTGTGAGTTATTTTCTATGTACAATGGAAAGACAAGCTCAGCTTCAGTCTGTTTATGTGTATATACTACAGTTATATTTTACATGATATTTAATATTCATTTTTCCTATGTTCTGAGAAGTACATGTGCCCAAACACAAAGAAGAAAAAAAAAAAAACCCAGTCTTTTGTTTCATTTCTCATGATTTAATTTTAGGCCTCTGTCTTGGTTTGGGTTTTATTGCTATGAAGAGACAATGACCATGGCAACTCTTGTAAAGGAAAATAATTAATTTGGAGCTGGCTTACAGTTTCAGAGGTTCAGCCATTACATCATGGAGGTTACCATGGGAGCATGCAAACAGACATGGTGTTGGAGAAGCTGTGAGTTCTACATCTTGATCTACAGGCAGCAGAGACTGTCTTCCACACTAGGCAGAGCTTGAGCATAGGAGACCTCAAAGCCTGCCCCTAGTCACGCCCTTCCCCGTCCTCCTTCCCCCACCGCAATGACACACTTCCTCCAACAAAGTCATACCTACTCCAACAGGGCCACACCTCCTAATAGTACCACTTCCCATGGGCCAAGCATTCAAACACATGAGTCTAAGGGAGGGCATTCCTGTTCAAACTACCACAGCCCAGCTCCTCATGAGTTTGAACAAATAAATACACTCCAGCCAACGCCCAAACATCCGAAGTAATGAAGGCAGTTACCCAAGCTCATACCCAAGAACATGAGTCCCGACAGAAAATGATGTTATCTCTCCTGTGAGTCTCACAAACTTTATAAGAACTGATTGTTTTAAGATTAAACACACATGATTCAACAAAAGAAGCTCTCTTATGTTACAAGTTGGTTCGATGCTTCTTAGAACGCATCTTGGTCAAGTTGTCCACGTCTCAAATTTGTCCATCCCTTTGACCCAGTTTTTCTAGTACTTTTCAGAGAGTTTGCTCACATGGACAGGTCTAGATAGTCTTTTTTATCCCAACACCTTGAGGATTAGATTCTTTTCTTGCTTCTGATTTTTAAAAAACTCACATAAAAGTTTGAAAGTGTACCCTTAGGTTGTATACAGTTATTAATTCACAAATTATATAGACTAATATAATGCTTGCATTAAAAAACACACATGATAAATGAAAGTAAATTGTTATTTAAAATGAATCTAAATTTTATTAATAAAAAGGAGCACCCCTTTATATCAATAAAATTATTAATAAGCTTTATTGAGAACAATAGGATGGATGTGTTTTTTTTTCTGGATGAAGAGCCTTGTCTGTTCTGTTATATTTGGCCATTCACGTGCACTTAAGTCATTAGCATTGTCTTTAAAGGCTAGCCACAAACATTTAATGATCTATTTGTAGGGAGTGGCTAATTAAAGCAAAATCATTTTATATGATTTATATCTTTTGGTGGACACATACAAAAGGGTCTGTACCTTGACAGGCAGCAGCTCACCCTGCTTAATCTCATTCTTTTGGGGTCCCCTCTCTCACATCACCTTTCTTGCAATCATCAGCTGAGATGCATACCCACTGTCAATATTTCCTCCCTCTAAGGCAACCAGAACATTGGGTCATTAGTTCTGGGGTCCCATAATTGGAAGGGTGCCCAAGAGTTTGCTCTGAATACACGGAGGATGTGAAGTCTATTACTAATTTTTCTTAAAAGCCAAGCTGACTCATACATAAAATGATAGCTCTTCCCCCAGGAAAGCCATTGTTTTATACCTGCAGATGAAGACCTATTATAACAGGGCATTATTTCAAACTGCACAATAATAAGGAGTGTGCAGTCCCCACAAACGTTCCACACAGGAAGCTGTCTCTTGGCCGCAGCCCAACCCCTGTCAGGCATTTTGCTAATCTATCTTATTGATCAGAGAGAAGTTCTCTGTGTGGCTCCTTCACAACTCCCAGGACTAGAAAAATAGCTTGGCCCAGATGTCCTGCTGCTGAGTGCCCTTCGCATCTGTGAAGGACTGAATATCTCATCAAGTCATGCTTTCTTCCAGAGTAAGAAAATTAATATAATGTTTGCATTAAAAAACATTTAATTAGCATATTTTATTCTGTTCCAAATGTGTGTTTTTCAGAACTGGGGGCTTTGAGTCAGTCAGTCATGTGACATTGCATGCTTACCTGAGTCTAGCACAATTTCAGGTCAGTTTGTATCTGCCATTTTAATTTGAAGTTAGACAATTTCATGTGATTTGTTTAAGATTAGTTATTGTGGAGTTGAAAATAACTTCTCTGGGAATTATCACACCAGTAGTTATAGCACTTCATTCCAAGAAGCCAGGTCTCCATCTACTCCTCGTTTCTCTCCCACTTCACTGGCTTACCTCAAACTTGCAATGTAACTAAGGGTGACTGTCATAGTTAGGGTTTTACTGCTGTGAACAGACACCATGACCATGACCAAGGCAAATCTTATAAAGGACAACATTTAATTGGAGCTGGCTTACAGGTTCAGAGTATCAGTCCATTATCATCAAGGCAGGAACATGGCAATATCCAGACAGGCATGATGCAGGAGGAGCTGAGAGTTCTAGATCTTCATCTGAAGGCTGCTCGTGGAAGACTGACTTCCATGCAGCTAGGATGCGAGTGCTCACAGTGACACACCTACTCCAAGGCCACACCTCCAAATAGTGCCACTCCCTGGGCCAAGCACATACAAACCACTGCCACAGAGACCTTGAACTACCTCCCAAGTGCTGATAATATGAGTGCACCACTCACCCAGTTTTTATGTGGTGCTGGGGATTGAACCCAGGGCTTCATGCATGCTAGATAAGCACTCTGCCAACTGAACTATATCCCTAGTTAATCTACGTTTCTTTAGACTCAGTATTTAGACACCAGATACGGGCTTTGGAGCAAGCTGGATGAAACGCAGATCTTATCAATACATAAGAAAAGCTACATGACCTAACAAGTACTTTCAGTTACAGAGAGATACCCCCCTCCACACACCATCCCCCATAAAACTTTTGTTTTACTGTCACACAGTGTGGAGTTCCAAGCTTTCTGAAGCTTTATGGGATTAAACATGCCACAGGAAAGACCTGGAAAGACAGGGGAATGGACAGAGGCCCTCGAAGGCTTCTAACTTAGTGTTTTAACTGTCATCTGTGAACCATATATCTGAGCCAGGGCAGTCCTGGTTCCTTGGGAGAACTTGGATATATTTTACTTCCCTCTAAACTCCTTTCAAAACAAAACAAAAAAATCACACGTTGTATATTCAACTCACCTCAGCCAGTTAGAAAATGAAAGCGGGGCTGAGGATTGAATGTGGTACAGGAACTTAAAAACCCACATGCGTGCTACCAACTGGATCCTATGGGACAGGGAGGCTTGAAGGGAGGTGAGAAGCAGGGCCCAGTTCTAGCTTTGCTTCCAATGAGATAGGGCACTTTAACAAAGGAATGCAGCCTCCGTGCCTCAGTTTCTTCCCTGTGACTCTAGGGTAAAGACACCTGCCTCACTTTGATGATGTGCTTTGTGAGTCATAGGGGTGGGGAGTTATATATATGAATGTCCACTTTAAAACTTAAACCAAGTTTTTAAAGGCTTTTAATATTTTTTATATAGAAAAAAAAAGCCTAAATTAAAGACATGTAAGAAGAAACTAGTCATTGTTTGTATTTATTGTTCTATCAAATGTGACAGGCACAAGAGAATCCTGTTTTGTTATTCAGGGTGTCAGGGGAAAATGTACAAAATCTATAAACACATATTGATCTGAGGTAAAAGTCTAAGAAAACTGTTGAGTTTTCAATAAATAAGCAAATAGCCTAATTTTGGTAATGAAGCCTTCTGCCTGATCTGAGTCTAGATGTTAGGAAATCGGGACTTGAGGACAGCTCTGCCAGTTACTGTGACCTTCATGACCCTCAGCAAATCCCTGCCTCTCAGGCTCCAGCATTATTCTCTGGGAAGTTGGGGAAATGGTCTAGCCTTGTTGACCTCCTTGGCTTGCTATAAACTCCACTGGTCTGTGCTCAGGACCTTGGGCTCCAGACCTCGATACATGTTCTCCATGGGACTTACCCACAGGAAGCAGGTCGGATTTTACCCAGAGGCCAAGACTGAATAGTATTTACCTCCACTGAGCTCCCAAAGTACCCACATTTGTACCCACACTTCAGATAGCCTGAACGTGTCCGTGGGAAGCCAATTCTCAGAGAGAGGGAAGAGGTTGAGAATCTCATGACCAAGGACTAAGGTGTCTAGATGAACACCCTCGAGCAGCAAGGGTGGCAGGGGTAGATCTGGCTCTTCTCATCTGAGTTCTCCTTGGAAGCATCCTGGAAGGGGATGTTCTGGAAGCTCCTGCTTCAAAGGGACCTCCCCTGAAAGAGCCAGAAAGAGATGAGCTGTGGAAGCCATAGCCAGCATGTGAGACAGGACACTGGGCCAGCCAGTATAGGCCCCAGAGAACTTCTGTCTGGGCATCAACACTGGGATGTTCTCAAGTCTAAGAAGGAATGATGGGAGCTAAGCAAAGAATCACCAAGAGGAAGCTAGCAGCTCTGATTAAACACTGGCCACCAGCCTCCCTTTTAGAAACGTGTTCATAGTGATTAGGAATACAACCTAGTGACACTCATCAGACTAGGCACCTACTTTAGTGAACCTAGAGGTAAATATTAGAGAATGCTTTTCTAAAATCCCCAAACTGGGTGGGAGACTTTGGATAATGTGTGGCCTACATTGGCTCTGCACAGCATAATTTATTCAACAGGCTGGACCCCCAACTTCCACCTCTATTTACAGTTACTTAGCCAGTTTGACTCTGTTTTTTGTGGATAAATTTATAATATCAGCGGAGATGCTGATGTCTTAACAGCATATAGTAGACTCAACCAGATTATTGATACTCCTCCTCATAGACTGACATGGCAGATATCTTTTCAGGCTTCCCAGAACATGTGGATGTTCACAGCCCAGACTACTAAAATCACGAGAGCCATTGTGATGGTTTGTATATGCTCAGCCCAGGGAGTGGCACTATGAGAAGGTGTGTTTCTGTTGGAATAGGTGTGGCCCTGTTGGAGTTGGTGTGTCAGTATGGATGTGGGCTTTAAGACCCTCATCCTAGCTGCCTGGAAGCCAGTATTCTGCTAGCAGCCTTCAGATGAAGATGTAGAACTCCAAGCAACTCCTACACCATGCCTGCCTACATGCTGCCATGTTCCAGCCTTGATGATAATGGACTGAACCTCTGAACCTGTAAGCCAGCTCCAATTAAATGTTGACCTTATAAGACTTGCCTTGGTCATGGTGTCTGTTCATAGCAGTAAAACCTTAACCATGATAGCCACTAAATGGAAACAGGTCTCCTAACCCCCATTCTCCTGTGTCCTTTTCTGCAGGTAGCTCTTGGATGCAAGCCCAAGGCTTTTATGGTCTGTCCCATGGTCATACAAGACCACAAAAGGGAGGTTGTGAGCTATCACCTTCTGCCTAGGCAGCTTTTCCATCTCTCCTGGAGACAGCATTCTTTCTCAGGGTCAAAAAAGCTTTCCTGACAGTGAAGTGCTGCTAAAGATGCCTGATGGGAAAAAAAATCTATGACTTTGTGTTTAATGCATCCTTAGGAGGTTTCCAAAAATAGAATGTCATGGCTGTCATTTGAGAAAGAAGAACATTATTTTGAGGAGGAAACTTTGCCAAGGCAACATGTTGGTACAACCAAGTACCATTCTATATGTTTCAGAGGAGGTTTAGAATCTAACTGGCTCAACTCCTAGCCCTGGACAAGAGAATATTTTTTGGTACATGTGAATTTATCTTGCTTTGGGGTGCCCCGGAAACAGGCTTCCTCGGAGTCTCTGTTGTTCCCAGACTCTGACTGGTCCTGGTAGAACCTGGAAGGTGCTGCACTGCTTTCTGACACAGTCATTGGGCCTTCAGTTAACTAATGACCTGCCCCTGGACATCCATAAGGCACACTTTCCTGGAGCCGCAGCAGCATTAGTGGGCAGTGAGAACACTGCAATGAAGCAAGGTACATTTATCCAGAGGTGAGAGGCATTTCAACCTTCTGTGAAGGTGTTTGATTTCTATGGCTAGACAGAGAATGAGGAGGAAGGAATGGATTACTCGGTAGTGTAGCCCCAGCATTCTTATACCTTAGGGCTTGCGTGTAGACAGTCAGGTCAGTTCAGGTTACTGTTAGTGGCTATTTTATAAATGTTTTGCAGTTTCACTCTTATTTGGCTAGCTCTCAAATAACTGAGGCAGGACTATTTTATTTATTTAACAGCTTTAAGGCACAAAAACTGAGCAGTATTAACCTATTGTAATCCTCTAAACTAATCTGACTACCTCCTGACCTAAGTCCCTAGGATACTTGCATTTTATGGCTTTCTCTGCTCCAGTTGTTTTCTTATGATGCCTCCTGGACCCTTTCTGGGAGACTGAATCCCTACTTCTTGTCTTTCCTTCCCCCTCCCTGGCTGCTCTCTCTGCTCAGTCATTGACTAATCAGCTCTTTATTGACCAATCATCAGGGAATAATTGGGGAGTAATGCTTACACTATGCGGAGCCAGGAGATTCTCAGAATTAGGATTGCAACCAGATAGGGAGGCACAGAAATCAGCATTTGAACAATACAAGGATAATCTGTAAGCAGGGCACAATAACATTATGCCTATAGGGTACAGTAGATGGTCCTCTCTTCTTCCAGAGTGTTTCCCCTGCAAGCAGAGGCTGAGAAGCTAAGACTGCATTTTCCGGGCTCTTTTGTAACCATCATTCTGAGTGTGGATTAAGTCCTGCCCTCTGGATGTTCTAGTGGGAGATGTGGACAGCTGACAGGCAGCAGAGCCCATTCTCACTCTCCTGGTGTTTTTATCTACTGGGAACTAAGATCATGGAGATGTTGGCTTCAATTAGGCGGGATACTGAGTACTCAAGGTTGGTAGGCTGTCAGCTCCCCATCTTTTGAGCCAAAACTGCAGGGGTTTGCTTTGGGGCCAGATGTTCCAGTAGGGGTTTCCCAACTCCCTCCTCCTCAGTACACACATCTTCTCCACCATGACAGAGAGATCACATTTGGTGAGGTAGCTCTGCAAGGTTATCTGGGGAACCATTTTTTTTTTAAGTCCAGCCTAATTCTTGTTTTGCCAGTTTTTCTCATGATTTTTTGTTTGTTTTATAATAGATTTACATTTTTTTTTTTACAGACATTGCCAGTTTAGAGAGGAATTGGGTATGGTGTAGGATTCCCCATGTATATCCTGTCTGCACCATGCGTAGCCTCTCCTGCTGCCACCTTCCCAGAATGATGCATTGTAACCTACACTGGAACATGTTTAGCATCCTTACTTTTTTTCCTAAAATTAATTCTCTTAATTGTTTGAGATTGTAACATAATTGCATTTCTTCCTTCCCTTTCCTCCCTCCAAGCCCTCCTCCTTGTTCTCCTTCAGATTCATGTCTTCTTCTTTTCATTAATGTTGTTACATGCATATATGTATAAACATATACATTTCTAGATATAACCTGCTCAGTCTGCATCACATTACTTGTTTATTTGCTTTCAGGGCTGACCAGTTGGCATTAGATAGCAACTTGGTGAACTTTTCCCTGGGGAAGACTCCAATCTACACCCTTCAACATGCTAGTTGGACTCAAACACTCCCATCTTGTTCTGTTAATTATGGAACCTAATTGCTCACTGTCACTAATTCAACTCAAAGAAATTTGGGCTCTATTGTTTGAGAACCAACAGAAGAGATTTCCTCCGCCTCTGTATGTTTGCATCTGTCCTACTACACTCTGTCAACTTGGCACAGCCTAGAGTCACCAGAGAAGGCATTGTACAGATCAGAGTGGCCTGTAGCCATTTGTGAGGAGTAGTGTTGCATGGGCCTGTGGCTATTTGTGGGGAGCAGCACTTGTCTTGGTTGTTAATGGATGTGGGAGAGTAGCACCATCAGTCCCAAGGCATGTGGCTCAGGGATGTAAGTTTGCTAAGGCTGTGAGCAGGTCAGCAAGCTTCATTTCCCTATGGTTTCTGTTTCAGAATCCTATATGAGTTCATGACCTCACTTCCCCAAGTCATGGACTGTAACCTGGAAATATAAGCTGAAATAAACCCGTTCCTCACCTAAGTTGTTCTTGCTCTTTGTGTTTGTCACTACAACATGATGAAATAGGACAGCTCTCTTTTGTTCTAAGGTCTTTTCCTCTCAAGTCCATCCACTATGTCTAAGACGCCCTTCCTCTGGCTCATCCCATCCTTGGGTCTTTTGTGTCCCTCAGGTTCAAGGTCGCGTGTAACCTTCCAAGATAGCATGAACCCTCACAATTGTGTTCTAGGTTAGTTTTATTTTAAACAGAAGGATTATTTAAGGGAGGCACAAGAACCTCAAGCTTATCTTTTGATCAGAGAAAAGTTTTGCCATATCCCAACTGGAACCATGAACAATGTAGAAGAGAATCCCCAATCACTGACTAGGAAAACATCTTAAAACAGTGCCTGGAAACACACTATTATCAATACTCATAATTCTGTGTTTTCCAGCTTCTGCTGAATGACTCCTCTGCTGCTCTTCCTCATACCTTCTCAAGCATGGGCAGTGAGATTTGGTGAGGCTGGAGCGGCCATGATGGCTTCCCTCAATTTCTGCTACTTTGGCAGGGATGTCTAGAAGGTTGGATCCAGCTGGGTTTCTCTTTCCATGCAATCTCAAGCCCTTGTCTAATTCAGATGGCTTCTTTACAGTGTCTCTGTGTGGTTTCTCCAGATAAACCCTATACATGATGGCTTATGACTCCCAACAGCACAGTATAGAAATGTCCAGGGATTAGAGGTATGCTGATGGAACTGGCACATTACCTCTGTTACCTGATTAGAGCAAGTTAAGGATACAACCCACTCCATGTGGAGGGTGTTATAAGCAGAGATACGAGTCTGGAGGGCACCTGCTAGAGATTCCAGGGTCTTATATTGTATAACAATGAATTGGAGAATTGGACCAGTTAAACAGGGATAGGAAAGGGAGACAATTTATAAAGTAGAGAACACGCTGATCAAGGAATTAGACCAGAAAGCAAGAAAGTTCAGAAACTTAGTGGTGCCAGGCCATGAAAGTTGCTGCTTCCCAAGGTCATTTGTAGAATACCCTCCTCCTGCTTTGGGCTTGTGTGTTTCCCCAGGTGACTGTGTAGTGGGACTCTCTGTCTTTTTCTTTGTCATTAGTTTCTTTCATTTGTTAATCTCTGTACCCCTTTCTACTGTTCTGCCACAAGGAGACACACAAAGGGAGTGAATACCAGGAGCCGGAGCTTTGGGCTCTACCATGGAATATCATCTCCCATGGATCTAAGACATCATAGGCATGGACGGGGCCAGCATCTGTGGAGCTGGCTGATAAAGAATAATGAGAATCATTCTTGATGATGAACAAAAAACAAGAAGGAAAAGAATCATATCCACTGTTTATCCTGCCCACTACCCCCAGAAATTAAAGTAACTCATATGAAACTTAGGATAGGTCTCTAAGAACTGGGACAAGATGGGGATCTAAGAATGAGAAAAGTTAAAAGCCACACACAATGAAACACATCGTCTACACACTTCAAGAGGAAAAGGAGTTGCTGAATTTCACAATTATGAAGACAGAGAAAGAAAGGAGAGGGAGAGAAAGAATGAATTGGATCAAAATCAAATACAGTGGTTAAAGAGTGGCAGCACGGGAAGAGCAAGGGTGACAGATTTCTCTAGCAGTGTCACCAATTGTAGGAAAGGAAAGTGGAACAATTCCTCTGCATTGCAATTTGGAAAGTGAGAGACTTGAAAATATTAGTAACCTTTGACCCAGTCATTTGTTTTCTAAGAAATAAGCTTAATGAAAATTGGGTCTATGACCATACCACCCTGAACACGCCCGATCTCATCTGATCTTGGAAGTTAAGGAGGGTTGGGCCTGGTTAGTACTTGGATGGGAGACCACCTGGGAATACCAGGTACTGTAGGCTTAGAAAAAAAGGGGTGGGGGCTGGAGAGATGGCTCAGTGGTTAAGAGCACTGGCCGCTTTTGTGAAGGTCCTAAATTCAAATCTCAGCAACCACATGGTGGCTAACAACTATCTGTAGTGAGATCTGACGCCCTCTTCTGGGATGTCTGAAGACAGCTACAGTGTACTTAGATATAATAATAAATAAATCTTTAAAAAAAAGAAAATTGGACATTAATGATCATGTTTTATCTATCAGAAATTCACTTAACAGGTTTTCCTGGTTGTTGTTCTATTATGCCATAGACCTCATTTACAGAGCACACACAAATGCTTGTACTTATCTTTAAAAATGAAAATGACACACATATCTATGTAGCCACAACAACAATATGGCTGTTGGTATCTCTGACCTAGTTTCATGTCTCTGTTCCTGATCAGGAGTGACGATTGGTCTAACTTTTGAGCAATCATTTCTTTATTTTTTCTTTGTAAGCTTGTTACTTATGTTCTACATGACAGAATTCTTTATGCTTTTGAATGGAATCCATCTAGTTATACACTGGATTTGTGTATAACTTTCTCCTTTTGCATTACATTAAATCTCCAAGACTCTTCACTGTTGATGAGTGTGGCTCCAGATCACTCATTTCTGAAGGGCAGCTCTCTATTCTATAATGAATATTTGATTTCAATGTTTTTATATTGTGAGCAATGTTGCCAGAACATGCTGGTTACATCTTCTGCAATAAGAATTTTACATGAGTATAATCAAAGAAGTGCTATAGGATTGCTATATTAGCCTATGTTTAGATTTGTTACGCAGTGCTGAACCATTTCCAAAGTGATTTCAATAGTTCTCCCCTTGGTATGTGAGGATTTCTGACAGCCCCCTTCATCAAGACTTGAAGTCATCAGACATGTCAGCTTTGCCAATTAAGGGTGCAGAATTGTATCTCACTGTGGTTTTGTAACAGTAACAGTTTTATTGAGATAGAATTCACCCTTCAACTAATTCATGTATGTAAAGTATATAATTAAACAATTTTAGTTCAATTTACAGTTGGACAAGTATCACCACACTTCCATCACCTTTGATAAGAGCCACTAATTTATTAACAATTGTTTCCTGTGTCTTCCCACACTGAAAACCATCAATACACTTCCTGTCTCTTTGAGTTGCCTCTGTGGGCATGTGAGATAGGTGGAATTAAGCTAGTGTGGCTTTTAAGACTTCTTTTCACTTCATGCATTGTTCTCAAGATTAAGGTTGTAGAATTTATTAGCACTTCATTTTTTTATTATTGAATAATATTCCATCGTATGGATAAGCTCTATTTCATGAACAGGTGGTTTAATTCAGTTGGTGAACATTTGAGCTGCTTTAACTTTTCAGCTGTTGTGAATATTTATATAATATTTCATTGAGATGTTTGTAAGAACAGTTTTACTGTGTTAGAATATGATTTTTATGTATTCATGTATGTATATATATTTCAAGGCTTTGATCTCTACATCCATGTCAATATTTGTTACTGTCTGTGTATTAGGGTTCTCTAGAGTTACAGGACTTAGAGAATGTCCTTATATATGAAGGGAATTTATTGTAATGATTTACAATCTGCAGTCCAACTAAACCAACAATGGGAAGCTATGAATGGAAAGTCTAAGGATCTAGTAGTTGCTCAGCCCCACAAGGCTAGTTGTTTCAGCTGGTCTTCTGTATAAGCTAGAATCCTGAAGAAGTAGGTTCCAACAGATGTGCTGGCAAGTAAGTGCAAGCCATCAAAGAGAGCGCCTTTCTTCTTCCATTGTCCTTAGATAGGCCTCCAGCAAAAGATATGGCCCAGACTAAAGGTGTGTGCCACCATACCTGGATTTGGAGCTCACTCCATCCCAGGGTGGCCTTGAACTCAGAGATCTGCTTGCCTCAGTCTCCTGGGATTAAAAGCGTGTACTATCTTGCTTGGGCCTAAGCTTTTCATGGCCACTATGCCTCAAGATCTGTATCACAGGTGTGCCCTCCTTTTCTGGATTATAGTTCATTCCAGATGTGGTCAAGTTGATAACCAGGAATAGTCACCACAGACTGTCTTTTAAATTTTAACAATCTCAGGCTGGAGAGTTGGCTCACTTGTTGATCTTGCACAGGACCCAGGTTTGATTCCTTGCACCCATCTGATGGCTCACAATCATCTGTAACTCAGGCATGGATGTGACACAAATACACACATAAAGACAAAACACCCATACACATAAAATAATAAAGTAAGTAAATCTTTTAAAAAGTTTAAGCAATCCCCATGAATATGAGATGGTATTCCATTCCTTTTTTAGTTTATATTTTTGTCTGATTATCAAAAAAACTGACAAAATTTCACCTATGTTTTGGAAATTTGAGCTTTCTTTCGGTAATGAGGTTAAGGATTTTTGGCACCATTTTGTATTATTTTATACTTTTGTATTGGTACATATTTGTCCATGTGTTATATGAGCTGACCTTATATTGGTTATGAACAGGAAAAACCTTTTGTTTGTGGCTGGTCACTTCTTTTATAGTATGTTCTTGTGAGCAGAAGCTCTTACAGTTAGTAATGTATACATTTTCATCCTTATAATTGTTTTATGAGCATGGGTGTTTTTACTTCCATGAATATGTTGGGAAACCCTGCTGCTAAGGTGGAAGTATTACATTACTGAAAAACCTTGAGCTCAGTGCAGCCTCTGCTCAGCTTTTTGCCTTTATGAATTTGCCTATTCTAGATACTTCATTTAAGGGGACTTGTATGATATTTTCCTTTTGTACTTCGCTTATTTCACTCAGGATATTTTAAAGTATGTTTTAGCTGAAATATAATTTAATCCCTCACTGTCCTTCTTCCCTCTAACCCTTCCCAAGGCCCACTACACTGTCAAGTTAATGGTTTCTTTTCTTTGATTATTATAGTTACATATGTATATATGTATATACATATGTGTGTGTGCACAAATATATAAATATTCCCTGCTGGGTTTGTGTGTATATGGTCTCAGGGCTGACCACTTATCATTAGACAACCAATAAGGGGAAATCATACCTGGGAGAGGCTAACTCCCCTTCTCCCGACAGTCATTGGTTGCCTGTAGTTCTTTGTGTAGAGGTGAGACCTCACAGAATGTTCTCTGTTCCACATGAACATGTCCATTGATATTACCACTGTTTCAGTCTTTTTTTTTTTTTTTTAGGTTTTTCAAGACAGGGTTTCTCTGTGTATCCCTGGCTGTCCTGGAACTCACTCTGTAGACCAGGCTGGTCTCGAACTCAGAAATCTGCCTGCCTCTGCCTCCCAAGTGCTGGGATTAAAGGCGTGTGCCACCACGCCCAGCTTCAGTCTTGTTTATGTAGCCACTTCTAGAAGAGATTGTCACACAGCAGACTTGCTGGTCTTCTGGCTTTCACAATTTCTCTTCTCTTTCTTTCATCATAAGAGCTCACAAACTCCAGGAAAGCTGGCTAGGTTTTCAGTATCAGGCATTATTTCCCATCTCTTGAATAAGTTTAATTATTAATTATTATTGATAAACAATACTTCTTAAACTCTTTTTAAAAACCCAAACAAACAAAAAACCTCAACCAAACAAAAACAGAAATAGAAGGATCACTCCAAAACATGTTATAACGGTTCGATATGAAAATCAGAGAAAGACACATCAACAATTGTAGGGGAGGTTCTGATGCAAAGGTCTTGTTCCCCAATTGGTTCTTGATCTGTCAGAAAAGAAAACCATGGGCAATTGCTGGGTGGAAGGAATAGGTGGGACTTCCGGATCCGTGGAGGAAAAGAAACAGACACAAGGTAGGAGAGGAGAGTTTACCATGCTTCTGAGGAATAAAAGTTGACCAGCCATGTGAGATCTTGAAATGGAGTGGCCACACAGGTGGTCAGGGGCATTTATCAGGGGCTAGATGGGAATAACCACTAAAGTTTAGGGCAGATGGGAGGTGTGGAGATAGGAATATTGCTAGGGAGTTTAATAATGCCCAGCAATTGTGCCAAAAAAGCAAGTTGAGATGAACAACTGTGTGTTTGTCTTTTATCCATAGATTCAAGGGAAGCTGGGCAGGGGCTGGTAGCGTAGCTCGTTCCCAGAGCTTAGGTTGGGTGGTAAAAGCAACATACTACAAACAATTACAACAACAACAACAACAAATGAATACAAAACCACAGACCAATTCTCCTGATGAGCATAGATGCAAAAATCCTCAACAAAATACTAGCAAACTGAATTGAAGCACATATTGAAAAGATCATCCACCATGACCAAGTAGCTTTTATCCCTGAAATACAGGGTTGGTTCAACATATACCGTAGGTCAATAAATGTAATAAATCATATATAAATGGACCTAAAGACAAAAAGCACATGATCATCTCAATAGATGCATAGAAAGCCTTTGCCAAAAACAACGTGATTTCATGATAAAAGTCCCAGAGAATGTAGGACCCAGGGGGATGTACCTCAGTATAATGTTTTCAAGGCCTGTCTCTTGCTTTAATTGGAATTTCTTTGAGATCACTGGGAACAAAACTGACACATTACATGATATGTACATGTAATATGAGACAGATAGTACATGTCTCTGGTAGAATGGTTATGCAGCATGATTAATTCCTGGGTTAGATCATAAAACAAACAAACTAAAAACCTCACATCTTGATAATATTGAGTTTTCCTAGGTTTATAACACAAACCATTACTCCTTTTATTAGTTCTTTGATTTCTTTTATCAATATTTCATAGTATTCCTAATAAAAGATCTTGGGTGTATTTTCTTATACTTTACCTATTTCTTTGGTTTGGAGAAGGTATAAGTGTAAATTATATTGTGTGTTTAAAATATAATATATATACACACATATATTTAAAACATATATATACATATATATATAATATATACATATATATATTATATATATATGTATATATATGTATTGCCTAGCCAAGAGTCTCTGCATTAACCCCTGTTTGCTTCAGAGAACAACATCTAAGATCAAGGCAAGTGACAGTACTACTATTTATATTTACAGGTATAAACATAAATAAGTTAGAAGGCAATTTAATAACATATCCACTTAGCAAAAGAGAATTTCCATGATTGCTATGAATGCTAAATACTTTTTAAAGTGTTTAACATCCAGTTGTTAATATCCAGAGTTCTTTTGAGAACTCTGTTCAATCCCATAGGCCACATTTAAATGAATTGTTTGCTTTCTCTATGTTAATTTTTTTATTCTAGACACTAATCTGCTAGTAGATGTATAGCTGGTGAGATTTGTCTCCCATTCTGTTGGCTGCCTTTATTCCACTGACAATTTAATTTTCCGTATGGAAGCTTTTTTGTTTTTATGGATCCTATTTGTCACATTTTGGCCTTATTTCCTGTGCTAGTTGAGTCCTATTCAGAAAGTTTTTAACTAGACTTACATGTTGAACTGTAGTACTCGCTGATTTTTCCTTTAGCAGTTTCAGGCTATCAAGGCTTATGATGAGGTCCTTGAGCCATTTGGAGCTGAGTTTGGGCCAGAAAGGGCAGTGGGGCATGTGGCTTGGAGATGCTTGCCCCTCTCTGGGTGCTTTGGAGTCTCTTGGCCTGAGTCATACAAAGACATGAGAGACACTGGAAGCGATCTATCACCACAATATTCAGGGCCATACTTTCGAAGTGTCTTCCTGCCTGTAATATAAGATTCTATTTGTTTGTTTTTGGTTTTACTTTTTTACATTTTGACTCACCAGACCTCTGTCTCTGTGTTCCTGTGACTATGCCAGCAGACACTGTGTTTGATAAATAAGCACTCTTTGGAGAACTATTATTGAGAATAGGATTATGCCTCCAGTTTATGCTGGTCATTTTCCTCATAGAATATGGCTTCATTCCACATGGGCTCAGCAAATCAGAGAGGCAAACACTTCTTAGTGGGCAAAAACTTTTCTACCACAACAGACAGAAATAGAAGCAAAGTAAGATTTGCTGTATTAAAAAGAATATAGGGCTGGAGCTAGCGGGGCCAGAACAAGCAGGGCCAGCAGAGGTCCTGAGTTCAATTCCCAGCAGCCACACACATGATAGCTCACGGCCATCTGTACAGCTACAGTGTACTCATGTACTCATACACATAAAATAAATAAAATCTTAAAAATAAAAAGAATATAAAGAGAGGCTACCCACCATCTCACCAAGGGCGGCCAAGGCAAGGAGTCCCTGTGAGGATCCAGTGTTGATAGTGTTCTTGAAATAGACCAAGGACTGGTTGCAATGAACATTTACAAGTAAAGATGTTTGGACAAAAGGGTATACTGTATGACACACCAGCTTCCATAGCGAAATGTTTTTATTTTTGTATTTTTATTTTATTATTGTGTTTTGTTTGTTTCATTTTTTGGTAGGGGAGATTGTAGGGGCAGAGGCCAGATTTGAAGGGATGAGAAGGTGAGTAGGATTGGGGTGCATGATGTGAAATTGGCAGAGAATCAATAAAAAGAAGACTATGTAGCTTCCTTTTCCTATGTACTGCTTTCCAGGTTCCCCAGCACCGTTTAATGAAAAGGCTCTATGATGTATATACTGGCACTTTTGTAAACAGTTAGGTGACTTGTTGGATGGACTTCTGTCTGGATCCTCTGCTCTCTTTCACTAACTTCTGTTTTGATCTAGAGCATCTCTTCCCACCTACTGCTTTGAGGTGTTGTTTGTTCTTGTTTTCCCAAGACCTTGGTTTGCATGATTAACTTACTTATTTGATGGATCTATGATTTTTTAAAAAATATTAAGACTTAGAGACACAAATATTCTTCTTAGGACTGTCATCACTGTGTACCATAGATACTGATATGTTATATTTGTAATTCTAATTTTTAAATTTCTTTCCTGATTTCTTCAATGACTCATTTATCAGTCAATAGCAGGTTGCTCAGTCTCCATAAGTTTTGCTGTTGTTGTTTGAGATAAGGCCTCACTGTGAGGCACTGGCTTCCTAGAACTCACTATTTAGACTAGTCTAGTCACTAACTTATAGAGATTCACTTAGTTCTGCCTCCTAAGTGCTGGGATTAAAGGTGTGTGCTGCCCCTCACTCCCCACCCCACCACCCCCACTCTCAATATTCATAAATTTGTGTACTTTCAATGCTATCTATTACCAATAATATCTAACTTTATTCATGTTGCTCAAATAGAATACAAGGTGCTAATTCAATTTTCCTATATTTATCAAGATCTTGGGGTTTAATATATTATCTACTTTGGAGAAAGTTATAACAGTTAGTTTAAAATGTAAATTTTTTAGTGCTTTGATTAAAATGCTCTCTAGGTACTTATGAGGTCCATTGTTCTTTTTTAAATGTCATTTCTCTGTTGTATGGATGACATGTCTTTTAGTCAGTGTAGAGTATTGAAGACACTCAGTATTAATGTGTTGGGGTTAAACTATGACATTTCATTTAGTATATTTGGTGCTTGTAGAATTAAGAAATTGGGCATCCCTATGTTTTGGTGAATATATGTTTAGAGTTTTTCCTCTTGATGGATAGTTCTCTTAATTAATATATTATAGCCTTCTTTATTTCATCCAGCTACTTTTGGTTTGAAGTCTATTTTGACAGATATTAGAATATCAATGCCTGACTGGACTCTAGTTCCATTACTTAGAGTTCCCTTCCTATACTTTTCCACTAAAGTGATATTATCTTTGATAGTGCAGTGTGTTTCTTAAAGGCAATGAAAGAGTGAATCCTGTTTTCTAATCCAATCTACTAGTCTTTGTCTTTGTTTTTCCCCCCACTGAGGTCTTTTATTTATACCTGTCTTACATCTCTAGAAAATGAATCCCAGGGTTTTCCCTCCTGTGTGTTTTTATCTTGCTTCTTTATGGACCATGATGCCAGCTAAGATCAGCAATACAATGAAAATGAACGGTAGGATGGGAGCAGATTATTCTGCCACTGTTCTGGGAGTCTGAACTGCATATCACATATAGGGCTGATCACTCCATACTTGTTCATCCTGCCTATGAGGTTCACAGTGATTCCCCAGCTCAATGATCACCCATGATTTCAAATTCACCAGTGTAACCATGTGTTGTCATTACAGTTGGGAACTGCATGATGACTTTGTAGCATCTCCTGATTAGGCACTGACATTTGCTCTTCTCAGGACTGTGGATACTCTTGAGAGCATTGTGAAGAACTCTCATGTGCACCATGGTGATGGTGCAGAAAGATGGTGGAAAGATCATCTATGTCTTTTGATTGAGGAAATTGAGACCATTAGTATTCAGAGTTAACATAGAAAAGTATGCATTCATTTCTGTCATTGGTTGATTTGGGCTGTTTTCTTTTTCCTTGTTTGATTAACTGGCCTGACACTGCTTGTTTTTCTCCTGTGGCCTCTTCATAGTGTTTTTTTGTTTGTTTGTTTGACTTGAGTGAATGACTTTATTCTCAGCCCATAGAGAACAAGTTACATTCATTTAAGAAATTCGGAGTGTATTAAGATGGTCTATCCATAAAGTCATTCACCAAATGTTTCAATGAGCAATAGTTCTGCTTGGAGGGTGGCACAGATATTAGGTGAGGGTAAGAATCTGGTTCATTAGCTGTGATAATTTGGAAAAGCATTCATCTCAGAGAAAAGTAACTTATAAAGTCCTCTTCTTCAAACTTGATACAAAAGTTACAAACGTCAAGCAAAGCATTCAGTCTCACTCTTTGTTGTTCTCTTATAAGCCACCTCCCAATTTAATAATTGTCTGTGTTTCTTTTGGCTGTATAAATACTTTTGAAATATGTAAGCTGTTCTGAAAACCATAGTATAGTGTAAAAACATGAAATAAACAATACTACTAATAGAGAGGCTGAGATAGGAGAAGCCCGATTTCAAGACCCTTATGTTGTACACAGCAAGACACTGTCATGTACAAACAGAAAGTATATATGGATTGTATAATATTGGACCTATTTCTCCAATTACCAAATTAGAGAGACCACTGGATGACAGCCAACAAATTTTCTAATTCCTCATATTTTTGGATTTCAATCAATTAGGATATGTTGGTAACATTAATTTTCATGTTAAGATATTAAGAAAAAGTAATTGCTACTTCCTGTTGTTTTTGTTGTAAGAGGTGGAATTAGGTTGAAAGATTAATTTCTTGCTTCTTCTAGGGTGTAGTTTTGCTCCTTGTGTTGGTGTTTTCCATCTATTATCCTTTGTAG
>NW_022196914.1:55189906-55194865 GCF_008632895.1 Mastomys coucha
TTCTAGCTCTTTACCTGTGTTCTCCTGTATTTCTTTGAGGGTGCTATTCATGTCTTTCTTAAGGTCCTATATCATCATCATGAGAAGTGATTTTAGATCTGAATCTTTATTTTCCAGTGTAATGTTGTGTCCAGGACTTGCTATGGTGGGAGAATTGGGTTCTGATGATGCCAAGTAGCCTTTGTTTGTGTTGTTTATTTTCTTACGTTTGCCCCCCACCATTTGGTTATCTCTAGTGCTACCTGCACTTGCTAAATCTGACTGGAGCCTGTCCTTCCTGTGATCCTGGTTGTGTCAGAACTCCTCAGAGTTAAGCTGTCTCTGTGATCCTGTGCTTGTTAGAGCACCTGGGAGTGGAGCTTCCTCTGGGTGTTGTGGGACCTGCTGCAGAGCTTGCGCCCAAGGTCTGCTAGGGGCACTGCTGGCCCAGACAGACTGGAAGCAACCTGAGCCACCGGGCTGGTGGAGTTCCTGTGTGCCTGGGTCCTGCTGGTCCCAGTTACTCCCAGTGTTGGGACAGATGTTGTGTCCTCCTCACTTCTGATCCTGGGTGTGTTCGGTAGTGTTTATACTTCTCTTCAGTATAAAGTCTCCCTTTAAGTATCCACTATAGAGCTATCTTCATAGTCATGTATTCTTGAGCCTGCTTTTACTATGGAAGTTTTTTGTTTCTCCTTTAATTATGATAGATAGTTTTGTTGGGTGTAATGGTCTTGATTGGTGGTTATGGTTTCTCAGAGCTCCAAATACCTTCCTAAGTCATTTGGGCTTTGAAAGTTTGTCCGTCATTAGCTGTTATTCTGATTAGGTTTGATATGTGACTTGGACCTTTTCTGTTGCAGCTTTCAATACTCTTGTTGTTGTGTTTCAATTATAAAATGGTATGGGGATTTTCCTTCTCTTGTATAGTGTTTGTTTTAGTTAGAGTTTCTATGGCTACAATGAAACACCATGACCAAAAAACAAGTTGCAAAGGAAAAGATTGATTTGTCTTACACTTCTATATTTGCTGGTCATCACTGAAGGAACCTGGAGGTAGGAGATGAAGCAGAGGCCATGGAGGGACATGGCTTATTGGCTTGCTTCCCATGGCTTGCCCAACCTCCTTTCTTACAGAACTCAGGACCACCAGCGAAGGGGTGGTGCTACCTACAATGGATTTGGCCCACCCACATCAATCTCTAATTAAGAAAATGTCCTATAGCCGGATCTTATGGAGGTATTTTTCTCAATTGAGGTTTCCTCCTTTCAGATGACTCTAGGTTGTGTCAAGTGACATTAACTATTTATCATTGTGTTCTAAATGCCTATTGTACCTGGATTGGTGTTTTTTTTCCCCTCTAGATTCTGGAAATTTTCTTTATGTCTTATTGAAAATACTTTTGTTCCTTTGGCATAGAATTCCTCTTCTTTTGTGTTTATAATGTGTACATTTGATATTTTCATAGTGTTTAAGGTTTTCACCTATTCCATTGATATTTTTATAATCATTATTTCTCAGAGATCCCACTTGTGGCAGCCCTGGATGCCTCCTGAGAACTTAAGGTGGCATCACCAGTGGTGGCTCAGCAAAGTGGCCACCAGTGCCAGGAGGCCAGCCCAAGCCTGTGAAGATGGGGAGGGAAGGAAGAGCATCAGTATAGCCCATTTCCCTTCTCTGCAGGGCCCTGGCTTCATAGGTGATGTTGCCTGAATTTTCTAGCTGTAGAATGTAAAGCCATGATGAGGATATCTAAGATGCTGAAGGTTCAATTTGTGGGAGACAATAATGTTATTAGATTGTTAGAGAGGGAGGTACGGAATGAATGTATTGTTGAAGACTTTTGCATCTGGAGTTAGTTTATTCATTGAGGTTTTACTGTATGCTAGGTTTTCTTCAAATCATCACCTTCCAGTGTTCTTCTTTCAGTTTGGGCTTACCCATCTTTTTTTTCCTTAGAGGAGTGCTCTGCTTCCTCCCACTCCTAGGAGTGCCAGTTTGCCAAGGTAGGGGAAAAGCTGGCAGGCTAATTATGTCGTCCTTGGTGTGCTAGCAGAGCTCTGAGTTCCACAGTCCTGCCTTCCTATACAACGTGACTCTGCAGCAGTCTGTATGCCCCACATCTCGGGGGATGCCACACGGTGTTTGGATATTCCTGTCCAGTGTGAGCCCAAATTCTATCTTCCCCTAGGGTTGTCAGTCCACGTACCTGCCACATGGTGCCTGGGATGCTACAGATTTATGTGTGCCCAAGGCCTGTCTTATCCACAAACAGCCACTTTGCTTTTCCTCTGCATCCTGTTTGGGGTTTCGTGGGTCTGTGCTCACCCAAGCCCTTTCATACCACCCCACCCCCCAGGCTGCTGGTCTGTTTATATTGTGTTTTAATCTCAAATTCCATTTGCCTATTGTTATTACAGGAAGCAATTGACTGTATATATTAACCTTGTGTGCTGCAACCTTTCTACAACTGTTCAAGAGGTACAAGAGCTTTATTATTATTGTGTTGTTGTTGTTGTTGTTATTCCTTTGGCTTATCACACAATGGTCACGTCATCTGAGCTCATGGGTGGTATTACATCTTCCTTGACAATCTTTATCATTTTGTCCTTTCCCTTTCTCGTTTCACAGTTTGGGTTAGAACTAGTAGTGCAATATTGAAAGGCAGTGGTGAGAGAGGATGTCCTTGCCCTGCTCCTGTTCTTAGTGGGAAATCTGTATTTCTAATCATTATTAAGCATTCCTGGTTTACTAAGAGTAAGTTTGCCTCAAGCAAGTTCCACCTGTAGAAATTAGGTTGTTCTTCCTATGTTCCCAGAAATATGATTCAGACTCACAATATATTTACAAATACCTTGGCCATATATCTAGGCTCTTCTCTGACTAGGTCATAACTTAAAATAACCCATTTACTTTAATCTACATTCTGCCACATGGCTGTTTCCCTGTGTTCAATGTGTCTGTCTCCTCACATCTTCCCAGGTGAATCTTTCGCCTAGCACTATCCAAGAATCCTTTCTTCCTTCTGGATGTCCCACCTCTTATTTCCTGCCTAAGCCATAGGCCATCAAATTTATCATTGACAGGCACAGTATAGACATTTTGTATTTGTTTTTATGAAAGGTATTGGTGTATCATTTTCTTTTCTTATACTGTCCTTTTCTGGGCTGGACACTCAGGCAACACTCACTTCACCAGTGTTCTCCCTGCTTCGATCCTGTGGATGGGAAACTTTTAAAAGTTAATGGAATATGTTTGTGTTGGAATGGAATGTGTTTGGTATAATTTAGCAATAAACCAACCTGGGTATGGTACTCTGCTGTTGAAGCTTATTAATTATTGATTCAGTTTCTTTGGCCAATGGGGAGTAGGCTTATTTTCAACATCCAGCTCTCCTTGTATGAACTTTGGGAAGCTGTATCTTTCAGTAGACCTCTATTCCATGTCATCCATGCTATCAAATATTTGGGCATAGAAACGTTCCTTGATGAAATTTTTAATTGTAGTGTTATGAATAAATTCTAGTGATCTTCTTAAGTCATCTTTTTAAAGGAAATCCTCTATCAAAAGAGGTTTTGTTTTTTAATTTAATTTTTTTAATGCAGTCCTTTGGATGAGAATAGATGTCCTGTGTGTGTGTGTGTGTGTGAGAGAGAGAGAGAGAGAGAGAGAGAGAGAGAGAGAGAGAGAGAGAGAATGTAAAAGTTAAAGACTGACAATGTTTTTTTTTCAAGATATCACCTACCTTATTTTTTGAGGTGGTCTCTTGGTGAACCTAAAGCACATTTATTTTGTTAGGCTATATGGCCAATGAGCTCTAGGGATCTATCTGCCCGACTCCACCCAACCAGTGCTGGAGCTAAAGATATCCATTGCTCTTGGCCTTGACATGGGAGCTCAGGATGTGAATGTGAATCCCCACACTTGTGCTTTGCCACTGTTGCTGTCCCTCAAGTCTCGAACCTTTATTTCAGTATTGTCTTCCTGAAGGAGCAGCTTAATTCCATTTGTAGCTTCATTCTCGACAATGCAGGACATAAGCATCAAATGCCCTCCCTTCAGAGCTCTGCAGCTTCCTCCGAATTCCCAAGTTTTATAAATTTTAATTGTTTTCCTTTGCTCTCCAGTTCTGGAAGTCATGATGTTCTTGACATTGCTACATTTCATTTGCATATTCATTTCTCACAGGGTCTTGCTATACAGCTCTGGCTGAACCAGAATTACTATGGAGCCCAAAGTAGCTATGAACTCATGGAAATCTTCCCGCTTGTCCAGTAAGTTCTGGGATTGCTAAAGTGAGCCACTCAGGCTCTCAGTTGCTCACTTGAAACATCTTCTCTGCCCTTTTCTTTAGCTATTTAGTGATTCTTATGCCTAGACAATATATTCCCTTTGTTCAAGTAATGGCCCAATCCCTACCCTGAATGGCACAGCTGCGTGTATGAGCTAAGCCTTTTCTATTTTCTTATATTCAGTTTGGCAGGAAGATAGTTACCCCTGTCTGAGAACCTGCAAATGATTTGCAAGAAACAAATGTAGATGAATTCATAGCAAACAATTTGTTCAATTAGAAAGAAAAGCAGGAGAAACCTAGGAGTACCAGAGCTGAGTGTGTCTGCATCACCACTGGGCTCTACAACTGAGCAGCTTGGTCGAAAGCCCACCTGTATTTTTGTCTCAGTCTGAAACCCAATAAATCCCCAAACACCACCATTACAGTAAAACAAGCTGCAGAGCCCAAGGATGGATTTCCTGGAAGGATGACAGAGATGTTTCACAGCACTGAGTGTACATTGTAGAACTTGCTGAGAAATGAAATGTCAAAAGGTTATTACTTTGGCTTGAGGGGAGACTTGGAAAGATATTCCAGAGGGGAGAGAGCATGGCCTGATGATTGCTCATTTCTGGGAAGATCCTAGAGCTGCTTGAGGGAGGACCGAGGGGAAGCATCCTGAGGACACAGGGAGAAGCATCCTGAG
>NW_022196914.1:55195084-55197996 GCF_008632895.1 Mastomys coucha
GAGGGCACAGAGAGAAGCATACTGAGGAGGGGGGGAGCATCCTGAGGACACAGGGAGAAACATCCTGAGGGCAAATTTTGAACAGTTTGAAGTCAGAGTTGCCTCCGAGAGAAACTGGATAGAAACTTAACCTGGATAGAAGGAGAGACAAATTAAGGTACACAGGACCAGAATGGAGGCTGCTGCTCCAGAGTCCGGTTGAAGCCTCTTGCTAGCTGAGAATCTTGAATTCTAGCATAATTAACATTGGCAATTAAGCTTTCTTACATAGAGACAACCATGTGTCAGAGAATGAATGGAGTAAGTGAACACAGACTGTTAACTTGAGCTTGTTTGGCCACGTGATGCACCCCAATGTCTCCCACCAATGGGAATGGCAAAGCCTTTCCTAGGTCAGATTCAGGGAAATGGCAAAGCCTTCCCCAGTTCCTCAAGACTACAGCTTCCTTCTTCCAGATATTTACAGCCTGAGGCTACTCCCCTACAGAGATTCCCCACCCCAAGAAATACCCCCTTGCCTCTTCTTCCAGCTGTATACAGTAAACTCACTTCTTCAATTCAGATGCATGAAACAAACATGCCGAGGATCCAGGCTGCTGCTGCTAGGTCTCCATCAGAGCACAGAACTCACCTGAATCCAGCTTTTCTGTGCATGTGTCTGCGTGTCTCTTCTTTCTTCAAACTTCTGTGGTCCCAGTCAGGTCAATACCTGTTGTGGATGGGCCTGGTGCGGTTTGTATGTTGATGCTAATGCCGCTTTCCTGGGAGGGGCTCCGGACAAGGAGTGAGTCATACTCAGGTGACTTCTTGTGAACCAATCTCCTAATGAATAAAGGAGCCAATCACTGGGCGAGTAGGCGGGACTTCCAGGTTGGAGTCCATCAGGATTCGCCACCAGAGGATTTAGACTTAATCAGGTTTACAGGATTAGGATTTTAGTTGCTGTGATTGAGTTACTGTCGTTTCGGAATTAATTTTGTGGTGTGTTTTCCTTCACGTGGTGGCTCATCTGGGTTCAAGAAAGAAAGGTACAGCGGCAAAGCGTGAGTTTGTCAGATGTACACCACAAGGGTGTGGGGGATTTGAAGCATGGTGCTAGTGTGGTAGAGATCCACCAGTGGGAACTTAGTGAGCTGGGTGGAGACGTTTCTGGAGCTCCAGGAGTCTCACCAACATAAAAACAGGTCGTCCATTACCTGCCAGTACATGGCTGGCCAGGCCGCCTGGGCAGAGTTGAATGCACTGGCACCAGGATGTGCCAGTTCTTTTTTTTTAATTATTTACTGCAACAAATACCCAAAGCTTTGCAGGTATCAGCAACAGTCCTTTTATATAAAGACGTCTTAGAGAAGGTTAAAATGTAAGTTATGCTTAAGTACCTGAGTGTGTGTGACCTGCACACATGACCTTACCCTTTTCCCAGAGAGAAACCAGGAGAATCCTGGGAATTTCACAAACAAGACCCTGAAAGCTGTTGTTTACACTGACAGCTCCTAACCTTCCTTACAGCTCTTACTTTCTACACTCTTAACTTACTGTGACCTCTGGCATACCTTAGGAATTACCCCGTGATCTCATTTAAATTCCTTAGCAACCTTTAAAGATAATAACTTCCAAACCCAAGAAAATCTTACATATGTCTGCAACAGACCATAAAATATATCTTTAAAAGATTTATTATTAAAAGTTTTATTTTATGTGTAAAGATATTTTGCCCACATTCATATCTGTGCACCACATTCATGCCTTGCACCCATAAATACCAGAACAGATGCCCTAGGCGTGGGGTTATAAGGAGTCGCAAGGTGCTTTTGTGGGTGCTGGGAAGCCAACCCAGTCCTCTACAAGAGCAGTCAGTGCTCTTAATCACTGAGCCACTTCTCCAGAACATTTTACTATTTTTAAATTATATTTAGGTATGTGATTTTTGTGTGCATGCTGTGTGAGTGTATGTATGTGTATATGTGCATGCTGTGTGAGGGAGTGTATGTATGTGCATACTGTGAGTGTATGTATGTGTGTGTGTGCATGCTGTGTGAGTATATGTTTGTGTGTATCTGTGTGTACATGCTGTGTGAGAACCTGCAGAGTCTGGAGGTGTTAGATTCCCTGGAGATGGATTCACAGGTGGTCACAAGCTGCCCAACATGGGTGTTGGGAACAAACTCAAATCTTCTGCAAGAGCAGTACATGCTCTTAACCACTGAGCCATCCTTCTCTCTGGTCCTGCATTTGAGTATATCTTATTCTTTCCTGAGCACCTCTTTTTCTACAAGTCTCTGTGCTTAAATCTATGTTTAAAAATCCATTTTAGCAAACTCAAACTTAACTTAATACTGGTTGATCCCGAAATTCCTTCCAGTGTAGAAGTTAAGGATCCTAGCTGACCTAAGAAGTCTCTAGACAGGGGTCACCTAACACGATCTGAAAACACAGGTATTTATATTACAGTTCATAACAGTAGCAAATTATACTTCAAATTTCATTACAAGTAGCAACAAAAATAATTTTATGATTGGGGGTTTTATGATTCTCAAAGGGGTCTGGACCCACAGGTTGAAAATCACAGCTCTAAACCGAACTCCTTAGGTTTTTGTCTCTGGGCACTGTAGGCTGTGTCCACTGAAGGAAACCGACCTGCAGCTTCACTTCATTCCGTGGGTGATTCACGAACAGGGGAACTCGAGATTCTGTAAAATAAGCGGGTAGGGAGGACAAAGAGGCGACACCAGGAAAAGTACTTATCGAGGTGTAATCTTTACTTAGAGAAACGGGATATATATATACTTGAGGCGAAACAGTCATGCCTTTTAGCACATAAGTGGGAACAGGAATCGAACATAACAAAGCAAGGGCTCCAGGCAGGAGGGCGGATCAAAGTTTTAGTCCCTTATGAATACTGGGCTCTCGGT
>NW_022196914.1:55198692-55199349 GCF_008632895.1 Mastomys coucha
GAACAGCAGGTATTAGCGATTGACTTTTTTCAGAAACAGGCATTCGGGATAAGCCTGTCACTCCCCCCCTGCTATATCGGGCAAAGCAGGTATAGCGATTGAGGTTTTTCAGAAGCAGACGAACAAATGCGTACACACACATAACAAAAACTGACGAAACGAGTAAAAAAAAATATAAAAAATTCTACAAGGCAAAACTGGCTGGTAGGAGCATATCTTAATGTATCAGCTTCTCCGAGTCGATCTGACGTACCAATCTTTCTGGCAGCCAGCGGGCCTCCTCATTGACTCGGGAAAATATGCAGACGGACCCTCTGCCCCAGACAAGGACGGGGTCCGGGCCATTCCACATATTGGTGAGCGGATCCCTCCACCGTACCATAGCGTGAGAATTGGCTGATTCAGGATGCCAGTGTCGGTCCGCTGCAGAACGATTATTAATATCGATCTGCAGATAGTTCAAGATAAAAAGGACAAACGCCAAATGGGCTCTGGGAGATCTCTGAGGAAAGAGAATTCCCCCTTTAGTTTTGAAAAGCCAGTTCTTGATCGTACGATGGGCACGTTCAACAATGCCTTGGCCCATAGAATTATAAGGAATGCCGGTTTTGTGAACTATGCCAAAATTTTTGCAAAAGGAAGAAAAATTCTTCCCCA
>NW_022196914.1:55205526-55215802 GCF_008632895.1 Mastomys coucha
CAGACCCCTGGTGAGTCGAGTCGAGTTGCTGTCTCTAGCGTTCATTGAGACTCCTCAGGTCCGGCACAGTCCACAACTTGTCTCTGTCACTGATGACATTGCCATCATTGCGATTCAGTAATGTTTTTTTAAGCCACTTATGTGACTTTAAGCTAAAGGCACGTGGTATTGTACAATTACTAAAGTGTAGGAGGATGAAGACTGATGAGGGTTGCCCACTCTCTGCATTTATTTAGAACATCCCAATTTTGAAAGGAAGGCTCAAACAGCCTTAGACTCACTACTTGTCACCCGCTTAGGTGCAAAGTTGTTTTATTTTCCCGAAATTTAGAATGTTTCTTTATCACAGGAGTAGATTGTGCACCGCTAACTCAAGAGTTTGTAGAAAGAGCTCTCTATTCTTGTACTTTGAACTAAGACAAGCTCCACTTATTTGGGGGAAATTGTCCCCCCAAACCTTCTTCTGGTAGCTACTGCATAGAGGAGACAGGGATGAATGCTCAGGGGTCCACAGGCTGTGATGAGGCCAGGACTGGGTGCTCCCAAACTCCCGGACATCCAGGAGCTGCTGGGTGGAGAAGCGATGGGAACAGTTGTGGGCCTAAGGGCTGTTGACAGTGACTAGCCTGGGCCAAATGGGAGTTCCAGCTTAGCTCATCGGTGATTGTCCTTAGCTTAGCGGAGGTTGTCTGGAAGGCCTTCCGCAGGAGACTTAGGCTACATGGTACTTGAAGGTCTTCTCCATGCTCCCCACAGCGGTTCTTGATGAAAGAGAAAGTCCATGTTTATATCATTTATTGACTGTTCATCATGGAAAGTGGGTGCATACCAACTCCTCAGGGTGGACCAGAGATTAAATACCTTCTGCAGGAAGGACTGTCCAGGAGGGGAAACTTATTGGCTAAGCCCTCGGGGCCTCTAGGTACCTCATTAGCATGGAGAACTCTGTTTTAGGCTACATGACCACGGGTCACGTTTCCTTTTGTGGGAAGTGTGACTCTGTTCTGGCAGGAAGCAGGGAGGCGCCTATAGTCTCAGGTGGGTACCTGGGTGCTGGGGTCTCAGACCTGCTCTACCTTAGCAAGTTTCCTGGCACAGTCCACTGTCCCACACACCTGTATACTCTTTCTTCATCACTGAAGTCTAGGTGGCTCAAAAGGCGTTGAGTGATCAAGGAAATTAAGCCTATTTGTCTTAGCATTAAGACCAGCAAGACATCACTTTAATCTCTGTTTTGCCTCATTCACAAGAGCCTCCCAATTACCTTTGTTTTCTGTTCTTGTTCTAATGGAAACCGACTCCCAAGACACCAGTGTTCTGACTATAATATGTGATTGACAGTTAACGTGTAATGTATAATTAATATGCCAACTGTAATATTAAAGTGGGATATGAATTGACCAATATCATAATAAGGAATTCATGTTTTATTTACAGTGGTAAAATACTAGCTCTAAGTAGACTGGATGTTATTATACTCTCTAGAACTACAGGAGAAGAAGGTAACTTGAGAACCTAAATTGTAATAAATAAATCAAAATGATAACAATTATTCAAATACTGCAATGGAAAGCAAGCAATGTTAGGAGAAGTAAGAGTACTGAAATTAAGGGAACAAGCCGGTGCACAACTTTAATCCCAGTGCTCTGCCTCTCTGATGTACCCACCGATGTATTTTAAGCTTACCTTGATTATGACGTTCTTTCTTTTGTAAAACTATAAAAACTTCACAAAACTGCCTCCACGCTAGAACAAGGAATTTGGGGTAAGCTAAATCTGTGTTCCCAGGGCCAGGGTCATTCAAAATGGCTCCAGAATAAACTATCTCTTATTCCTTTTAAGGTGAGAACTGTGGCTTTTACATCAGCAGTCTAGACATCTAGAAAGGAGACTAAGAGAGAGTATACAGGTGTAGGTGGTAGTAAGTATGGATAGCTGGCGAACGATGCTCTTGACCGCTGGCGAACGATGCTCTTGACCGCTGGCGAACGATGCTCTTGACCGTTAACAGCGCTCCCTGTAGCTGCTAGAGGCTCCGTATTCCCTCTTTGTAGTTTGGTACAACCATCGAGCCAACTTACAGTTTATGAGATGATAATAGGAATACTTCTGGAAGCTTGTGGAGCAGGGCAAACCCATCCTCTATTTATTTATATATAGCTAGCTCTCCAGTCCTCACTTCCCAAACCCGAAAAGCCATCGATCACGCCCAATTCACCCGGCTCTTCCAGCCTGAAGATCAGACCCCTTTGGCCAATTTCTACCCTTTGTTTCCTTCTGCAACCCACTCCACTTTTCTTCATGAACTCCCAGCTTAACATCAAACCCATTTGTTGATGTTCACTCTTTTGTGTCCTTAGATCACAAAAACAAAGTTAGGGCTAAGAAATAGGTAATGGGTACCATGCGTATCCAGCAACTTGTGACCGTTGGTGACAACTTGCAGTAGGAATTTTTTATTCTGAATCTTTCTTACTACTTTTTGAGTCTATCACAAAGCATTCATATTGCTTGCTTTTATCTATATTTTTTTAAATTTTCTGTTCTAGGCATTGAATTCAGAACAGGGAGTACAGCAGGCAAGCGCTCTAGTATGGAGCTCTATCCCAGCTCCTGCTTTATAATCTATAATTGACACGTACATTGTGGCCTAGAGCAGCAAGATGCCTTGAATGATCTCCTTGCTGTTTTGTTTTTTTTTAAATTCCTGTTAGAACAGATAAAGCCTAGCTGCTGGATTTACATGATAGTCAACCAAGTTTTACCACTCATTTATAAAACGGCACTGTTAAAGCATGAGGGTTTTCATCTTTATTTGTGGAAATTAACTTTTACAAAGCAAAGAAAATAAAATTCCACCGGATGTAGGAGTGATTATAATTTAAATTACACAGCAGCCTCTACTTGCAGGCACAGATTATTTGGTATGAGTTAAATAAAGTTGCACCCCTAGTGTCTATCCCCCAGTGATTTATTAGAGGTTTTAATTCTTGGTTTTTAATACAAAGAATTGAACCGACCAGTAAATCCTGCTGTATCCCTTCACTGATGTTCATCTTTGTTCCCCTCTTCTAAGATATTCTTGGGATTTTTACCTTGTAGGCATTTCCCTACCTGAATTTTCTGTGTCAGGAGGATGATGCCATATGCACAAGTGATTTGAGGAGGAAAACTGGGTAGACAGGTGGAGCCAGGTGTGGCTGATGGGAGACTAGGGCAGAGGAAGGTATGGGGAAGGGATACCAAAGGAGGGTGATTCCAAAAACCTAGCTGGAAACCCACTATTTTATAAACTTTCTTTAAAAAGGAGTTTAAGGGGACTGGCGAGATGGCTCAGCTGGTAAAAGCACTGACTGTTCTTCTGAAGGTCTTGAGTTTGGATCCCAGCAACCACATGGTGGCTCACAACCATCCCAACCATCCGTAATGAGATCTGATGCCCTCTTCTCATAAGTCTGAAGACAGCTACAGTGTATTATGCCAGAGCGAGCAGGGCGGAGTGAGCAGGGCAGAGCCAGCGGGGCTGGAGCAACGAGAGGTACTGAGTTCAATTCCCAGCAGCCACATAATGGCTCATGGCCATCTGTACAATTACAGAGTCCCCTGATAGGGACTGAGGACTGTACTAGTCTATGGGAACAGAAATAAGTGCTTAGTGGCAATTTGACACTATGTCTAATCAGCGAAATAATAGAAGAAGGTTTCTTCCTGGAGCCCAGGAACTTTTCAGCCATGGATCCTCAGCCAGATTTCAGTCACTTTACCAGACATGAGCTTCCTCCTGTGAGGTGAGCTTTATACCTAACCTGAATGAGTACACATAAAATAAAAAAATAAATCTTAAAAAAAAAAAAAAACAAAGGAGTTTAAATGCAGTTACTCTGTTCCTTTCTGAAGCCTTAGGCTGTCAAACACAATGTCCAGTACCAGGCATGCAATCCCCCTTCAAGGTCGGGGGTCATTCTAGAGACCTCCCCAAAGAATACAATCTAGTGACATTGCTCTGGGTTGCCCACCAGAATGGTGGTAAGACCCTGTTCCACACAGCCCAGTTACAGGAATGAGCTGGTACTCACTCGGAAGCTTCCTACTGGACTGGAAGGAGCTATGTAGGTTGCCAGGGGAGACAGATCATCAGCAGTCTTACCCAGCTGTGAGCTCCTTGAGTGACAGTAACAACCAGTGGAGAAGTCTGTGGGCACAAAAGTGCCATGACTCTTAAGGGAGTAACCAATTGCATTCGGGTTAGGTATAAGGCTCACCTCACAGGAGGAAGCTCACATATGGTAAAGTGATTGAAATCTGGCCGAGGATCCATGGCTGGAAAGTTCCTGGGCCCCAGGAAGGAACCTTCTTCTATTATTTTGCTGATTAGACATAGTGTCAAATTGCCACTAAGCACTTATTTCTGTTCCCATAGACTAGTACAGCCCTCAGTCCCTATCAGGGGACTCTGTTATTGCAGTGACAGTGTTAATACCAAGACTCACACCTGTCCAAAGTGCAAGGGACAAGTGTCTGTGCAGTGCCACCCACAAATAACACACTGAGATCATGTCTTACCTCCGTAAGGCTCAGAGGACAGTTGCGGAAGAGGAGGCAGAACAGAACAGTATCTTCCAGCCATGAGAAGGTCACTACTTTCATGAACTTCGCCACAACCTTGGCTGCTGCACAAGACAAAGCTATTTAACACTCCAGCATCAGGACCGGAGAGGTACATGAGGCCTCGACCCTAGCTAAGGAACTATATTGGCTGTTGATAGCTGCTTGGGGGTGGGGAAGTCAGTTTTTTTTTCAGGGTTGTGGCACCTGGTAGGTTGAACACACTTCAGTGATGGCCTCATACTTAAGTACATATGGCCAGCATTACCTGGACTCACAGGGCTATTAAAAGAAGAGGAGGAGGAGAAAGAAAAGAAGAGGAGGAGAAAGAAAGAAGTGGAGGAAAAAGATAAGGTCATGAAGTTGAAGAGCCTGGGAAGGATTTAAGGGGGTCTCAAGAGGTGGATATAATCAAAACACATTACATGTGTATAGGATTCTCAAAGATTAAATTAAACTATCATGTTATGTAAAAAGCATTTTTAGTGGCAATTAAAGACTTCTAAAAAGAAAAAGAATATATAGTCTGCCTCAACAGTCATTGTTTTAAATATTGTCATAAATAGTTTTAAATATAGAGCATGCCCCCCATGCTGAAAGGTCATTTACATAAATTCTACCACATTTGAAATAATCGGCTACTTTCTACTTGCTAAGAGTCATATCTTTAAAGACAGTTATGATGGTATACACCTGAAATCTCAGCTCTACAGAAGACGGAAAACTCACAAGTTTGAGGGCAGCCTGGGCTACATAGTGAGTCTCAGATCAGCCTGAGAGAGCAAGAGAAAAACAAAAAGAAATTGTAACTTTATTTACACTATTGCATTATTTCCTAGTGTAAGTCTTTCAGCTGAAAACTGACAAGTTAATAACATTTTCTAAAGTTATACACAGACAGCATTTACCTTTGATGGGCTTAACCATATGCACTTCATACAACAGTTTCAAGATTCACCTGGAGAATCATTCGCTATCACAAGTTTTCGATAACAAATTTGACATGTGAAGATTCCTCTTCGTTCTTATTTGTCAGAGAAAATCAATGTAATAATATTCACATCTCAATTTATAGCCCTTAAATATTAACAAGAATCAGCTTGTATTAGAATCCTTAGTTCTCTGAGCAAAACCCCTACTTCAGACTCTAGCATTACTCTAGCATCCATTCCAGTGGTTTCTGTGTGTGCTTACGTGAGTATGGAGGGTAATGGCTCTCACTTGCTGGACAGCTGTGATAGGCCAGGTATGAAACTACATCCTTCCGTACATCTCCTTCCATCATGTTCACAGCAATGAGCAGCAGACACTTTACCCCCACTCTGTAGATGACGCTGGGTCTCAGAGAGTGTCAAGACAAAGCTCAAATTTCACTAGATGGCCCATGCCTTAGCCGGACTTTGAGCAATACATCCTAGAGCCCAAATCCCTGCTTCTAATCATCAGAGGACTGTGTGTAGGCCAAGCAGCAAGACCCCAGTCCCATAGTGAGGGAGTAGAAACTGAAAACCACAGATCAGTCATTAGCTACAGGAGGGTCCATGCTCTGTATCCTTTAGTGAATTGTATTACTCTGATATTTAGTTTATATTTATTTGTATATATAATATATACAGTAATATTATATGTCATGATAATATATACTAAGATATAAATGTATTAATATTATATTTATATATTCATAAATTATGTATTTATGTGAGTGAGACAGGTGAGACAATGTCTCATGTAGCCCAGTGTGGCCTCAGCTATCCTTAAATACTCTATAATCATGGATGACCTTGAACTCTGATCCTACTGCCTCCATGCCCCTTGCTCACCATGATTGGCTCTAACTTTGGCTTGTTTGTCTTCTTAATGTTTTAAGAATTAATTTATTGATTGATTTAGTTTACATCCACAGTTTTCCCTCCCTCTCCTATTCCAAGGCCCTCCCTACTACCTACTCCCCCCCACCCCCCACCTCCCAATCTACTCCTGTTTCTCTTCAGGAAAGAATCAGTCTCCCATGGTCATATATCAAATGACCATGATAGATGGCACTTTCTTTCCTATTAAGGCTAGCAGAAGCAAGCCGGTAGGAGAAAAGTGTCCCAAAGGCAGGCAGCAGAGTCAGAGGCAGGCCCTGCTCCTGTTGTTAGGAGTCCCACAGGAAGACCAAGCTACACAGCTGTAACGCAGATGCCGAGGGCCTAGGTCAGTCCCAGGCAGTCTTCCTGGTTGTCGTTGGTTCAGTCTCTGTGAGCCCCAGGTTGGTTGGTTCTCTGGGTTTTCTTGTGGTGTCCTTGACCGCTCCAGTTCCTACAATCTTTCCTCCTCTCCTTTGCAGGATTCTCTCAGTTAGTTTCACCTAAATGTTTGACTGTGGGTCTCTGTTTCCATTTCCATCAGTTGCTGGATGAAGCTGCTCTGATGATTGGGTTAGGGACTAATCTATGAATATAGCAGAATATTATTAGGAATCATTTCATTGACTTTTTTTCCCCGGTTGTATTTGGTTCCACCCAGGCCTTTGGGCCATCTCTGGTTCCTAGCCCTCCAGGCAGTGTTGGAGGAAGGCTCCCTCTCATGGCGTGGGTCTCAAGCTGGACCAGTCATTAGTTGGCCATCTCACAATTTCTATGCTAACTTTATCCTAGCACATCTTGTAAGAAGGACAAATTATAGGTCAAAGATTTTGTGGTGTGGTTGGTGTCCCAATCCCTCCACTGGAACACTTAATTGGTTACAGGAGATGAGCAGTTCATGTTCTGTGTGCACTATTGCTGAGAGTCTTAGCTAAGGTCATCCTTGTAGATTCCTGAGAGTTTCCACTGCAACCAGCTTTCTAGTTTGTCCCAGAGATGTGCCTCTATTCCAGTTGTCTCTCCTAGTATTCTCTCCCTTTGTTCTTGCCCAAGCTGATCCTACCTGCTCCCATGCTCATCCCCCATCCAGATCCCTCACCCTGTTCAGTTGAAATGTTGACCCCTCCTTGTTACTTAGTTTATATGGGTCTGTGGATTGCAACATAGTTACACTTTACTTTATGGCTAATGTCCACTTATACTTGAGTACATACCATGTTTGTCTTTCTGGGTCTGGGTTACCTCACTCAGGATGATCTTTTCTAGCTCTACCCATTTGCCTGCAAATTTCATGATGTCATTGTTTTTAACAGCTGAGTAATACTCTCTTGTATAAAGGTACCATCCTTTGCTGGATGGACAACTAGTTGTTTCCAGTTTCTGGCTACTACGAATAAAGCTGCTGTGAGTATATTTGAGTAAGTACCCTTGTGGTAAGGTAGAGCTTCTCTTGGATATATGCCTAGGAGTGGTATAGCTGGGTGCTGAGATAGATCAATTCCCAGTTTTCTGAGAAACCACCATATTGATTTCCAAAGTGGCTGTATAGGTTCACACTACCACCAGCACTGAAGGAGTGTTCCCCTTGCTCCACATCCTCACCAGCATGAGCTGTCACTTGTGGTTTTGGTCTTAGCCATTCTGACAGGTGTAAGATAAAATCTCAGAGTTGTTTTGATTTGCATTTCCCTGATGACATTAAACATTTCTTTAAGTGTTTTTCAGCCACTTTAGATTTGTCAGTTGAGAATTCTGTTTAGATCTGTACCCCATTTTTAATTGGATTATTTGGTTTGTAAATGTCTATTCTTTATACATTTTGGGTATCAGCCCTTATCAGATGTGGAGTTAGTGAAGATCTTTTCCCAATAGATCTTCACTGTAGGCTGCCATTTTGTCCTTTGACAGTGTCCTTTGCTTTACATAAGCTTTCCAGTTTCATGATGTCCCACTTATTAATTGTTGATCTTAGTGCCTGTGCTATTGGTGTTCTGTTCAAGAAGTTGTCTCCTGTGCCAATGCACTCAAGGCTATTCCTCACTTCCTTTTCCATCAAGTTCAGTGCATCTTGTTTTATGTTGAGGTCTTTGAGCCATCCATTTGAGTTTTGTGTAGGATGATAGATACGGATGCATATGCATACATCTTCTATATGTATATGCAGACATCCAGTTATACCAGGACCATTTATTGAAGATGCTTTCTTTTTTCCATATTGCATTTTTGGCTCCTTTCTTCATCAAATATCAGGTGTCAATGAATGTGTGGATTTATGTATGGGTCTTCAATTTGATTTCCTTGACTGACTTGTCTGTTTTTACACCAATACTATATGTGGTTTTCACTACTATTGCTCTGTAATACAACTTGAAATTAGGGACAATGATACCTCTGGAAGTTCATTCATTGTATAGGATTTTTTTTAGCTATCATGGGTTTTTTTTTTTCATATGAATATGAGTATTGTTCTTTCAAGGTCTGTCAAAGTCTGTATTGGAATTTTGATGGAGATTGCATTGAATCTGTGGATCGCTTTTGGTAAGACATCTGTTTTCACTATGTTAATCCTACTGATCCATGAACATTGGAGATCTGCCCATCTTCTGGTATCTTCTTCAGTTTCTTTCTTCAAAGACTTGTAGTTCCTGTCATAGAGGTCTTTCACTTGCTTGGTTAGAATTACACCAAGATATATTATTTGTGGCTATCATGAAGGGTGTTGTTTCTCTGATTTCTTTCTTAGCCCATTTATTGTTTATACAAAGGAGGGTTACTGATATTTTTGAGTTAATTTTGTATCCAGTCATTTCACTGAAGATTGTTTATCAGCTGTAGGAGTCCTCTACTACAATTTTTGGGGTTGCTTATATATACTATCATATCATCTACAAGTAGGGATACTTTCAAATTCGTATCCCCTTGATCTCCTTTAGTTGTCTTATTGCTCCAGCTCAAACATCAAGTAAGTAATAAGTAAGGAGAGAGTAGAAAACCTTACCCTTTCCTTATTTTAGAGGAATTGCTATATGTTTCTCTTTCTTTAATTTGATGTTGGTTACTAGCTTGCTGTATATTGCATTTATTATGTTTAGATATGTGCCTTGTATTCCTGATCTCTCCAATATATTTTTCACATAAGGTGGTTGAATTTTGTCAAAGGCTTTTTCAGAATGTAATGAGATGATCATGTTTTTTTTTCTCTCAATGTTCTTATATAGTGGATTATACTGATAGATTTTCATATGTTAAACCATCCCTGCATCTCTGGGATGAAGCCTCTTGTTCATAAATGATCTTTTTGATGTGTTCTTGGATTTGGTTTGTATTTTATTAAGTATTTTTGTATCAATTTCACCAGGGAAATTGGTATGAAATGTTCTTTCTTTGTTGAGTCTTTATGTGGTTTGGGTATCAGGGTGACTGTGACCTTATAAAATGAAGTTGACGATATTCCTTCTTTTTTTGTGTGAAATAATTGGTATTAGCTTTTCTTTGAAAATCTGGTAGAATTCTGAGCTAAACAAGTCAGGCCCTGGGGCGGGGGGTTGTTGTTTGTTTTGTTTTTTGATTGGATGACTTTAAATGACTGCTTCTTTCTTTTTTCTTCCTTCCTTCCTTTCTTCCTTCCTTCCTTCCTTTCTTCCTTAGGTGTTATGGGTCTATTTAAGTTGTTTATCTGATCTTGATTTAACTTTAGAAAATTGTTCATTTCATTTAGATTTTCCAATTTTGTGGAGTACAGATTTTTGAAGGAAGATCTAATGATCCTGTTAATTTGGATATTCTCTCTTTGCCTTTTTTTTTTTTTTTTTTTTTTTTTTTTT
>NW_022196914.1:55215818-55219094 GCF_008632895.1 Mastomys coucha
TTTTTGAGGCTTCTATCGTTTTATTTCCCTGGCTCCTTGCAAGAGCAAAGGCACTCTAGCTGCCACATTGGCGCACGTCTAACTCCTCTCTTTGCCTTTTAATTTGGATAAGAACTTGTTTATCTTCTTGATTTTCTCAATGAACAAACTCTTTGTTTCGTTGATTCTTTGTGTTGTTCTCTTTGTTTCTATTTTATTGATTTCAGCTCTGAGCTGTATTATTTCCTGCCATCTACTCCTCTTGGGTCTGTTTGCTTCTTTTTGTTCTAGAGCCTTCAGGTATGGTGTTAAGTTGCTGGTCTGAGATCTCACTAATTTCTTTATGAAGGGACTTAATGCTATGAATTTTCCTCTTAACACCACTTAAATTGTGGTCCCATAAGTTTGGGTATGTTTTACGTTCATTTTCATTGAATTCTAGGATGTCTTTAATTTGTTTCTGTAGTTCTTCCTTGCCCTAGTCCTCATTCAGAAGTTACTCAGTTTTCATGTGTGTGTAGGATTTCTGTTCTTTGTGTTGTTGAAGTCCAGTTGTAATTCATGGTGGTCTGATAAGATAAAGATGGTTATTTTAATTTTTTTTTATATCTGTTGAGTTTTGCTTTGAGACCAAGTATATGATCAATTTTGGAAAATGTTCAATGAGGTGCTGAGAAGAAGATATATTCTTTTGTGTTTGGGTGAAATGTTCTGTAGACATCTACTACATCCGTTTGAGTCATAGCATCTGTTAGTTCCATTATTTCTCTGTTTAGTTTATGTCTGGATGGCTTGTTCCTTGGTGAAACTGTGTGTTGAAGTCTCCCACTATTAATGTGAGTGTTCAACACATGATTTAAGCTTCTGTAAGGTTTCCTTACTAGTATAGGTAGGCTCCTTGCATTTGGAGCAGAGTTGACATTCCAACTTGGTGGATTTTTCCTTTGATGAGAGTGAAGTGTCCTTCTCCATCTGTTTTAATTAATTTTGATTGGACAGATTTATTTTCTTAGATATCAGAATAGCTATACCAGCTTGGTTCTTGGGCCCATTTGCTTGGAAAATCTTTTTCCAACCCTTTACTCTGAGGTCATGTCTAACTTTGATACTGAGGGACATTTTGTGTATGCAGTAGAATGATGGCTCCTGTTTTCTTATCCATTCTGTTAACCCATGTATTTTTATTGGGTAATTGAGACCATTGATGTTGAGAGATATTAATGACAAATGATTGCTAATTCCATTGAGTTTGATGTTGTTAGTAGTAGTGGTAGTGTGTGTGTATGTGTGTGTGTGTGTGTGTGTGTGTGTGTGTGTTTCCCTTATTTTGGTTTTGCTGATCTGAAGTCATTTATTTTCTGTGTCTTCTAATGTGTATTTAACTTCCTTGCTTTGGAGTTTTCCCTCTGTAGGGCTGGATTTGTGGATAGATACTACTTAAATTTGGTTTTGTCATGGAGTATCTTATTTTCTGCATCCGTGGTGATTGAAAGTTTTGCTAAGTATATTAGTCTAGGCTGGAATCTGTGGTTTCTTAGAGTCTATAAGACATCTGTCCAGGCTCTACTCACTTTTAGGATCTCTTTTGAGAAGTGACATGTAATGGTAATAGGCCTGCCTTTATATGCCACTTGGCTTTTCCTCCTTGCAGTTTTTAATATTTCTTTGTTGTATAGATTTTGTGTTTTGATTATTATGTAGAGAGGGGATTTCCTTTTCAGTTCCAATCTATGTGGTGTCCTATTGTATATTTATTGGCATCTCTTTCCTTAGGTTAGGGAAATTTTCTTCTGTGGTTGTGTTGAAGATATTTTCTGGGCTTTTGAGCTTTGAATCTTCTCTTTTTATGCCTATTATTCTTAGGTTTGAATTTTTCATAGTGTCCCAGATTTCCTGGATGTTTTGTGTCAGGAGTCTTTTAGATTTAATGTTTTCTTCTATTATGGTGTATATCGATTTCTTCTATTGTATCTTCTATGTCTGAGATTCTTTCTCCCATCTCTTTTTTTTAATTAAAGAACTTTATTGAAACACATTTCCTCTATTGCTGCTTTTCTTTTTTCTTTTTTTAAGTTTTATTGCATTATAATGATAAAAGTTACATGATTTCAATTTATCTGAACTTGTTAACATTTAAAAACATATTTTAAGTAAATAGAAGTAAATCACATTATTGTTTTCCTTTTGTACCCCAACTCCTCCCAGAGACTCCCTTTCAATACCTACAATATCTTTTTTGTCATATTTAAAATTTATAAAATATTATAACAATAAAAATGAGTATTATAAAAGTTGTTTGATATAAAATAACAATCAATTTAAGAGTCTTATATAGATGCTTGTCTACAACAATACTGAAAATATATACATTTTTCTCAATATAAAGTTTAAATAACTCCGAATGTATTAACTGTATATTTCAAAATAATACATCTCTATTAATATTTTCTTAAATGAACATAAATATGTAAGGTGTTTTTATTTGTTTGTTTGTTTTATATTTAGTAGAGCTTAAAATCTTGGCTCTTACTGTGGTAACTTGATACAAGAGTTACAAATGTCAAGCAAAGCATTCAGTCTTATTCTTTGTTGTTCTCTTACAAAACCCTTCCGAATTTAATTGTCTACATTTCTTTTTGCTGTATAAATGCTTTTGAAATGTATAAGCTGTTCTGAAAACCATAGTATACTATAAAAACATGCAATTAACAATACTACTAATAGAGAGGCTGAGATAGGAGAAGCAAAATTTCAAGATCATTATGTGGTACACAGCAAGACACTGTCACGTACAAACAAGCTGAAAGTGTATATGGATTGTACAATATTGGACCTATTTCTCCAATTACCAAATTAGAGAGATCATTGGATGACAGTCAACGAATTTCTAATTCCTCATGTTTTTGGATTTTAATCAATTAGGATATGTTGGTAATATTAATTTTCATATTAAGATATTAAGAAAAAGTAATTGATACTTCCTGTTGTTTTTGTTGTAAGAGGTGGAATTAGGTTTGTGTGGATTTATTGAAAGATTACTTTCTTGCTTCTTCTAGGGTATAGTTTTGCACCTTAGGTTGATGTTTTCCATCTATTATCCTTTGTAGGTCTGGATTTCTGGAAAGATATTGTGTTAGTTTGGTTTGTCATGGAATATCTTGTTTTCTCCATCTATGGTAATTGAAAGTTGTGCTGGGTATAATAGCCTGGGCTGGCATTTGTGTTCTTATAGGGTTTGTATGACATCTGCCCAGGATCTTCTAGCTTTCATAGTTTCTGGTGAGAAGTCTGGTGTAA
>NW_022196914.1:55219580-55231105 GCF_008632895.1 Mastomys coucha
TATTTCTTTGAGGGTGCTATTTATGTCTTTCTTAAAGTCCTGTATCATCATCATTAGAAGTGATTTTAGATATGAATCTTGCTTTTCTGGTGTGATGGTGGGTCCAGGACTTGCAATGGTGGGAGAATTGGCTTCTGATGATGCCAAGTAACATTGGTTTGTGTTGCTTATATTCTTACTCTTGCCCCACATCATCTGATTATCTCTAGTGCTACCTGCCCTTGCTAAATCTGACTGGAGCCTGTCATCTCTGTGATCCCGATTGTATCAGAACTCCTCAGAGTCAAGCTGTCTCTGTGATCCTGTGATTCTGGGATCCTGTGACCCTGGGCTTGTTAGAGCACCTGGGAGTGTAGCTTCCTCTGGATGTTTTGGGAATGAGTGCAGAGTTTGTGCCCAAGTTCTGCTCAGGGCACCAGCTCAGACAGACTGGAAGAAACCTGAGCCACTGGGCTGGTGGAGTTCCTGTGTGCTTGGTCCTGCTGGTCCCAGTTACTCCTGGTGTTGGGACAGGTGTTGTGTCCTCCTCACCTCTGATCCTGGGCATGTTACTCTCCCATCTCATTCTGCTGTTGATGCTGTGTTTCTGGTTCCTGTTGGCTTACCTAGATTTTTCTATCTTCAGGATTTCCTTAGTTTGTGTTTTCTTCATTGTTTCTATTTCCATTTTCAGATCTTGAACTTTTTTATTAATTTCCTTCATCTGTTTGTATTTTTCTAGATTTCTTTAAGAAATTTATTCATTTCCTCTTTAAGGATCTTATCATTGTCATAAGATTGAATTTAAGTCATTTTCTTGTGCTTCAGCTGTTTTAGAATATCCAAGGCTTGCAGTAATAGGATAGCTGGACTCTGCTGGTGTCATATTTCTATGGCTGTTGTTGATTGTGTTCTTATGCTGGCCTCATGCCATCTGGGTTTGGGGGTTATTATAGGTTTAAGTGCTGATTTCTGACTTTGTCTTTTTCTAGATGGGTGTTTTTGGATGTTTTTCCTGTTGGTTTCTTTTTCCTCTCTAATCTTGTGGCCTGAGTGGCCTGGGGTTCTGGTGAGTCTTCAGGTCCAGTAGACTCTTTCTGCTGGGGTTTTTGCAGCCTGAATGGTGTCTGGGTTTTTGGGTGTTAACATTGCCTCTGGGATCCCAAGTGCCTGTGTGGCTCCTGGGATTCTGAGTACATGTATGTTCTCTGGGATTCATATTACAGTGTGGCCATCAGTAAATCAGAAGTCCTCTGGTGAAGTTGTAAGGCAAATATGGTGTCTGAGGGAGGGGGGGGCTGTTGAGAGGCTGTTGGGTATGTTTTAAAAAGTATTAGAGGGCAGTGGGTTGTGCCTTACCTGAAGATCCTAGCACTTACTAGCCTGGCTGCTGATAAAGCAGAAGTCTTCTATTGGATTTGTGGGCCAGAATAGTCCTATCTTGAGTTTTTAATGTCATTAAAAATCTTGAAGAATTGGCTAAATTCTATATTCTGTAAACTATCCAGAGTATTTGGAGGCATATGACCCTTACATTAGAGGAATTCTCAAAACCTCATTTATGTGATTAAATTGCAATCACACCCGACATACATGTGCAAGGACTATGGTAATAAGAGAAGGGAATTAATTACAGTAATAATGATAAGAATAATAATATAATTATTAAATATGAAGGTAGTAATCTTGGAATTGGAAGTTGTAGAAGTTAAAATTAAATTTCTCTCCTCAATTAAGAAGCAATATATTTATATTACCTTAAAATATTAGAGGAAAATTCATTTCAGTGAGCTTTCTTTCCCCTTGGCAAATTACTCTTCAGAACTCAGGCAAGATTTCAGTGTCCCAATCATAATAGAGGAGTGGTTCTGATACTTTGATTTAATTGGGAATCTGCAAGTACTAACATTGAAGGTCCTGTTCCCAGTTGGTTCTTGATCAATCAATAAAGATGCCAGGAGCCAATGGCCGGGCAGAAAGAAAGAAATGGGAATTCCAGGGTCCCACAAGCTGGGAGAGGAGGAAGAGAATCAAGATACTCGGGGGAGAGAGATGGAACTGATTCAGAGCTACAGGGGAGATCTTCCAAAATGTAGGTGGGAAGGAAAGTGGCCCATAGAATAGCAGCCCAAAAGCATTTGGGGCAGCAAGACCAATGGGCTTCACAGAAGGTAACCTGGCAACTAAGCCGAGGGAAGATTTAGAGGTGTTGAGCTAGGAGTAAACGTAAGGGTATGCTAGCCATGAGAGGCTTAGGAGAGCTAGTAAAGCAAATTAAAAACAAGCTAATGTGTATATGTTTTTCACCTGAGATAGCTCCTGGGCAGATGCTTACTTGCCACTCACTGAGAGCTCAATGCAGTGTAGCAAAAACTACCCCGTTACTACACTCTAGGTTTCTTACCCAAAGGAGACTCTCTGGACCTTCAGTGCCCTTAGGCACAATAAACTGTTGGGAAATAATTTCATAAATGAGTGAATATCAAAACTTATAAAACTCTATCATGGAATCTTTGTAGTCCAGTATGGTGGTTTGAATACACTTGGCCCAGAAAGTGGCACTATTAGGAGGTGTGGCCTTGTTAGAGGAAGTGTGTCACTGTGGGGGTGGGCAATGAGACCCTCCTTCTAACCATGTGGGAGCTAGTCTTCTCTTATCAGCCTTCCGAGAAAGATATAGAATTCTCAGCTCCTTCTCCAGTGCTATGACTCTCTGGACACTGCCATGTGTCCTGCTGTGATGATACTTGACTGATCCTCTTAATCTGCAAGCTAGACCCAATTAAATATTGTCCCTTATTAGAGTTGCCTTAGTCATGGTGTCTGTTTACAGCAAAAAACCCTAACTAAGACATCCAGTATTTATTCTCCTTTTAAACAATGTATTTTTAACTATGTATATAAATGTGTTGGGGTGGGTGAGGTGGGTATGGACATGGGTGTGTGGATGCCCGCGAAATATGTTGTATTCTCTGGAGCTGTAGTTACCCATAGTTCCAAGTTGCCCAGCATAAGTACTGGGAATCAACTACAAGTGCATACATACTCTTAACCACCTAGCTATCTCTAGCCCTTAAGTCTTTTTTTTTTTTTTAACAGTTTTTAAATGTGTTGCACCTAGGTTTCTATCCCTCTTTTGTTTAATTTTTTATTAATTCAAAAAAGGATACATCATGGCAACTGAAAATATTTCATAGCTAACAAAGATGCCTTATTTTTTAAAAGTCATAGATAGATGAAAAAATAAAACAATCCTAAACAGTTTATCGAGAGTTCCAAATAAATGGCTCATGATAAACATGTAACAGATTTTTATCCATAGCATGTAATCTGAAAATACGTTTCAGGTCTCTACTGATTGACTCTGAATAAAAAAAATCTCACTTCAGATGACAAAAAAATGTTCATTGATGTTGCTCATGCATTTCAACATAAAAATGGAATGGAGTCATTGACTGCAGGTAGAAATGCACAGAATGATTCAAGATAAATATGCTACTCTGAGGCTACACATTCCCTCCACTTTTGCCTGCCAACTTGATTTCTGAATTGGGCACTCATGGATAAAAAGCAGGTGATCTGAAAATATTGTGTGTGCCTTTTAAAAGTCAGTGTCATGTAATGTCGTTCCTTTTGGCAAAATTTATGTTACATGGTATTAGACCATGGGCTGAGCTAAATGTCACATGATGTATTAAAAACCGCACAGCACGATTACAATATGTGTCAGAACAATGAATTGTTATATCAGATGTCTGTTCATCTGTAAACAGAATCATCAGTAAGTCATTGTCAGAAAGATTATGTGTTCTCAGTGTGTGTATCCTATTGTCTAAGATGTGTGCCCTCCAACACCTGCACCCTGTGACCTGTGGCCAGTTAAATGGCATGTTCAGTATGTTTGCACAGTAAGAACACAGCCCATTACAAAAGCCAAAGTTGAAGGTATTTTGGTTTCATCGGTATCTTTACAGAGGAAAGAGGCAAGGCCCTGGAGTGAGTGCTTGTAGCATCTGTAGCAATTAGAAATCCTTCGGTGTGCAGTGATAGAAATGTCATGGGCAGCACAGAGCCATGTGAGAATAATGTCCTCAAGAACAGTGACTAAGCAGGGTGGTGGTGGTGCACGCCTTTAATCCCAGCGCTTGGGAGGCAGAGCCAGGCAGATTTCTGAGTTCGAGACCAACATGGTCTACACAGTGAGTTCCAGGACAGCCAGGGCTACATGGAGAAACCCTGTGTCGAGCAAGAGAAAAGAAAAGAAAAGAAAAGAAAAAAGAAGAGGAGATGAGAGGGGAGGAGAGAAGAGAAGAGAAGAGAAGAGAAGAGAAGAGAAAAGAGAAGAGAAGAGAAATGTGACTAGAGAGGGCTAGCTTCTGATTTTGCATCAACAAAGCAATGATAGCAGATTGGCCATTTCAGACCTTTCATGAGTGTTCTAAGCTCTGGTTATTCCATTTATTTTCCTAGGAAAAGACAGGGAAGAGGTAGTTCCTCCCTTTTATTAAGAAATCCAAAGTATTTCCAACAGCCAACTATAAAGCTCTGACCACCCAGAATTGTGTATCTAAGTACCTTCAGCTGCAGATTAAGTTGAGGAAAGCAGGTCAAACCATGGAGGTAAGCAAGGAGGAACTCTGTTGGTATCAGATGTTGGGTGAGGTGGTTACAAGTGCCTGATACATTCATAAATAATTATTGAACAATAAAGCAAGGTGGGAAGATTGCTCGGTGGCTAGATCTTTCCTGTGATAGCTGGAGAAGTTTGGATCCCCAGAACCCACGTAAATGCTGGATGGGTGCAAGAGCCCACTTGCAATTAGCTCTTAGTAAAGATGGGTATCCTCAGAGCAAACTGGTAGCTAAACCCTCTTAAGCAGTGAGCTCTAGGTTCAACGGAGAGACCGTGACTCATGAGCCTAGTGAAGATCAGCTGAAGATGACTCTTGATGTTTTCTTGAAACCACTACAATCATGTTGCACTCACCCACACCAACATACATGCAAACACACACACACACACACACACACACACACACACACACCACACAAGAAGAAAAAAAAGAGCAAAAGGCATAGGATGGGGATAATAATAAATGCACATGAGAAAACATTGATATCTACTTCTATCTGACACAGCATGCAAATAAGAATTCTGGATGGAATGTAAAACAGATGTAAAAGGTGAAATCTAAACATAGACCAAAGCATAGAATAACATCTTCAAGACCCAATTCCTAAGTAATATTCGTAAGTAGGACACAAGAGACAGAGACCATAAATGAGAAAGTTGACTACTAAATATTCTAAATCAAAAATCAAAATCCTCTTCACCAACACACTGTGAGTCAGGGAGCAAAAAGGCAAGGCACAGAGTTGAGTCGTTTCTAGCTTCTGGTTGTTAAGAATAGTCCTTCGAGGAACACTCCTGGGCTTCTTTCTGTCCTCTCATCCCCTGGTAGTTTTTTTGAATGCATGTAGGCATGCACACATATTGAGTGGTTGTAGATACATGAGAAACCACAGCACCATTGTAGATGTCAGAGAATAACTCTCTGGAGTTGGCTCTCACTTTCTGATTCTTGAGGCAGACTCTCTTATGTATTGGTCCCTGTGCGTCACGTTCCAGGCTGGGTTAGCCTGCAGTATGGGTGATTCACCTGTCTCCACCTTGTCATAGGAGTGCCAAGATTATAAATGAGCAGCATCCCAAACAGCTTCTGTGTGTGCTTCTAGGACTGAACTCAGATTGTCAAGCTTGGGCGGTTAACCCTTTTACCTCCCGAGTCTACTCTCCTGCCCCACCCCACTGTAGGCATCATTACTGGATATTTGGAGATGAATTTGTAAGTCATAGGTATTGCATATATTTGACTTCAGTAGACATTATCAAACAATTCCTCAAAGTAGATGTGGAAAAGAGCGCTGGTTGAATGCATTATAATCCGTATATCTAACAGAGGACACATACCCATAGTATGTAAGAAACTCTGACCACCAATGAGAAAGGGAGAATAGAAAAATGAACAAAAGGTATGAATAACTACTTTTCAAAAGAGGATATTGAGACACTTAGGATACAGATAATGATGAGCTTAGCCTAGTCCACCAATCAGGAAATGCAACTTAAAACCATAACAAAAATCCACCAGAACAGCTAGATAAAGATGGCAGACAATGGCAAGTGTTAGTGGAATTGTAGAGCCATTAGAACTCTGTCTGTCTTCATGCTAATAAGAATGTAACTGGCACAATATAGATATAGCCAGAAGAACTGTTTGGCAAGGTCTATTGAAGCAAACATGTATGGCATAGTCTATGACCCCCACACTCTTCTCCTAAGTGTCCAGAACAAAATGCCTTTATCTTGTCATCAAAATGACTACAATCACACTTACATAATAGTCACTATGCATAATAGCCTGAAGTCAGAGGTGCCCCAAAAGCCAACAATAAACTGAGTCACGATATACTCATGCCCTGTAATTCTGCACAGCAATAGAAAAGGAGGAAAGAGCAACACATAGCTCTTAGATGTATCTCCTGTAATGTGGAGTGCAGAAAGCAAGATGCAAAGGTTACCTCCCCTATGGCTAAATTTGGTGGTTAGAATGAGAATGGCCACATAGGCTCATGTAGTTGAGTGTTTGGTTCCCAGTTGGTGGTCTATTTAGGAAGGATTGAGAGGTGTGGGGTTGTTGGAAGAGATGTGTCACTGGGATGTGGGATTTGAAGTTTTCAAAAGCCCACTCTGTGTTCAGTCTCACTTTCTTTGCCTGCTGCCTGTGGATCGGGTCTTAAGCTCGTAGCTACTGTGCCAGCACCTACCCACCTGCCTGCTGCTGTGTTTCCCACCACAATGGAAAGGGACTTAAACTGTAAGCAAGCCCTCAATAAAATGCTTTCCTTTGTACGTTGCCTTGGTTATGGTGCTTCTTGACAGGAGTAGAACACTGAGACACTGAATTTCCATAAAACCTGAAATAGGGAAACTGGTTGGTGGTCAGAGTAGTGGCTTCTCAGGTGGGATGTGTTGAGAACCTTTGATGAGGTTCTGCAGCCATTGCCAATGCAAGTGTTCTTGGCCACATTATTATGTTTATTTTCAGAAAGCACATTAAGCCATACTCTTACTTGTGTACATTTCTTTACATGTTTTGTAATTTTTAGTAAAAATCTTACTTTCTAAAAGGCAACTAGCAGGATCAGTTTTGCACCTTGACCATGGAAACACCTTTTTCCTGAGTCCTCCTATTTGGGATTTCAGGTCCCATTCTTCTTAAAGAAGAGAAATTATTAATTTTTAGCAGTATGTGGACAAGGCACAATATTCAAGATAATTTCAACATAGGTAGATACGTTTATTGGCCTGTAAATCTTAGAGCAGTGATTCCCAACCTTCAACACAATTCCTTATGTTGTGCTGACCCTCAGCCATAAAATTATTTTTGTTGCCACTTTGTAGTTGTGCTACTATCATGAAAGTGTAATGTAAATATCTGTGGTTTTCAGTGCTAGCAATCACAATCTCTATTGTGATTAATTACATTGTGATTGATAATGCTTATTATTAATGTTTATTATTAATAACCTGTGGAATCCCATCACTGCTGTGTGGTAGGAACTATGCTTCACATTAGTTTCCTCAGCCCTTTAGGATCTATCCCCACCCACAGTGTCCTCTTATCACCAGTGGCACAACAGCGCCAGGTATAGAACAGACCCCTTGACATTCATTGAAAGCATCTGGAGGGGAGGCTTTTATTTGGCTATGTGGAGTATTGAGGTTTAGGGTCAGATTTAACTGTGGAGTCAATAGTTGAGAACCAGAGCCCTGCTCTTATACCTACACTGAAGAGAGTCTTATGTACTTTGGTCTAAGGAAAACTAGCAGGACATGAAAGTCATCTCAAGAAAAAGTTAACGTTACTTTTGCAATCATTTTGCGTCATCTCCGGCATAGACAGGGCTAGAGAGCTTCAGATGAACTTCTTCCATGGATTTCTCTGGGGAAAAAAAAAACTGAGAAAATTAACCCAAAATGAGAACCATTTAAAAAAATCTAATTACAAAAGGTAACTTCTCACTTCTGCCAAACAGTATTAGTTATAACTGAGTCAACATGTCCATATTTAGGGGGTGAGGGTGACACAAGGGTGTAAATATCAGGAGGCATGAGTCCTTGTCCATTCTACAGGCTGTTTGCTGAAGCTTGTACCCTGCGCCACTTTAGTTATTCTGGTCAAAGACCAGCACTTCAGGGCTGAGTAGACAAAGCTGTGATACCGTAAGCTGAGTCACCATGTCAGTCTGCTTATTGAGGGTCTGCACTGTGCTACAAGCTCTCAGATCAGTAGTGACATGTAGACATGCAATTTACAAGGCTTATGGATAATTCTGGCCTCTTCTGCACATTTCTCTCCTCCCCCATCTCTCTCTTTGCCTGCCTGCCTGCCTGCCTATGTGGTAAATGCCTACATATTTGTACAAGTATATATGGGTGCACTCTTCTGTGTAGGCACATATAGAACCCAAAGGTTGACTCCGGGTTTCTTCCTCTATTGCTTCCTCTATTCTTTTTGAGATGATGTCTCTCATTGAGCCTAGAGCTTGATGTTTTGGCCTGGCTGGCTGTCCGCTGAGTCTTGGGGATCCTCCATTCTGTACCATCTCTCCTCCATCCCAGCGCTGGAGTTACAAGAACACACTGCCAATGCTTGGTTTTTACACGGGTTTTGGGGATCTGAGCTCAGGTCCTGATGCTCATACAACATCACTTTGTCCTCTGAGCTGTCTCTGTAGCTGTCTGTCAGAGCAAAGCAGAGAGGAAGATGGGTGTATGGAAGGAGGGCAAGGTTGTCATTGTCATCATCTTGCTGGAGTGAGCAGTCTCTGTGACATATGGTTAAATGGAAACCAAAAGGCTCTTCAAAGCAGCTTACTTATTTAATGAAGAAATGTGTATTGCCAGGTATAATGGCACTTGCCTATAATTTCATCTACTCAGGAGGATGAGACAGGAGGATAGTGTATTCAATGGCAGGCTGGGCAATGTAACCAAATACCTTGTCAAGAAGAAAAGGGAAAAAAATGAAGGAGAAAGGCCTAAAACATTGTGCTTACTATGTGCCAGGTATGGCTACATGTCGGGATACAGTGGTGAATAAATTAATCATGGTCTTTGCCAGATGAAACGATCAAACTCTAACTCAGTCCGATCTTATTGATGTTGATCACACTCACATCTCGATGTTCATATCCTCCTGTGAGCACACTTCCTAACTTAGGACCTCTTCCCCAGATGACTTATTCAACAAGCATTTTATAAGTGCCCTAATATACACCAGCACTCAGTTAAGCTCTGTGAAAGCCTCATGAGGTTGGCATTATTACCATCTTCTACCTTTCACAGATAAAGACACTAGGCGAAGAGGCGGTTAAGTAACTTGTTCAGTATTCCAGTTAGTGAAAAGAGGACTTGGGACTTGACCGGGGTTGGTCTGGCTCCTGAACGCATACATATCCCTAAGACTATGGGCTCAAGAAATTGGGACAAGGCCATTTAACTCCCTACTGCTGCCACACTCCATGTTGCTACCTTACAGCCACCCAAATGTGATGTGGAGTACACAGATGAATACAAACTGTCCTGGAGAGCCTGGGACTGGATACATGCAGCAGCAGTGGCCTTTTGGCTGCTGAATTAATTACATGCATTAGTTAGTGGTTTCCAGTTAAGGCATAGACAAGAACTAAAACAAAGACAGATCCAAAGTTGGGGGTTGGGGAGAAAGAGTAGGTGTGTGTGTGTGTGTGTGTGTGTGTGTGTGTGTGTGTGTGTGTGTGTGTTGCTCGGAATGTCTGAAGATCTGGGCAAAAAGGAAAAGGTAGAGAATCAAATGATTTTATCTGTGGTGGCTAAAAGGGCCTGGGCGGGGCAGAAGACCTCCACCCACTATCTCTGGGATGTGGTTTGCAGTTTCTATTTGTGTTGGTGACTCTACTGCTGCGTGTTTGTCCCCTCTGTATTTCACAGCTCTGCTGTGTCACTTGGGATTGTAGTTCAGTGTGTCAGCCAGCAAGAGAAATGAATTTATTGAATTTAGCACCTGCTGTGTGCATCACACAGATGGAGGTTTAAGAGAACAGTTTATGAAAGACAAGATTCTTGCCTCTAAACATAGTTATACTGCAGTTAAAGGGGTGGACACAGCCTGTGTAAAGAACTCAAACCAAATTGTTTTCAAACAAATACACATAATACAAGTTACCGATGTATTCCTAGAGGACTGCACAGGTAGGGGTCAGCACTGGAAGTCTTCCCATGGGAGCTAGGTTTTGAGACTGGATTTACACCCGGGGTTCTGTACTGACAGGACTGAAGGGTGTTCCAGAGCCAGCTATGAAGATAAGAACTGAACTAAGGGTCAGGAAAGATAAAGAGCATCAAGTGAAGGACAGAATCAAGAAATGAGGACACAAGAGCGGCCATGCCTCAATCCCTTGGGGGTTGTAGGGGTGCTTTGACAGGAAGAGACTCTAGAGCACAGTGCAGGTGCCTTGTTTTATGCAAATTGTATCTTGGAAAATGTTGTGGAGTCGAAAGTTGTCCAGTGTCTGCTGTGCTTAGGCACTGTGCTGGATGCTTCCATCGACATACCTGTCACATAACGTGGGCAGCATTTCCTATGGGTCTTCAGGGAAGTTGAGTGCCCAGGGTCCTGTGTTTGCTAAAGGGTAGAACTCCGCATGTGAGATAGGTTGCTTGACTTATACACCCACACCTTTGTGTACCACACACAATTTTTTAAATGTTAAATATTTAAGATACACCAGTGGTGGTGATTATTTGGTGTGCCATACAAAAATGATCTTTGGTAACCACACCTTTGTTTTCAAATGACTGAGTTCATTAAGCGTGCAGAAAGAAAAAGGAGATGAACAAATAAATAGCAGGGAGCAAGTAGATGACATCATCGACATGAGTTCTTATAACACCCTGCACAAAGGGCCAGAGAAGTCCCACGGAGTTCCCCGGTGAGAGATTCCCAGTGTGCTCTCTCTGCGGATGGGATTCTGCCATTTTGTTGCCAGCGTAGGCATATTTTTACACAACTTAAAAACCAAAAATCAAACGTTTATTTCATACGCCTCTGTATGTTTGCAAGCCACAGTGAACTAGTGGAGGTCAAAGGACACCTTGCAAGAGTTGGTTCTTACTGTCTACCACTTTGGAGTCCTGAAGATTGGACTCAGGCCATCAGGCTTGGAAGAAAGGGCTGCTCCCCTCTAGGCCAAGTAGGTGCAAGGCTGTACTGTGTTCTCCCTGTCATAGGATTAGGGGACCAGCGCGTCTCAGGACAGGGAGTCTTGGTGGACATTTGAAACAAACTTGCTAAAATGTAGGATAAGAGGAACCTTCTTACTCCCAGAGTCCTCTCTCCACAAACTCAAACATCACATGACAATTTATATAAGTAACACTCTACAAACATTTTTTTTTTTAGGGAGGGGGAAGGGACTCTGTGTGTGCGTGCGGGGGGGGG
>NW_022196914.1:55231119-55240147 GCF_008632895.1 Mastomys coucha
GGGGGGATCGATTGGGATGCAAAACATTTATAAAAGATTTCTTTTGTTTGCCTACATTATGGTATTTTATTTCATCAAACACAGATCACTTTCTCCATTTGACAACAGACAGTGAAAACAAAAATTATTCTTGCTAACAGTTTCTAGGTCACACTGCCCATTAAGCAGCTAATCCTGCCCACTTTCTCAGGAACAGAAAGTTTCTTAACTCAGGCTACGGAAACTGAAAAAAATAAAAGTGCAGCTTATGTATAAATCCCGTCCAAGCACATGGGAGGAACAGCTGGCAGGGGACTCTAGGTATATAGCAGCAGCCTAGAGGCAATGATTCCAGGTAGGAGTTGGGAGGCGAGGCGGGGTCGGGCTCGCCAGTTGCGCATGCGCGCACTCTCGGCACCACGCCCACTTCGGCGCCCCTTCTGCGCCGGCGCGCCGCGCCGCCCCGCCTCTCCTTCCTGCGGCGGCTAAGGGACCATGGCCGATCCTCGCGTGAGGCAGATTAAGATCAAGACCGGAGTGGTGAAGCGGTAAGGAACGGCCGGCGGCTCGGCGGCTTACTCCTGCTCTTCTCTCCTCACCGCCGGGGAAGCCGGTGGAGCGTAGGCCCGATGCGGGCGCGGCTTCCAGGCCTGGGCGGGCGGGATGCGAGGGGCCGCACACGCCTGGGCTGGCGCTGGCAGGGAGCCGCCCTCGGCGCTGGCCCTGCCGCCCTCCATGCGGAGCTACGGGCGACCTCGGCTCTGGCCCCGCCGCCCTTCGTGCGGGCTCGGAGTTGTCCTCTGCGCCCGTGGGCCGGGAGGAGGAGGGCGGCCTGCGTCTGGAGGGCCTCGGCCTGTGCGCGCCCGGCCGGCTCGCTGAACTTTGCAGTAGGGAGGCGGAGTCCACCCTGGCCTGGCCTCAGGTGTACTGGACAGCGCTCAAGTTTAAGGGACGCTGAGATCCTAGGCCTCATTCAGAAGGCACAGTGGCGGGGCCCTGTCCTCTGATATGGCTCACTTGCAGACTTTGGGAACTGGGGCTTGAACTTGAGCACCTCTGCAAACTTATTCCCCAAAGCTCTCGCCAGAACTGTGGGATGCTGCTTTCCATGAATAGGCCAGGCCAGTCTTGTGATTTGCCTTGACTGCCGACTGCTCGTACATACTTGTACATACTTTAGTGCTCATTAGAACTAGTTTTGTTCAGACCCAGGATGATCAAACCGGAGCATTCCAAGGGAAAATATACAGTCTCCTTAAGAAGTAGATCATTCCGCAGTGGGAATAGCTTTTGTCTGTTGGCCCATCTCTCTACCGTTTATTGATAGTTCATCAGAGGGAGGTCACCCAGTAGAGGAGAATCACTTTTAGAGATACTGTCCCCGAGTTTTAGTACTTCGAACATTACTTAGGAAGCGTTTACAAAGGCGTCTAGGAGATGGTATGAGTGGGAGGGAAATAGACTGTCGGTTCTGAATTGTGCCTGACTTCAGATCTTGGTTCTGCCGTTGATTTTATGTATTCCAGGACATATATCAACGTTGTCCTGTGCCTCTTGGAAGATAAAGTCCAAATAATCCCTGCTTCAGTTTTTGGAAGAAATACCTGCTATGTTGTTTGATACAGTGTGTCAAATAAGTGTGCCACACTATAAACGTTTTGTTCAGTACAGGTTTATTAATGCAGTTTTCCGAATGTGGCTGAAGTCACATTTCAGGTTAGTAGCAGAGCAAGCAAATGAAACAAGGATCCTGATTACAGCTGGGGTGCTGTGATAGAGCATTAGACTTTGTGGTAACAGGAGAGGAATAGAATATGAGATCAATAACACAAAATACAAGTAATCCACACTGTCCCTCAGCCCACACTTCTGTTCTCTTTTGCCAGACTTTCCTTGGCTTTGCCATTTCCTTTAGCATATTGCCTACTTTACAGAAAAGAACCTGGATGTATAAGAGACTGCTTTAAAGTAGACATCATGAAAAATGATCTCTAATATTTTCCCATTAATAGTAGTATGTTCTTGATTTTATCACCCTCCTGGTCTATATACTGTTCTATAAATTTATTTAGTTCAACTAGTTATAGCCTAGCAGTACATATGCTAGAGAAACGTCCTTTAAGTAATTAAGAACTAACTTGTGAGACATCCACAGATTCTCAGATGCCTATATAAACTGCCTGGAAGTAGATAGAGTTTTGTGTGCAGACTAATATGACATTATCAAAGTTTACTTTTGGTATTCGTATTTCAATAAGTTAATAATTTTCATGAAACTCATAACTCACCATAATCTCGAATTGCTTATTAAGTGAATGAATGTGTCCCCTGCATTTCCTTCCTGGTGCTTCTGTAAGTGTCGCACTCCTTCCGTACTGCTAGATGAGGACATACACTTTCAGACTCAGACTTTATAGTCCACTTGTTGATTGCTCCCATTTTATCTTACTGTATAATGTCTGCATCCATAAATATTACTTCTTTATTTTTTTCCTGAAAACTTACTTTACTATGATTCTATCTTCTGTATTAATAGACTAAGGCAAGATTCTGCATTTTATCTCATCCAAAGTGGAGCATAAACGAGGCATACATTAATTGTCGGGGAAGAATGATCATGGCCTAAGAGCTTAAGGGTATGCTGCTTTTCCCTTTTTCAAATTTAGTTTCAAAGACTTCTTAGTGTCGTGATTTAGGAATGCTCTTGGTTTTATGAAAGGGATTCTGCTCATTGGGTTTGTTGTATTTTGTAAAAATTGTATTTATTTATTTATTTACTCTGTGTATGGGGAGGGGGTGTTGTATGCTTATGCCAAAGCACAGGTATGGAAGTCAGAGGACAGTTTTCAGGAGTTCACTCTCTCTACCATATAGGACCAGGATATCCAAACTTAGGTTTTCAGACTCCGGCACAAGCACCTCCATCTGCTGAGACATCCTTATCAGACCTGGGCATTAGGCTGTTTTAAAAGATTAGCTTCAAGACCAGCTTCTATTTTTTAATTTTCTGTAATTCCATTTCTCTTCAGTACTCAGTCACAAGCTTTATTTGGAAGAAATGGTTTGAAGTCATCATTCATAGCCCGGGTCATTTAGTTTTTCCTCAAAGTTGAGAGCCACTGGAATTTATACTGTAGGTTTTTATCCTAGAGTTCATTGGATACGTTAGACTGTGAAGTTACTCAGCTACAGCAGTTGTGATTCAGAAGTCCTCAGTTTTGGAATAAGGATGGACTGAGCAGATATTGAGAATTAAGCATATGGAAACAGGCAGAAATAGTTGGCATCAGGGAGATAATGCAGCGAGTACAAGATGGCCATCTGCTTGTTCAGGTAAAATGGTGAAGGCAGTCTAGTATGAGATGAGATAACCCAGCCTGTATTTTAAATGGAAGTAAAAGTGATTTTCAGGGGAAGTACCTTAGCTGGTGTCTTAGTTACTATTCTGTTGCTGTGAATAGGTACCATGACCAAGGCAACTTCAAAAAGAAAGCTTTTAATTGGGGCTTTGTTTACAGTTTCAGAGGATGAGCCCTTGTCTATCATGGTGGGAACAAGGCAATAGGTAGGTAGGCATTGTGGGAACAAGGTAATAGGTAGATAGGCATAGCACTAGAGCAGTAGCTGAGAGCTTAAATCTTACTTTCAGATTAGAGGCTGAGAACACCAGATACTGGGCCTGCAGTGGGCTTTTGGACACTCAGAGCTAACCCTCAGTGTCACACCCCCCCCCCTCACACAAGGCCCAAAAACAGCTCTAGCAAGCATTCATAAATGCGCGCTTATGGGGGTAGTTGTCATTCACACCACCACAGGTAGAAAATAAGCACTAGTTCCACAGTGCCCCACCCAGAGAAATGTTACCTTATACAGTAACAGCCAGAGGAGGGATAGATCACTAGGAACAGGAAAAGTCCTCTCAAGGACTGCTGTACAGCAGTGAGGCTGGCCTGGTGCAGAGCCTCTGAGAGAGTATGCCCTCTCAGTCACAAGGGTTTCTTTTTCTTTTTAGGGTTAATTCAGGCTGTGGGACTAGACCCGTGCCTTAGATATGAGTAGTTCAGAGTGATCAACTTTACTAACGTGACCCAGTACAGACCATTCCTAACTGGAAAATCTGAAATTCAAAATGTCTAGAGATCCTAAAATTTTTGAGTGCTAATATGACATTCAACAGGTTCAGATTTTGGGACACTTCCAATTTTGGAGTTACAAATGTTCAACTGGTAAGGTTTATATAAACATTCCAACATCTGAAAAACTTTGGTTTGAAACATGTTTGGTCCCAAGCATTAAGTGTTACTTGGACAACAGTGGGCTTTATTGGTAGATTTGGTCTGTGTATTAGTTACTGTGTGTTGCTATGATAGTTACAGTTGATATGATTAGTTACTTAGTATGATTAGTTACTTAGTAGGACAGGGTTTATTTCATCTTCCAGGTAACAAGCCAAGGCAGTAACTCAGATAAGAACCAGAGGCAGGAACTGAGGCAGAGGCCATGGTGGAGGGCTCTCACATGGCTTGTTCTGTCTGCTTTCATATATAGCTCAGGACCACCTGTCTAGAGGTGGTCCTGCCCTGGGCTTGGTATTCTCATGGTTAATTATGAAAGTGCCTACAGGTTAGTCTGATGGAGGCAGTTTCTTAATTGAGTTTCCTCTTTCTGGGTGACTCTACTGTGTCAAGGTGATAAAAACTAGTTAGCATAGTCTGGCTGGCTCTTTTTAAAAGATTTAGACTTTTTTATTTTTTATTTATTTTTATTTTTTGCAAATTACTCATTTTATAGGTATCTGTGATGTGTCACAGCTAATCTGGCCAACCTCGAAGGGAATGACCAAATAATATTCCCAGTTTTTGACTCAGTGCAGATCTGTGAAATTATTATCATCTATCTGGTGTCAGACCATTGATACATAGGTGGCAACTATTGTCCTAATACTCTTGGATAGGAGCTTCCTAGGATGTGGGACATTCTCTGTTAAAACTGGTGACATCTTAGGTAAACTACGTTGATTGGTCATCTTCTCTATACCTAGCTCCCATATTTCTGCTTTGTATATGTTGTAATTTATTTGGAAGCTGTTAGTGGTACACTTATATACTATCAATCTGTATACATTGGACCTTACTTAATTTAAATTTGTGATATAAATACAAGTCCTTGCCATAGTAGCTTTTTTCTATATTAATTATTTAGAAAATAGTTTCACTAAAGTAGAGGAAAATTTGGAATTGCTTTATTGACTTTGTGTCAAGAAGTGGTATTTTAGCTAAGCAACTTTTGTCTATTCTACATTTCTAAGTAGGAATTGTGTTTATAAAATAAGTTTGTTATTAGATATATCATAAATCCAAGAGATTATACAAGGAAAAATGTCTTAATCTATTTAATATAAAAAGTGACTTACAACTTTAAAGCCAACTTTTAGTAAAGCCTGATAAGTTAGGCCTCTGTTGGGTGAACTAATTGATTAAAAATACTTTCTTAAATATATCTTTTTATAACCATTTTAGATTGGTAATAGGTTAAAATCCAGTGTGAACAAAGAATGTTACAATACTGGAAGTCTCACTGACATTGCCCCGTAGGTAGCTTTCCTCTGGTTAAGTGAAAGTGACACCGGTGGGTTAGAAGGAGACTAGGACAATTCACACTGCAATGTGCTGCTTTAGCTTTAACAGTCTCTTAACACTCTGCTTAAATGTAGCTGACACACCATAATTACAGATCTGCAGGCCTTGATTATAGAATTTTACATCAAGACCCTGTGGGGACATTATATTGATTTTTTTTTTTCTTAATAAAGCCCTGTTCCCAAACTGTGCCATCTTCCAGAGTTTGTATATACGTACATCCTTGATTGTCTGTATACATACACATATTATATATATTACATAGCAGGAACTGGAATCAAAATATAAGTAAAATCTTTATTTAGTTTAATATATAATATAGTGGCATAAAAGTGAAAAATATGCATAAGTAGACAAAATGGTTTCCTCCATAAGCTCTGGCTTCTGGCTTACGAGCTCTGGCTCGTAGTTAAAGTAATGGTGGATGAAGTGTGATGAGGGCTGTGGGGAAAGGTTAAATAAAGAGCTGTGACTCTGTAATGACTCCTGTAAGCCTCCTTTCCCTTTCCCTTTTCGTTATCTTTGCTTTGACTCAGTCAACCAGAATGGTCAGTGTCCTACTTTAAAATTTACCTTTGAACTTTAGCTTTGTTTGGAAGTTTTGTGATCAGTTCTCCAATGTCATAGTCAGAGGTAGAGGTCAGCTCCTCACCTTGCCTGCCAGCTGCTTGGCAAGCAGGAGCTGTGTAACCTGCAGCCATATGTCTCTTCAAGCTGGAAAGGGAAAAGCCAAGGCCACTCATGATCATGATTTTCCAAACACATAATATGTTCTCCTAATTGGGCTGAGATATGAAGGATCTTTTACTCTCTCTCTTGCTTGCTCAACCCCTCCCCCATTTATATTTGTGCTCGGGATACATGCATATATGGGTGGATATATGTATAAATGTATATATTGTATATATGTATATATGTGTGTGTATATATAGTGTCTGTTGTCATTGTACATATTATTTGGTAGAAAACTTGAGATTCTGCAGTAAGGTTGCAAAATTATATAGACCATTTCTAGAATATAGACTAGAAAATAGAATATAGATGTTTAAATGTATGACTTTTTTATTCTAGTTTGTCATTTCTAACAATATATTTATAGAACATCATAATGTTTTGTTAGGATGTTGTTATATACCTACAGAACTCTGATATTTTTTCTTGGTATTTTGTCATGAATTTGGCTGATTCTCAGAATTTCTTACTGTCTTTGAAACATCTGGTATGGTGTTAAAATCAAATGCTCAGTGAAAGTTCTTTGCCATGAACAAAAGAGTATGCTTCCTCTGTAATTCTTTTGAACTTGATCTAATCAGTAGTTGAAAGCCACTGAACAATGGTATTACACATAATAATTGCTGTAGTTATTTGTGCTGTGGGAGTTAAGTAGACAGAACCCCAGATTCTGTTCATCACATCTGCTACCCTAGGAAAGTTACTTAGACTTTGGAAGCCCCATTTTTCTTAGTTGAAAAAGGGAATTGGCAGTTGTATCTTTTTCATGTTGTTATTAAGAAAACTGATTAAGGTAAAACTGCTGTCATTCACATCTGTCTTGGTATGTGCTGCTGTAACAAAACAGTCTGGGACTAGGCAATTTACAAATAATGGGAATGTATTTTTCACAGGCTTAAGGCACCAGAGTCTCCTTTTTGACACCAAAGTGATACCTTGAACACTGTGGCAAAAGGACAAGGAGGGGCCCAGCCCTGTGTGAAACACTCTGTAAGATCCCTGATCAACTTCTAAAAGCCACACTTCTTAGCATGCATTGGTGATTATTTCAACAGAAAGTTAGGAAGGCCACAAGCAAGCCATAACAAGACACAAACCCTGAGGAGGACTTAGGGAGGAGTGGCTGTGGATCCCAGGACAGAACCTAGAACGGGATTGCTTTTTAAAATTGTGAAAAAGTCTTGGTTCTTAGTTACTTGGCCAATGTCTGACTGGTTTTGGAAAGGGAAGGAGTAGGAGACTTGCATGACTGGGTAGTTTCTACAGCTGTGGTGGTGTCATTCTGTTAATTGCTGAGGTGGTAATTCTCTGGTTCCAAACCCCAGCAAAACTTTTTTATTTTTTATTTTTAATAGAACAAATACCTTGTTTCTATATCATTAATTCCCAAAACCCATTGTGGTTTACAATTGTAAAAAAAAAGATATCTCTATACTTTTTCTAATTTTTAATGTATTATTGTGTATATACACATGTATTTGTGATGGGAGAGGAGAGAGCACAGGACAACTTTATGAAGTTATTTTATTCCTTCCACTTATGTGAGGGTTCCAGGAATCTAACTCAGGTCACCAAGCTTATTTGTCAAACATATTTACTTGCTGTATCATCTTGCCCTATTCCTACAGTTTTAATGCTAGATTATATTATAGATTCTCCTCAATGTTTTGTTTTTTAACTGAATTCTCTAGCTGTTGAGAGACATGTGCCAAAGAAGTATTTTATGGCTCTCTTAATGTGCACCTATATGTTTATGTTCTAACCTGGCCCATTACAAACCTTTGTAAAGGATAGTGAAGCAAATAGATATTAGTGTAACAGTGAGTATTCTCAGTCTCTAAATAATAGTGCTATACTTTAGTGAAAAGCTATTCTCTGAAATAATCATACTGTACTGTACTCTATAAAACTTATGAAGCCCATAAGTCCACTGAAGTGCATTTAAACAATACAGTAGTATAATTTTGATATCTAATGTTAAATTCTAAGGGTTCTGCATTATGTTAAAAATATATAAAGAATTTTTTAAGGCTGAGAAGTTTTTATCTTTACAGTAGTCAAAGAGATGGTGTTTAATGACTTTCATAAAATAGGCGTGTTATTTGCCAGCTTGGTTAAGGAGTGGTAGAAACTAGAAAAAGTTCATGTGACAGGGTTCCAGTTCAACAGTCTGGAGTCATTTACTTTACAACTCAAAGTGAGAGACTTAGAAATGGAGAATTAGAAACAGTGGCTGTAACAAACAACCTTCAATATGGTTCTTCAAGGTGGCATGATGTAGTGACTTAGTACCCATTGCCACTGATTGTTACTGCTGTTTTCCTAAGAGTAGTAGGATAGGGGCTGGAGAGATGGCAGTGACAGAGTGAGAGTGAGATTGAGAGAAAGACTGGTCTCTGTGTTACAGAGAATTTCAGGTTCCAGAGGTAGCATTCCATTCCTTAGAGTGCTGGTCTCTAAGCTGGACCAGAGATTTTCAGTGTTGTGACGATTCCTTGGAGTCCCTAAGCCTTTTCTGTAAAGAAGAGGTTATGTGTATAAAAATGCTAGGACAAATTTTGCCTTTTTCAAATTCAAATCCAAGTGGGAATGGTTGGGAAGGGCACGTGTTTGTTTTCCTCAGACACCATCCACCATAGAGACTGGGACCTAGGCTCAGATTTGGTTGTACTGGTTGC
>NW_022196914.1:55240157-55255157 GCF_008632895.1 Mastomys coucha
CAAGCAAGCACTTTACTGGCTGAGCTATCTCTGCAGCCTCCTTTTTCATGTTTATTTGTTCATTATTGTACCATGAGTTTTTCCAGGGGCAATGCAATATTACAGCAGATTAAATATAGAAACAGGTATGAGAGTCCAGCTACTTCTGTTAATTCAGACAAACATGCAAAAATATAAAATGCTACCATTTTCACTATTTGCTTTGAAAAAATAAATTAAAAATAAATTCTTATAAAATTGGTTATTTTAACATAATAGTATTTTATTTACTTATGAGTAATGTATGTATGTGTAGTGTATGCCTTTGTGTACATGTAAGTGTATTTGCAGGATGTCGGGTATCTGCTTTGTCACTCTCTTTTATTCCTTTGAAAAAGGGTTTCACTTGAACCCTCAGCTCACTGGTTTTTGGCTAGGGTGGCTGGCCAGTAGACCCCTGTGATCTTCAGTCTATCTCCCTTCCCCACCAGCACTGGAGTAAGGTGCATGCTGTGTGACTAGCAGGCATGGAAACTCAGGCCCTCCCTCATGCTTCTGCAGAGAGTACTCTTACCCACTGTGCTTTCTAAACAGTCTTCTTTTGAGGGGGTAGGGAATGAGTGAATTAAGTATAATTTTTCCTAATTTTAAAAATGAATGCCAAGATATTTCTTAGGTTTTCTGTTTCAATTTCTTATATACTCATTACTAATGGATTTATATAAACCACACCTCTGTGTGGCCCTCAGTCACTTTTTTAAATGTAAAAGCATTTTGAAATTTAAGAGTTTAAGAACCATTGCACTAACTCAGTAACCCGTTGTCACCTGGAGATAGCCCTAGTGATTCTAATTAGTGAGGTTTGGGCGGATGCTGAGGAGTTTTAGATTTTACTAGTCCTCTCTAATTTCTTTTCATGTGTTCCTCTAAAAAAGCATTGTACAGTTTTGTGAATTCTTCTTGCTCAAGACAGTTCTTCATACTTACAGTACCTTTAGCATATTTTCTAGTGTAAAGTATTTCAACCTTCTTGGACAATTGTATGTAGTGTGAGTATAAAGCCAAGATACATGTTACAGTAACCAGTATGCTTATTCAAACTGGAGACTTTATTTTTTTTAACATCTCCTTTGTGTGTATGCACACATATGCCATGGTGCACAGTGGAGGTCAGGAGACAGCTGTTCTCTCCTTCCATTCTGTAGGTTCCAGAACTGGACTTAGGTCATCAGGTTTGGCAGCAAACTCCCTCACCCACTGAGCCATCTCACTGGCTTGAAACAGAATTTAATTTGAAATAACTAGCAGTGATTCTTGAGAAATATGAAAAACAGAAAGTTTTAAATTGTTTTTTTGTTGTTGTTAATTTGAACTGTATTATTTAACAATATTAATAACATGAGCCCACTGAACAGAAATAATGATAACTAATTTTGTGCCACTCCCAGCCTTATATTGTAGTCTGTTGTTAAGTCACCTGCTCAATTCCATAAGTGAACTGTGGAACAATTAAAAAAAAAATTATCTTTCCACTCAACTTTGACTTTGTTCATTTGTAAAAAGAATAGTTGTAATAATTTTATTTTAAAATGATATTTCACTATGTTGACCAGGATGGTATCATCAAACTCCTGTGCTCAAGTGATCTTCCTGCTTTGGCTACCAAGTAGCTAAGACTACAGGTGTGTACCACTATCTTTATTTAATTTAATTTTAGATTTTATTTTAGTTTGTGTATAAATTTTGCCTGCATGTATATATGTGTACCATATACGTGCTTGGTGCTCACGAAGATCAGAAGAGGGTACCAGATCTCCTGGAACCAGAGTTACAGATGGTTGTGAGCATCGTGTGTATTTTGGGACCTGAACTCAGGTCCTCTAGAAGAGCAGCCAGTGTCCTCAGCTCCTGAGCCATCTTTCTTCTCTAGTTCAATGTTTGTGGTGAGTGGGAGAGTGAAAGTGAAGAGAAAGAGCTGGAAGGACAGACAGCCTTGGAATCCCCACCTTCTACTCCTAATAGCTCTTCCTCTCCTCTGCTCGGCCCCTGGTATTTTAGCTTCTAGAAAGATCATAATGACTTAGGAGACTTTCCTTGGTTGGAATTCAGAGTTTTCCCTTATTATAATAGAAACATAGTCAGATTAGGTATACATGTAATCCTGTGAATGGCCTTTCACTAGTTTCCTCTCCTCAACCTTTTGCTTGTTTTGTTTTTGTTTGTGTGAGATAGTCTAACTAGTAGCAGCCCAGTTGAGTCTTGAACTCCTGAGAGCTGGGAGCCAAACCTTGAGTTGGAGAACACTTGAGCCACATTGTATGTTGACTTGTATCAAGTTTATCTTTCCCTGTCTTATTCTGATGTGACTGTCAGCAGTTACTAAGTGTCTTACTGTTCTTGCTCTTGATAGCTTCTATTTGCATCTATTTGTTATTGCTATTATTTTAAGTAACCTAGACTTCTTGTTCATTTCTAGGTAGTGATATCAAGTTTATGGTCATCAGAAATTTGATTATTGCTTACTTGGCTAGACTCTCTGAGGCACCATACCTTAGTATATTAGTTTCTATTAGCATGTAGGTTCTATGAAGTCATGTACATATTCCCTGAGACTTAACACATACAACATAACAACAAAAGTCATAAAAACAAGTTAGGCATTCAAGTATGCTAAATAATTTAAACTACTTTACTTCTGGGTATAATCCTAAAAAGAGAGAGCACTTTGAAGTACAGTGTAAAATGCAGAAATCTAATATCTAACAAATATATAGGGCTAAACTTTATGAGTTCATGTTTCAGACATGATTGTCAAAGTATCTCTCTGGCCAAATAGAATAAGAAACAGCCGACAAAACTTTAAAAGACTAATAGTACCTTGCTAGCACATTGCTAATAAGGACTAATAGGTACTTAAACTGATGAAAGTGATTCAGACAACAGCACATTAACCCCCTACTGTGCCCTGTTTTAAGCTGTTAATAGGCATTAGCCTTTTAGAGAATGACTAGCACTTTCATATTCATTTCCTGAGCCTTTGGTACAGGAGTGAACTGTGAGAGCCGCTTGCTGTGTCTGTTCCAGAATACTTGGAAGACTGGGCTGCCTGCTGTACGCTTGGCTTCCCTGTGCTCTTGGTGGACTTGGTGTTGCTGGAACTAGTTTTCCTTGGCATGCATTTTGATTGCTATCAGTTTTGTGTAGAAGTTACATGAGGAATAGAGATAGGCTTGCTTTTCTCTCACAGAGAATGTTACAGGTATGAAGGTAATGGTTCTTAGATTTGATTTTTTTTTAATTATTATAGGAAGGCTATAGGGTTTTTTCAGTATTTTTCAGATCTCTATAATATTTTAAGTAGTTGATTCACCCCAGAAATGAATTCAGTATTTGAAAAATATTGCCCATGAATATATGCATATATGAGGAGAGTTTTAAAAGTGTAGTTTTCTTAAAAATATTTTAAGTGACCTTTAATGCCAATTCTCTGTAAGTTAGTACTATCTTGAGTTTGTGTTTATATGTATTATTTTTATAGTATTTTAAAATAGATGTTTTTATGTTTCAATAATAATTCCAAGTGTGATGCAAATAGAGAATTTGGTTAGACCAGCAAGATGCCTCAGCAGATAAAGGAACTGTCAAGATTGACAACCTAAGTTCTATCCCTGAACCCACATGGTGGTGGAAGGAGAGGACAGATGACCACAAGTTGTCCTCTTACCTTTACATGTATGCTATATGAGCTTGCATATACGTATGTGTATACCAAATAAGTTAATTAAAAACATTTTAAAACAAAGAATTAGCTTGATTTTTTTCCCCCCAAGCAGGGTTTCTTTGTGTAACAAAGCCCAGGCTGTCCTGGAACTTGATTTGTAGACTTGGCTGGTCATAAATTCACAGAGATCCATCTGCCTCTGCTAGGTGCTAGGACCACCACCACTACACCTGTTGAATTAGTTTGATTTTAAAAACAATTTTATCTTTAAAAAGCTGATTGTATAAGTAAATGGTAGATGCATTGGCTGGATTAGATGAAAATGTAATGTGTGATTTGAGTAAATTCAGAGTTTAGGAGCTTTGATAATTTCTTTTTAAGGACCTAAATCTCTTTAATCTCATTCTGTCCCTTGACTGACTTTTATTCATATGATATCTGCCTTTATATGTTACTCTCACAAAAAATGCCACAACACGACCACTCCAGGGAAACCTCTGTCTCCCTCAATAGCCCTCACCTCTAGACAACAAGCTTTTATGAGATTTCTTGTTAGATCACTTTGGACTTCATCTTTCTTCATTCGAGTTCCCTTTTTCATTAAAGTTCCCATGTCTTGCCGGGCAGTGGTGGCACAAGTCTTCAATTCCAACACTTGGGAGGCAGAGGCAGGTGGATCTCTGAGTTTGAGGCCAGCCTGGTCTACAGAGGGAGTTCTAGAACACTGAGAAACATTGTCTCGAAAGACCAAAAAAGCAAAAATAAATAAATAAAAATACATTGTGAATTTGCCTGTGAGCTTTTGATTGTTCTGTCACAACTTTCTCTTTGGCCAATAGAATCAGCTCCAGGTCTGTTTGCTCTAGTTCTCAGGTGAGTCATTGTCTTACTCAAAGTTGCACACTCAGCCCTTGTTCAACAGAAACTGGTTTAAAGTGTGTGTGCAAAGCTTGATATTGAGACTTCATTGCTGATAATTCCTTTCAGATTTTAATTGGATTTTTCTCTGCAGCTGAATGAGGAGCTTGGTTGTGATTTTGTACTCCAGCCTGTGTCTAATGTGATCCAGATCAGCTTTCTAGAAGCAGGAGGCTTTCTCCACTCCCACTCACTGCCAACTCCAGTTTCCTGACTCTGTGCCTGGAGGAAGAGGACTTCTAGTTTGATATTCTTAATCATAATCATAGCACCTATCTATGTCTATGCCCAAGTGGTACATTTTTAGAAATGAAAGCTCTATGTGTATAAATGCTTTTTGGTTGTTTCTTATACATGTTCAAAACTAAAAAGACATAGAAAAGGAATAGAGAAACTCAAACCTAAAAATGAAGAAAGTATTTATGAGAGACTGCTTTGTACAATTTATGTTATTGTAACCACCAGGGTAACTAGTGAAAGATTTAACCATAGTCATAATTTGACTTTTTATTTTTTGAGACAGAGTCTCATGTATTCTAGGCTGGTGTGGAACTTAATAATTAGTCAAGGATGCCCTTCTGCTGCCTCACAAGAACTGAGATTAAAGGCCTGTGCCACATACATATCTAGTTTTTGTAGTGGTAGAGTTCAAGCACAGGGTTTCTTAAAAACTTGGCAAGTACTTTTCCAGTTGAGTTATATCCCTCAGCCTAGCATTTGACTTAATTAAGGTCATGATTAACATTAAAGTTAGTGTGGAGCTTTAATTTATTTTAAATTTTGACTAACATTGACATTTTAATTAGAATCAAATGTATACAATTATAACAGTCCACTTCAAAATAGATACTCCTATAATGTTAAAATAAATTCTTTTTCTTTATTACTTTTTATAGTCAAAATTTTCAGTTTTGCTTGGCTACAATTTTATAATTCAGAAATAATTGAAGCAGTAAAATACAATTTTGTTTGTTTTTAAATAATTTTGAGGTCTTGTTAGTCTGGGCTAGCTTGAAAACTCACTGTGTAGCCCAGACTAGCCTCACAATCTCAGTTACCCTCTTATCTGAGCTTCTCATGCGCTGAGATGAGAAGTCTGAGCCACCACACCCAGCTCAGTGAAACACATCTTAGTAGCAAGTTAGAAGTGTCTCTAAAGGCTGAAATGCCCTGTTGGGAACCAAATGAGTATGAAGTTTGCTGCCGTGGGAGCAGAGGTAACCAGGAAATGGGAAGACATCTAAAGTTAATCTTTCCTCAGCGGCAGGTATACAGAAGCTCATCTTTCTTACAGACTTAGGCATCTATCACAGCCCTCAAAAAAATCGGTCTGTCTTCCCAAGGGACAAAAGAACAATTTTGACAGTTTGGGTGGGAAAAGGTATGAGATGAGAACTTGTGCCTCCCCACCGACGGCTAATACCGCAGCCAGTCCAGATTGTGGTGCGTTCCCTGAGCCCGAGGTTGCCTCACTGCATTTATTTCAGCAGCTGTTTATTGACCGTTTACTCCTGGAAGACACTGTGCTGAGTGTTGGCTTCCTTTCACCAGAGCTCTCTCTTGTTCAGTTTTTGCCAGCAGTAACCCTCCCCCGCACCCACACACGCACACAATGCAGTCTTCTGTCTTACTGTAAAAACTCAGAATGACATCTTCTCTATTTTATGGCTACAACTGTGCAGTTAGTGATTGTTAACTACAGTATAGTGCTATTGTAATTAAACTAAGTTTGTGACCCAGAATTAACTCCAGGATCAAAACCAGTATTTAAAATTGAACATAAGTATGTAGCTTTGAATTACAACTAAGTAATATACAGTGTATTACTTTGAAACAAGGTGATGAGAACAACTTTGAGAAGTCAGTCACATACCATGTTTTTTACTTAGTGAATATCAATTGTTTCTGCATCTAAGTTCTCTCCTCACTACCTGCCTCTTTTGTTTTGGCAGCATACACAGGTATTGGAACAGCAGTGTTAGTTAATATATGCTTAACCTTATTCCATTGTGATTACTTATTAAAAAATTGTATTAAGGAAATTGAGTTTAATTTGCTTAAAGGCTGGAAGTGGATAAGAGCACTCTTGAATGACTTGGTACTCTGGATATATTATATTTTATAAAGGATGAAACTGGTTGTGGTGAGATAATTGGTTGTAGAAAAATAATTGTCACACTGTATTCCTAGGAGCCAGTAGGGAAACACAGGAGTCCTACAGTTAAGGAGTGAATCCTTTGTGAACAGAAAGCTAAGTGTGGTGGTATAACCCTGCAATCCCAGCACTCAAGAGTCTAAAGCTGGAGATTTGAGATTTCAAAGCCAGTTTGAGTGTGTGTTGTGTGTTCTGGAGCCATATAGCAAGACTTACTCGGAGAAGGAGAGAAATTGGATATAACTAGTTATCAGAATCACTCACCATGTTGATATTTTAAATATCATCTCAGCTCATTCTAATTTTCTCTCTCTCTCTCTCTCTCTCTCTCTCTCTCTCTCTCTCTCTCTCTTTCTCTCTCTCTCTCTCCCTCTCCTTCTCTCTCTCTCTCTCTCTCTCTCTCTCTCTCTCTCTCTCTCTCTCTCTCTCCACACACACACACACACACACACACACTACTTTTTGGGGAAAGCGGTTACTAATAGGCCTAACCCAATCTCTATTTAAAACCCTAACCCAACCCCCATTTAATGTATTTTAGGAAAACAACATATTTTTCCTAAAGAACAGTATATTTACTGAAACAATTGTAGCTTATGAAATACTCTGTACATTTTTGTCTCGTATTATTTAGGTGACTAGGTTTCTAGTTGTGAAATCCTTTAGTGTTTTGTTGTCCCTCTACTCCCCACCCCAGGAGCTACTGTGGAAGCAGTAGCAAGTACCACTTGCTACTCTGGTTCAAATGGGGCGGGGGAGAAGGAGGAGCTGGAAAGAGAGATATGACTGCATAAAGTGCAGTTAACCTCAAGTTTCTATTAACTGTTTATGTGGAGGAGCAGTGTTAGGCTGCATCTTGAATTTGAAACACTGATTTTAGTAGGAAGAATCAAAAGATGACAGCCTTCTGGAGAGCAACGTGTTTCAAACTATTTTGATCCAAATCAGAGTAAAAAATGTTTTATTTTGTGTTATGACAATGAATACAAATGCAGACACATTAATAAAATTGAAACAAAATTCGATGGAATGTTATTGCTACACATGGTGTTCACTGGTAGGTATTTCACATACTATTCTGTTCTTTTCACACCAAATACTAGAAGTCTGAGGCAGGAGAATTGCTGTGAGTTTGAGCTACTTCAGACTACATAATGAGTATAAAGCCAGCCTGAAAGGGTTACATAATGAATCTTTGTCTCTAAAAAACAAAACAGACAGAAACAAAAACCATAAAACCTAACCAAGAGAGCCAGTTGTGTTTGCAGCTCACCAAAGAGGTTTCACAAGTTATTACAACAGCCTTTTCACCAGAAAGTTGGCGACTGGACTGAGTAGTCAACTGGCCAGTTTACAACAGAAGCCAGTAAGTGGGAGCCAGTGGGGAGAGAAGGGCATTTCTGAATACTTACTGTCTTTGCAGCATTGGCCAGTAAATAATATTCACTCCTGTGTTGTATAGTAGCCTTTTTATTTTATTTGGGAACTAGGTTTAGAGAGGCAAGTAACATGCTCAAAGCCACATAGGTAGCAAAAGTCACATCCAGGATTTGAACCCATGTAAACTAGTCTTATTACTCTAAAGCCCATATATCTTCTACCATATCACTTTATCTCCCAAGCTACATTGCACTGTATGTGCTAACCTTAGAAGAGAATTAGTGACATTTAGCCATCGTTAGAATTTTATTGTGGAAAATAACAATAAAAAGCCCCATTAAATGTGAGTTGAGATAGGCATAAACATTGACTAACAGTTAAATAGTGATAGATTGTATTGGCTTTCCAGAGAGCTTTAGGTCTTCATGCCTCTGCTCATCTAAAAGGTGGAGATAATCTCCTTTAGGCTGAGATATATGGGCTTTCCTTGTTATAAGGTAAAGGAAATGTTGAGGGCTTTACTACTGCACCAGAGCAGATAATAAGGCAATTAGAACTGTTAAGTTGATGAAACACCAGACTGGGATGAATTATATCACAATTTACAAAGAAATGAGAGATTTTACAGCAACTTTTGAGACCTAAAGAAGAAGAATATATCAGTAAGGAGAAGAGAAATTGATAGTTAAATTTCAGGAGCCGATTTATTTGGTCTGGGAAATCCTACTTGTAAGCATTTTTGAACCAGCTTCAGAATATTTTATCAGCTTTGTAGAAAGGTGGAAAATTGTCAGTCTGTGGTGATAATTTAATTTCCTTTGTTGATAAAATGAATTTAAGATGCATTTCTTCCTCTTTTTATTTTTTGAGCTGTAGCATATGCTAAGTATCATCTAGTTTAACCATCTTACTTTGTAAATGGTGAAGCCAAGACCTGCAAGACATCAAGGAGTTTCCCCAACAGGTGAGCTGCCACCACTGGTTAGAAGTGGAACCACCGCCCTCTGTTGGCTTCGTTTGCTCTGACCTGAGCAGGAGCACTAATAAGTGCCTTCACAGATAACCGGAGTACTGTGCTTTTCCCTAAAGGTCTATCATGTAAAGTAACTCCATTTCTAATACTTAACAAATGTAAAGAAATGCACTTTTGCCAAGGTCACTTTGGAGGTTGTTTAGCAGGGAATGGGCTGCTTGCTGTTTTCAAGCCACAGCTCTGTTGTTGACGCACGATACCTTCCTTCAGTGTCTGTGGTCCAGGTGGATAGGAGTTATGGAGCTCTTTTTTCCTCATAAGCTTTTCAGGCCTGGCTACAACAACAGGAAAATGATATACCTATAAACCTAATTTTGGTTTTCTTATGCTTTATTATTGAAAAAAGTTACAGTCAATAAATCATCACATGCCAAAACTAAACAGATTAAAAAGTCTTTACAACTCAGTGAACTATATAGTAGAAATTTGGATTGGGAATTGTGGAGCTTCACATTAAATTTTACATGTTCAGGCTGGAGAGATGGTTCAGCAGTTAAGATTACTGACTGCTCTTCTAGAGGTCCTGAGTTCAATTCCCAGCAACCACATGGTGGCTCACAACCATCTGTAATGGAATCTGATGCCCTCTTCTGGTGTGTCTGAAGACAGCTACAGTGTACTCATAAATCTTTAAAAAAATATTTTTTACATGCTCATTAACAAATATATTTTATGGACTCATTTACCTCTGAATCCAAAATACTATCCTATTCAGCTTTACAGAAAAATGAGGTTTTAAAAAATTTGCAAGAAAATAGATGGACTTAGAATATATTAAGAGCAGCCATACAATCTTAGAAAGAAAAAAACTTAAATGTTCTCTCATGTAGAGTTCAGCTAATACATATATTGTGTATATATGCAAACAAATACACACATGTCATGTATATGTAAATGTGCACATATATGTAAAACAGTATGAACAAAGGCTAGAGGATGAGGAAGGACTGGATGCAGGTAATGGATAAGAGTTATGAAACAGGATATAAAACTTTTTCTCTGGTTCTATCATGTATCTTTCATTTAATTATTTCCAAGATGGTATCTCCCTAGGTAGACTCTCCTGAAACTTGCTGTATTGATTGTCCAGTCTAGTTAGGAATTTTGAATCCTCCTGCCTCAGCCTTCTGAGGTGGAACTATAGGTGTGTGCCACCATGCCTACCTTTAATATTCTTTTAGAAAACATTTTAGGGTGTTAGTCTCGTGTTTTACCAAAAGTCTATTCTTGAGTCAGGAAACTTATGTATTATGTACATCTTTGTTTAAACGGGCATAATTTTGTCATTTCAGTTACTGAATGCTGAGGCCTCTAATACCCATCTTCTCTGTGACTTGTCATACTCAGACTAGAGAGATGCTATTTATGTAAGCAGTCTGATTGCAAAGCATGTACAGATCACTGCTGTCATCAAAATACACCTCTCGTTAGGTCATAGTTATTTGGCAAAGAAATCACTGTAAGAGAATTAAACTTGTGCTTAGTGAATTTCAGCAAGCTTTCTGGAAGAGGTGCCACCTGATCTAGGTCTGAAGTGAGTAGTGGAGATGCATTGGGCAGCCATTTCTTAGGAAAAGCAGCAAGACTCAAAATCCTTCCAAGCTCTTTTAAGAGACAGTGTAGAGAGCATGGGATGTGTCATGAAAAACACACCAAGGGGTTTAACTTCAGAATTCTGTAGGCATTGTTTTTGTTTATGTCTGTTTATAATTTAAAGGCCCTTGATGCAGGCTCGTTGTGGAAGAGAGTGGCTGTCTCCTAGTTGTATTGTGGTTTATTTATTTTGTTATGTTTTACAAATTTATAATAGCTTGATTCCTTGATGGCTCTAAGTACTGTGTAATAGTGATGACACTTTTGATATTTTTTTAAAAATGAATCAGTTGGCCAACACAGAATGAACTCAGTGGTATTTTTGTAAACTTTTTGTCTCATTTAGCTTTGTTTAGTCTTTTTTTTTTCCTTTCTGGTCTTTTGCTTTTATGTATTTGGTTTGTGGGTTTGTGGGTTTTTGAGCTTGTGTTTCTTGATTTTTGTTTTTGTTTTCTAAAGAGAAGGTGTGGAGTTGGGTGTATGGTGAGGTTGGGGAGAGCTGGGGAAAGGGATGTTTTTGTTCATAAAGCCAGAAAGAAGGAAAAGGAAATCAGCACTGGTTTTGTTTTGGCAAAACAATATATAGAGTTGAATACTGACTGTACTTTGTGACATCACTGGAGGCTACTGTTGGGTGGATAGGTGGTGGATGGATGCGACAGTGCAGTGTGAGAAAGTGGAGAGCTTCCAGGGCACAGTTTTGGTCCTGTGCCTTAACTAGGAACCACAGCTCCTTTGAATTTAAGCCCTTTAGAATGTTGGTGCTCTACAAGTGTTTCTCTAAGAAGACTTACTGAATTTACATTAACATCTGCATGAGCTCAGGGCCTGTCATGACAAAATCACCACAATATGGCTTTAAAACAACTGGAATTTATTCACACGTCTAGATGCGAAGTCCAAAATTAGGGTGTCAGCAGGCTCGTGATCCTTTGACACTTTAGAGAATCTTTGCTTTACTTTTCTAGCCTCTTGTGATTGTCAGTAATTCTCACATTCATCGATTACATTCTTGCCTTCTGTGTGGTTGCCTTCCTTAAATATCTATCCCTACAGTGACACCAGTCCTTGTATTTAGGCTTTTAAATGAGCTTTAACTTCATCTTTGATTATATCTGCAAAGATTTGAGTTACTACAAAGATTACAGTCTAAGGCTCTGGGAATGTTACTCAGTGATAAAGTACTTTTTTAGCAAATGAGATCCTAGATCCTAACTCCAAAAAATACTGTAGCAGGGCCTCCCCCGCCACACCTACTAGAGACATCAAAAACAAAGCAAACAACTCCCACTCCTATCTAAAACTGTCCCTAGCTTTAGTGTTTTACTCTTTTTAAAAATAACACATTGGCTGGCCATATTGCAGTTTTTAATGCCAGCACTGAGGAGGCAGGTGGCACTGTGAGTGGAGGACAACCAGGAGGATGGAAAGAAACCCTGTCTCAAAATCACAAAGGGAGGTGGGAAGTGGGGTATGGGGGGGCAGGAAAAGAGGGGGAGGGGAGGGAAGATTATTTCAGCTTAACTGTCAGGACAGAATATTCTATATATACTATGTAGACTGTTACCAAACTTAGGGATACATTAAAGTATTAGCAGCGAAACTATTAATAAGAATTTATCTAAGAGGATAAGATGAAACCAGCATTTAGTGGGTCATAATATAGATGCACAAAGACACCTTTAAAAGAATGAACCCTAGGCTTATACAGCTCGATTGTAGCTGATTAACTAATTTCTACCAAAAAACAGAAGGAAAGGAAGGAAAGTACAGAGTAGGTAAAATTATAGAGTGAGGTCTGCTTTGTCTGCCTGAGAGCTGCCTAGGAGATGGGCTTTTAGAAAACTACACCTTTTGATTTGTAAGATCTTAGCCCTTTGTATACCTCAGAAATTATTGATTTACTTTTTGGTAGTGTCACTTTGTTTTTTCCTTCCAAAAGCTATGTTGTGTAGACCCTAAGCATAATAAAGCAGCAAAGGACAGAGCCTCTGAGGCACCTTGACTCCAGGACAGACAAAACTCCCATCAGGAAGAAGTTTATCTACTTCCCTGACTCTATACTTACTGCCCAACTTTCGATGCAGTTGGAGTTTTCCCATAAGTCTGTCTGTCACAGGAGAGCCACCTGGCATAATAAAAAAGACTTTTTCAGAGAGGTAAGAGCTTTCTTTTTGTATGTTTCAAACTTTTAATTTCCTTATGGCTCATTCTCATTAATTATGCTATATTTCCCATGAGACCTGATTCTTTTAAGAAGGAAGGGCTTTCCCATGTGGTCTTTTATTTAGTAAATTGTCTCTCGATGTTTGCAGGGGACACACCGACAGTCATCAGCTCCCTGAAATTCATTCTTTGTTACTTGAATTCTTACTACATTTTCTTTTAAAAAGAAAATACAGTCTTGTTTTTTAGTACTTGGGTTTATTGTCTTGTATTTATTTATGTATATGAGTGTTCTATTTGCTTGTATGCCTACATGACAGAAGAGGGCATCCAATCCCATTACAGATGGTTGCGAGCCACCATGTGGTTGCTGGGAATCACTCAGGACCTCTGGAAGAGCAGCCAGTGCTCTTAACCACTGAGCCATCTCTAAAACATAAAACTACTGTCTTGTATTTATATAAACAAAGTGTAACTTCCTTGTGGGGCACATCAGATTGTTGAACCTGTACATACCGGGTACCTCCTCACTGCCCTGGTATGTATGAATTCTTTTCCTTCCCCAGGTACATTTTTTGTTGTTGTTCCTTTTACATAGGTGCCTGTTTCCCCTCCCTATCTTTGCTAAAAACAGAATAAAGTTAGTCACAGTGTAAGTACTTGTAGACCTACCTACTCTCAAGGCTAAAGCAAGAGGTTCCCTTGAACCAAGGAGTTTAGAGTCAGGCAGGGTCACACAAAGAGACTCCATCTCAAAACAAAACACATGGTAACAAATTTAAAATGAGAAACCAACTTACAAACTCATATGAGACCTTTATAAGTTATTAAATTTTAGGGTAAATTTTGTATATATTCAAAACTCAATTTTAGTTCTTCTGGGGTTCTTTTTTAATTTTTAAAAAGTTTATCTGTTGTTATTCTGTGTGTGTGTGTGGGGTGTTGTTTTGCCTACACGTATGACTGAGCATCGCTTGTATGCCTGGTTCCAGTGGCAGTCAGGAGAGGGTGTCGGATCCCAGGGAAGTGGAGTTGAGTTGTGAGCTGCTGCTCTGTGGGAGTTGGGAATAAAACCTTGCACCCTCTAGGAGAGTAGCAAGTGCTTCAATTGCTGAGCCATCTTCAGCCCCTGGCGCCTGTTTTTTTCCTTAACTTGTTTCAATTGGGTAGAGATACCTACTACCTATATTCAAATATAGATTGGCTTACAGTTTTGAAAAACATTAATTTAATAAAAATAAGTATGATTTGATTCCATGTATGTTTGTTCAGTATTCACACTAGATTGCCATTCAGGTAGAATATGACTGCAAAACACCCGTCTTTTTTTGAGGAGGGAATGGACTCTGAAAGTAAGTTGTGAGGCTGCAAGTTCTTGCTATGTAATTTGCTCTTCATACCTTTGTCTAAAAATTTAATTTTTAAAATTTAGCATGGCAATAGTGCTATCCTTTTTATTTAGATCTTTTTAAATACTGCATTTTACTGCATTTTGTACTTATATTTGAAATTTCATTAGGCCTATTTTCTGCTTTGTTTCTCTTACTATTTCATTATCATAGAGAGTTCATGTTGGGCTTAGTTCGGCCTTTGTATGTTCGGGCTGTCTCAACTCTTTGTCTTTGTGAAAGTGTTAAGTGTCTTTACCTCAGTCTTGACTTTTTATGCTTCCTAATCTGGACTCAAGAGTTTTTGTATTTAGTTTTTCTATAAATATCAGGTAAAAGGAATTTTTTTCCTTAATGTGGACTTAAGCTGAGAATATCAGAGTTACCTGAAAAATATGAGATTGTTTTTAATCTTTCTACTTTTTATACTATTGCTGTGGTACATTCTTCCTGTAACTTAAAAGACAACACGGTGCCTGTGCCTGTGCGTGTGTGTGCGCGCGCGCGCGCGCGCGCGTGTGTGTGTGTGTGTGTGTGTGTGTGTGTGTGTGTGTGTGTGTATAGATCAGGCTGCCCTGTTTTCTATTGGTGAGAAGAGAAGAGGGTGGCTCCTCTAGTATTACTTGTTTTATTATAAAAGTTTGTTTTTTAAAAATCATGGACGCCC
>NW_022196914.1:55260157-55284092 GCF_008632895.1 Mastomys coucha
TGGGACAAGAAACACTTGGAGGAGCCAGGCGGTGGTGGCGCACGCCTTTGATCCCAGCACTTGGGAGGCAGAGGCAGAGGATTTCTGAGTTCGAGGCCAGCCTGGTCTACAGAGTGAGTTCCAGGACAGCCAGGGCTATACAGTGAAGCCCTGTTTCCAGAAAGAAAGAAAAAAAAAGAAAGAAAGAAACACTTGGAGGATTTCACAATCTGGAAATCACCAATTTTAGAGTAGTTAAAAAGATTCAACTCTTGAATTTTTAGATCAGGTTTAGTAGCCGTTATGAGAAAAAAAAGTGTGTGTGTGTGTGTGTGTGTGTGTGTGTGTGTATGAGAGACAGAGACAGAGAGACAGAGACTGCCTTGTGTGTCCATGGAGTCCAGAAGGCATGGGATCCCTTGAAACAGAAACTACAGGTGGCTGTGATTGGATGCTGTTGGTGCCAGGAATAGAACTCACGCTCCCTGGAAGAGCAGGAAGTGCTCTTTATCACTGACTCATTAACCTCACTGAAGTCTCAAAACCTAAAGGGACAATTTAGAGAATTCATGAACTATTGTTTCTTATTGCTGTTTTTGAGTTACTAATTCTACTATTTGTAGTTTTGAAACAGTTATATCGATTTTAGATTTTGCATCCATCATTTTAGCTGTTTACAAAATGTCTTGTCTAACTTACTTATTAAAATTAATTAAAGCATATATTCTACTTCAGCAGTTAATAGAACTTGAACCATCTCCAGTTTAATTGATTAATTAATGAGTACTGGAAGAAATAAGGTAACAAATGCCATCAAATTAAGCATTCATTTTCTTTCATTTAGGCTACACAGGAACAATGCATTGCTTCCATTCTTTAGAGCTGAGTAGCTGCTGTCAAGAACAGGACAAGTTGTCTGCACTGTCCTCTTGTAGTGTTTCATTTTTAAGACATTAAAATTATTACTTTACTGAATTATTTTACTGTTGTAACAGGTAAAAGACATTAGAGATTTATAAATCACTTCATTTACTCTGAATATGATAGTTTGGTGGATATAGAATGTACTCATACTGCAATCCTGATTTCACATTTTCCAGCCACATGGCCTTACCTTAGCTACTTCTCTTTCAAGTGAAAACAAATCAATCCCTGCTTACCTCCAAGGGATTATGAGTACACTTGGTAAACACCTGTGGAGGCACGGACTCTGCTAGATGCTGGTGTCAGGCACATCACCAGTCCTCAAGGGCATATGCTTTCCAGAGCAGTAGACAAAATATGAACACTGTGTTAATGGGGTGCACAGGTCATGAAGATCCATAGGATCCACTGTCATCTTGGGCTAGTGAGAGGAGCATGTAAGTTAGATTTCAGAGATGGGGAGAGGGGCTGAAGAACAAGAATTAAGTGTTCCAATGAGAACAACCACCCCAGTCCTTTCTTATTTTGTCTGTCTGTGTAATGTACTTTCAAGTTTCAAGAATATAGGATACTATTGAAAATTCTTTAATAATCTCAAAATCTTTCTTAAATTGTTATATTTAATTAATTTTATATGTATATAAGTGTATGTACATGGCAGAGGACAGCTTGGGTAGATGGGGATAGTTCTTTTTCCACCATGTGCGTTCCAGAGATTGAACTCAGATTTAGATTGTTAAACTTTGCAGTAAGCATCTTTACCTGCTGAACCATCTCATCATCTCTCAAAATCTTTTTATTTATTTGTGTGCTTATTGTGGTGATGGAGATTGAACCCTGGCTTCATGCATGCAAGGCAAAGACCCTATTATTGAGCTATCTTCACCAATCCTGACCCTGAAATTTTGAAAATCATTTAAAGATTGGGAAAAATAGAATGTCTCACTTGGAGTTCTTTAATGACCATAAAAAGAATTAATAGAGAATGACTCCAAATTTTAACTACATACACTTTATAGATGGTGCACACTAAATCAGAAGATTCTGAAGTCTTGCCCAGTACATTGACATCATAGTTATAAACTGGTGGGTATGATTTCCTGGTGTTTCCTGTGTAGCACCATTAGGCAACCTAGCTCCATGAAACTCCATCAGCGCTAATTCTGGTTGCCTTGTCTTCCCTCTTCTGACATCTTAATGTTTGACACTCAACAGAAGTAAAAATGAAAATGTGATTGAGTTAAAAGAATATTTATTATGGAGTTTACCCTCCAATAACCACCAAGATTATTAAAAATGAGTGTTTAATATTTTCAATAAAGTTTTTGAATTATAAAATACAGTCTTCCACAGGTTTACATAGATACTTCTTGATATAATAGGAAAGAAAACTGAGTTGTGTAATTTGATCTTTACTTTCTTTGTTCACATTTACTTAAAATGGCAAGATAAAAAGATGAGATCTCTCAGTTCTGAGTGCTTTTTGTTTTGGACTGAAGTGTTCCAGAATTAGAGGTATAGCCCCTAAGTGGTGTGTTGCAAAAGCCTTCAAAGTGACAGCTGGCCCCTCCTTCCAGCCCCAGTCCACAGCAGTGGTAAGATGCCCCTGCAGAAACTGTCAAAATGACATCTCCTTAGCCTACTGCCATCACAGGAGCTGTCCATAGTGGTGACACTTTCTCTCCTGCCTCAGCCTACAGCTTTCAGGAAACACCACTGCAGGAGCTGTCCCACCGGGGCTGTACAGTGTAGCAGGCAGCACCTCCTCTCCAGCTTCCCTAAGCAGCTCCACAGAGACGGCATCTCAGCAAAAGCTATCTGCAACCAGTAGGGACTTCCCTAACCTATGGCTTGATGCAGGGAAAGGGAGGTGGGGAAAAAAGCCATCTATTCTGGAACAAGAAAACCTACCAATCCCTGAGTCTCCCTCAAAAATCCACCAATCCCTGAGCTCACCAAGCTCAGGACTTGAAATCCCACCAGTCCTCAATCTGGAAATCTCTGCCCTGAGAAGCTCCACCCCCCCCAAGAAATCCTATATAAGCACTGTCCTTTATACAATTCCCTGCTGTTGGCTCCCGAGAGCAGAGGGCAGCCATCCCTGAATTCGTCCCTTCACACCCTGGATCCTCCAATAAATCTTTCTCAAAGTTTTCTGCCTGGTGTGACTCTTCTTATCAGTTCCACAACTCAGCTAGGGATACCCTCCTCTGGGGGTTGCAAGGCAGCTGCTGAGTGGCTTCCTCTCAGAGCTGTGTGGTTCCTGGACTTGCTAGTCCCAGGACATCTTTCTATCCGAGCAAAAACAAGAGTATGATCTTTGTCCTGTGAAGTAACTGAATAGTGTGTCAGTACAGATGTTGTTAGCTCAAGTGACAAGAAGACCAAAGTTTACATGGCTTAAGATGTAAAGATTATTATCTTATAATAAATCTGCAGTTAGAGTTCTTGGAAAGACTTCAGTGACATCAACAAGGACTAGAATTACCTGATACTCCAGAATGGCCTGTCCTTTAAAATCAATTTTCTTATGACCCCTCAGACCTTCTGGTACATATCACACAGGACAGATCCATTCTATCAACACAGAGGGTGAGGACACTATGATTGACTTAATGTGAGAGACATAACTTCCTGGGGATCATAACCAAGATTGGTTTCTCTTATGGAGAAACGAAGGCATAGCTTCTAAGGAGCTAGCAGCACTAGTCATAATTGAGCACATTGAAACATAGGTTTGTTGTATGTTCAAAAGTTTGAGAATCATATTAAAAGTTTCTCTGTAGTGGCAGTATCTATTTATGCCATGTTTTGTAGGATGCATATCATAACTGTCTCATTGTAAAGAGCTGTTGCACTTCACCAAACAGCTGAGGTTGGTTTATGGCAGTGGAGATGATAAGAGACTGTAGGCCTAGGGAGAGAAGTGCTTTCCTTGCAAACATGAGGACTTGAGTTCAAACCCCAGAAACTACAAAGAAATGCCAAGTTCTTGTAATCTGAGGACATGGAGAAAGGTGGATCCTTGATATACACTGACTAGCCTAACTAGTGAATTCCATGGGCCAGTGAGAAGCCCTGTCTCTAGAAACAAGGTGGATGGCTTCAGAGGAACAACACCCAAGGTTGTGCTATGTCCTCTGAGTATACTCACACATGCTATGCACACAGATACACAGAATTATACAGAATAGTCTGTACAGTGGTTAGAAACATAACTAAAGTTCTAGTATTTAAATGTAATACAGTATCAAAATATTTGTCCTTATTAGGACCTCAGTACGTTTTTTTTTCTTTCATGTCTCACAGTAGAAATCTGAAAAGTATTGTTTCTTCAGAAAAAGGAGAGCCTGTCAGCAGCTCTGTCAGTGGAAAAAGAACTGTGTCAGGAAATAGTCATACTAGAGGTTTCAAATCTAAGACCCGCACACAGGAAATTGGCTACCTAGGCTTGAAACTTTTACAAAATACTTTTAAATATCATTATACTTTAGGTTTCATTAGCTGACCAGGATTCATTCTTGCCAACACCTATGTCATGATTTTTATGAGAGAGATTTGGTAAATATCTGTCTTAGTTAGGGTTTTACTGCTGTGAACAGACACGAGGACCAAGGCAACTCTTAAATGGACAACATTTAATTGGAGCTGGTGTACAGGTTCAGAGTGTCAGTCCATTATCAAGGTGGGAGCATGGCAGCATCCAGGCAAGCATGGTACAGGAGGAGCTAAGAGTTCTACATCTCATTTGAAGGCTGCTAGGAGAACACTGGTTCCCTTGTGGTTAGGAGGAGTATCTCATTGCTACCCCCCACAGTGATCCACTTCCTCCAACAAGGCCACACCTACTCCAAGGTCACACCTTCTAATAGTGCCTGTCCCTGGGCCAAGCATATTCAAACCACCACAATATCCTTGGTCTTTAAGCAGACCTTGAAGACACAAAACAAATGAAGCTGAAGATGAGTCCATGGGTCATATTGCTTTAAATGTGGTTATTACAGGATTATATTTCCCTCCATATAGAGTGTCTGTTGCCCAAGGGATCTTCCTTGTAAACCTAGGTTAAATGGAGTCTTCTTCATTAGTGTTTCCTGTTACACCGTGATTGTTTCAGATGATCATAGAATTTATGAGTGTGTCACGGAAAGAAAACACATGTTTTCTGTCTTCCTTGTTACTTATTTTCTCTGTTCTTTAAGACTCATTTTTATGTATGTATGCCTGCATGTGCAGCTGGTTCTGAGGAAACCTGAAGGGGATGTTAGATCTTCTGAACAGAGCTTGAATTACCAGTCAGTGTGGGTGCTGGAATTGAACTCGCATCCTCTGGAAGATCAGGAAGTACTCTTGACCACTGACCCATCTCTTGGCCTCCAATTTTCTTTGTTCTTAGAATTGAGACCATTCTTTTTATGATGTATCTCTAGGGCTCACACTAAGGTTCTCATTTAGAATGGTTGTCTTCTTGGCCTACAGAACAATCTTGTTGACTTCCCCTCAGCACCCTCTACGCTCTCTAACATAAAAGCACCCCACACATGCTAGCTTTCATTAGAGCATTGTATTGACCATAACTTTTTGTTCTTGTAGCTTCTTTTCTAGATTTTAATTTTCAGTGTGCTACAGTATATTTTCATTATTTAAGATTTTTGAGAATTTCCTACTTGTACAGTATATTCTTAAATTTCTTAGAATGGAGTTTTAGATGATTTTTGATTGTATGTGTGTGTGTGTGTGTGTGTGTGTATGAACAGTTCACTTGCTTTTTAACCTCATTCATAGGTTACCTGCCTGACTCACTGAATTAAGATCTTAATGCATGCTCCTTCACATCCCTGGATACCTCAGTTTCAATTGCAGTCCTACTGTATCACCCATCTCCCTTCACTCCCTTTTCTCTGTGACTCCTCCCACAATCTGCCATCCTCTGTGCTGTGTCTGTCATCATTTCACCCCACTAGAAAGTGCCAAAGGTCAAAGTTTTGTACTTTTATTCACAGTTGTGTCCTTGGTATCTGAGGTCACGACTAGCATACAGTAGCTTCTCAATAAGTAATTGCTAAATGACTTAATGAATTTTCCTTCACCTTTTATTATAGTTATAAATTTAGGTTATGTCATTTCTCTAAGAATGTTGAAGGGATTAATTGATTGTCCTCTAATAGCTATTGTTATTAATTTGAAATATAATGTCAATATGGGTGTTCCTTCCTTTGTAGGTGACCCATTTCTTTTCCTTTTGAAAGCTTTAGTTTTCTTAGAGCTCAGGAATTGGATTTCTTTCTTTCTTTCTTTTTAAAGAGAGAGCTTACTAGGTAACCCTACCTGGCCTGAAACTCAGAGATCTGCCTCTGTTCTTAAAGTGATGAGGTGCTGGGATTAAAGGTGTGCATCATCATACCCACCTTGAAACAACAGCAACCACTACTACTACTACTACTACTACTACTACTACTACTACTATTTCTTCCTCTTCCTTCCTTCTTGTTCTTCTTGTTCTTTCTCTTCCTCCTCCTCCTTTTTTCCCTTCTCTCTCTCTCTCTCTCTCTCTCTCTCTCTCTCTCTCTCTCTCCTCTCTCTCTCTCTCTCTTTTGAGATAGGATCTCACTATGTAGCTCTGGGTATCCTGGAACTCACTATGTAAACACGCTGCCCTTGAGCTCATAAAGACCCGTCTTACCTCTGCCTCCAAGTACTGGGATTAATGGTATGAGCTATCACGCCCAGCAGCTTGGAAATTCTTAATGGCCATAAATGAGGAATTGTTTATCTTTGAGCTTATTTGTCACTTATGAAGCCCTTTCTGTTAAGATTGCTGGATTTCCTGTGCTTTTATTTTGTGTGTGTGTGCATGTTCACAGGTGTACATGCACATGGAAGCTGAAAGTCAGCCTTGGCTAGCTCTCAGGAGTTGTCAACACTGTATGTTGAGAGGGTCTCTCACTGGAACCAAAACCTGGAAAGTAGGCTAGGATGGCTAGCAATCAAGCTCCAGGAGTCTGTCTGTTACCATACCAGGCTTTTTAAAGTGAAAGCTAGAGATCAGACTCACTTAATCCTTCAGCTTATGTGGAAATTGCTTTGCCAACTGAGCCATCTTCCCAGCTCTTTCTGCCCTCACCCCTACTCCCTGTACTATTTTCAATTCATTCTGGTTATACAGTGCACCCCTTAAACTTAGCTTTGTGTGTGTGTGTTCTATTTTCCTTTTTTTTTTAACAGTCTTTTTTAGTGTAAGCTTTCACTAAAGTTTTTACTGTTTAAACGGTGAAATCTGATATATTGTCTTTAAAGGAACTTATTAAATGGTGTACTAAAACAGGCATAGATTGATTTAACATTTGGATTTTGTGACTAATAATGAGTAATAAGTTTATCACATTAGTAAGGAAAAAAAAGTAACTGTTCGTTGATTAGAAAGACCTAATCCAATTTTACCTTGTGCACCCCACGTTTCTAATATTTTATAATAAGAAAATGTTGCATGCCTGTGTTAACTTTTGTTGTTGTGACTAAATGCCTGAGGTGGATACCTAAAGAAGGAAGGCTTTCTTCTGGCTCATAGTTTCAGGTCCTGGTCAGATGGTTTCATTGGTTCGGAGCCTGTGATGGCAGGATGACATGGTAGAAGGGTGTATTGGGACAGCTGCTTATCTATAACAGTCAGGAGGCATCCAAAACCCTGGAACTTTTATCAGTCTGTCCGACTTTAAAGCCAGAGTCCTCTGAATGCTCAAAGTCAGTACACACCCCCTGCACCATAGCTGCAGTGAGCTCTTGAGTGTCACTCTCCTAGGTGGTCCTGCACCTGTACTCTCTTAAGACAGTCTTCCAAATACGGTTACTCCTTCCTTGATTGAGCTTCGAGTGGGTGGGACCCAACCCATCCTGAAATGCCCTGGCAGTCTTTTCTGTTGTCCTGTTGTGGAGTCCTGTCTTTTGTGTAGGGCTCATCTCTCTAGCTGTCCTACCTTCCTTTGCTCCAGCTTTTGTGCCAGACTGCAACTGTTCAATACCCTGTGCTCTACTTTTAATCTCAGTTCTCAATATAAACCTAATACTACCCTGCATGTACTTACTTCATCAGGTAATTAGACATCACCCTTGGCTCATTCTCCCTTCCCACAAGGTCTGAAGTCCCACACAAAATGGAACAGATTGTTTGCCACAGTGTGACATGAATGGCTCCAGTCTGGTTTGTTAGATTTCAGAGTGTAAAGAGACAGAAAGCAGAAAGAGATCAGAGTCCAACAGATGAGTCTGTTTATTTTAAACAGTGAAGGTCAGACACTTTCCCTTAGGAATGGAGGTTTTGCAGGGGGGAAAGCTGTCTGGGACCCTTTATAGGGACAGGTGAGGGGCTTGGAAATAAGGAATTTGGTGCAGTTGTAAGGCTCTGTCGTCTCTTCTTGGAATTGTTTGCTTAGGCAAGACAGACTATTTTGGGAGACAGGCTCTCCCAGCAAACATTCCTTTCTGGGCTGTGGCTGACAGTTGAACAGGGTCACTTGTAATCTCGTAGGAATCCTTTCTGTTCTTGCAGTCCAGGGCCTGGATCACAGTTTCTGATAGAATCCTTGTTCCCAGCTGAAATCTCCTCTAAGTCTGGTCTTCACTGTACATGTACCTGTTGGTATCCTGGCTGCAAGCTCTTGGTAGAATCACCCAGTAAGATCTACTAGACAGCACTTGAAGCTTCTGCAAACTTCCCACACATTCTGCCCACAGTGAGTATAGAAGCTTCTGAGCCACATTGCTAGGCAGCCACAGTGGCTGTTTGTCTCTGTCTCTGTCTCTGTCTCTCTCTGTATTTGTCTGTCTGTCTGTGTGCATGCACATGTGTCTGAATGTGTGGAACCAAGTCTTATCTTCAAAATGATCTACTATAACGATCTAATTCCATCATTTTCCTAAGGTGCCATCAGATTATAGCTCCACGGATAGATAAAAACCTCATAATCTATCCCTTCCTCAACCTCCCTGAACCGGCAGCCAGACCTTTAACACACATACTTTTTAGGGGATACATTTCAATTTAGAATGAAATGGGCACATGGTGTATGGGTAGGAATTTCTTTGTACTATTACATATGATGTGATAATGACCTCAATACCCAGGATTTAATACCTCATAAGCTGTTAGGTTTGTCCTGTATAATGCTTTGTAGCCACTAACAGCTGTATTTTCAGCATCATGTAACTTGTCATTCATTTATTGATACTGTTAAGTGGAACTGTTTCTGTTGTGTTTACTTTGTGTATACCAGAATTATAGGTTCTCCCTAGGTGGGTGATTTTCCCCTTTTTTTCTAGGGCAGTAGTTTTTCTATCCAATAACTTTTTCCTGAGCATTTGTATGTCACATGTGGCAAATAGGTAGGTGTATCTAATTTTGTTGGGGCTGTTCCTGCCATTCCACATAGACAAACATAATGGGGTGACAGGGATTTGAGTCAAATATTGCAGGGGGAAACGTTGTATACCTCCCTGAGAAGTTAGCAGTGTGCTTTCATTTCTCCATTACTGTCTCTCACTTTTGTTTACTCTAGAATCACTTCATTTGTTTCTATACTATGAAAATGTTAAAAGACAAATATATTCATGCTCTTTAGGCTCATTTCTTAAACATTCAGGTTACAGTGAGCAACCGTGACGTAAGTCTAACACATTCATAGTTCTTAACCTCATTTGGCTCTGGCCAAAGGTTGCCACCCTGATTATATCTTTGAATTACAGGATTTTATGGCATGTTCTGATCTCCAGTAGCCTATCCAACTCACTATGGTTTGAATCTGAGATGTCTCTCAAAGACTCATGCTTTTTGGAGGTTTTGTTGCCGTCCTACAATCTCTGGCTTAGTCAACAGATTATTCCCTTGATGAATTTGTAATATGATGACACTTTTGAGAAGTTAGGCCATGTTGAGAGGGAGGGGTAGATCACTGGGGCATGCCCTGGCAAAATAAACCTTGTCTTTGGCCACTTTCTGCCTCTACTTTCTGACTACCATGAGTTAAACAATTCTACCCCATCATGTTTTGCCTTACTTATCACAGGCTAGAAACAGTGAATGTGGACTCAGACCATGAACCAAAGTAGACTCCTTTAAATTGTTTCTCTTTCATAACTGACATGGAGATGGGAGGACAGACTACTGATCACTGACTACTTTTTTAGAGGAGTTTAGCAAACAGAAATATTTGGAAACACTCTGCCTTGTTTGTAATGTACTGGATTCTGAATACAAATGAATAATAGTAATTACATGATGATAATTAAAACAGCAACAGTGATGATATACAAGATGCACAGCATGCAAGTCCAAAACTCGCAGAAGCTAAGCTTAAGACCTGTGTTAAGTTAGTTGCTTTTCTATTGCTTTGTAGACACTGTGACCAAGGCAACTTACAGAAGAAGAAGTTTATTGGGACTCAAGAGTTTCAGAGTCCATGGCCATCATAGAATGTGATAGCATACATGGTGATAGAGTAGTAGCTGAGAGCTTAAGTCCTGATCCACAAGCTCCAGACACAGAGCTACCTGGGAATGGTGTGGACTTTGGAAACCTCAAAGCCTAACCCCAGTAACAAACACCCTCCAACAAGGCCACATCTCCTAGTCCTTCCCAAACAGTTCCACCAATGGATGAACAAGCATTCAAAGATAATGAGCCTATGGGGGACATTCTCATTTAAACCTTCACAGCCTGTGTGTTTGGAAAATAGAAGTATATATGAAGTGGGCCAGTTCATAACATGACTCATTGGAAAGAGCAGTTTGTGCTTAGCTCCAGCTAAGCAGTGAGAGTGCTCCCTCCTGTTTCCTTCTGAGGCAGCAGAGAAAAACTAGAAATCCAGACTTAACTCAGCTTCCTCTTGCAGTGCTAGCCCTCAAACCTAGGGCCTCACTCTTGCTAAGCAAGAATTGTACACCTAGTAGAATCCCAGCTTTTAAATGTATACATAAACTTCTCTGTTCCAGTACTTCCTTTTTTTTAAAAAAAAAAAAAATGTTTAAAAGGACCTTTTAAGACAATTATTTGTAGTGATTTTGTGGTACTTATATTTAAGAATTATAATCTTAATGGGTAAAGATTTCATTTTCAGAGGTTTAGACCATTATCATCTTAGCAGGAAGCATGGCAGCATGGCAGCACCCAGGAAGTTGAAGGGCTAGAGGAGCTGAGAAGCTCTACATCTTGTACCAAAGGCAAATAGGAGAAGTCTGGCTCCCACATGGTTAGGAGGAGGGTCTTGAATCCCATGCCCACAGTGGTACACTTCCTCAAACAAGGCCACGCCTCCAAATAGTGCCACTCTCTGGGCCAAGAATATTCAAACTACCGCACATAAATCAATTTTAAAAAGCAACACAGAAGTGTTAGCTCTTTTATATTACATTCTTCTTAATGTATGAGCAGAGGCAGCCACCCTCCCTCTTGTGCCTTTCCCAGTAAATCTCATGTGTTATAACTCAGAAAGGTATTCTGGTACTTGGAAGCCAAGGAATACCACAAAGTCACACCACACAATAAACCTCACACAAGAGATGTATTGGGAGGGAAAAACCAGGAAACTCTGGGAGCAGGGCCTGGCTTTGAAGCTCCTTAAGGGCAGGGTCTTGCCACTAGTGCTCCTCAGGTTAAAGGTCTGGCCACTTGGCTTCAGTAGCAGCTGGGGGGGTCAAGCCTGTCTGCCTTAGTAGCCTAGGGCTTGGAGCCTGGCAGCTGGAGATCTCCAGAGGTGGGGCTTACAGTGGGAATCTCTACCATTTGACTGAGATTGGTGTGACTGTGGTATTCCTTGGCTCCCCTCAAAGCTGTAAAACACACTTTACCCCAGTAGAGGACTTGGAGCACATGCCTATACTTACATTTGTGGCTAAAAGTAGCTGCCTCCATCTTGCCTACCCATATTAATTAGTATTTTAACTGTGCTTTGTATTTACATAGTTTCTTTGTTATCCTTTAGAGAAAAAAAACCTAAATCTCTGAAACATTTTTGGTTTGTTTATAGATTGGTCAAAGAAAAAGTGATGTATGAAAAAGAAGCAAAGCAGCAAGAAGAAAAGATTGAAAAAATGAAGGCTGAAGATGGTGAAAACTACGCCATTAAGAAGCAGGTAAATCTGACACTGAGAAGTGGAGTAACTCAGAGATAGCGCTGTACACTGTGAGAACTGCATTTAGAAGTAAGGAAATGGCTGTGGTGAGGCACGTCTGTAATCTTGGCAAGCTGAGATTCAGAAAGCTGAGGCAGGAGGATTGCTGCAAGTTAGAAGCCAGCCTATGGACTAGGGAAGCCCTGTCACTCAAACACAGAGAAACCCCAGCAAAATAGAAATAAAGCTCAACAAAGGTAGGACACTAGCACAGGTGAAGTGACCACAGCAGGTCATAGTGCTTACGTGTTAGCGTCTGTGGTGGTTCTCAACCAGAAACTACAGCTTCTTTAGTTCTAAGTACTGAATATAAAATTAGCTGGTATAGTAAGTGCAATTACATGCTTAAATTTAGAAATAACTTCCCAAACTGATGTGAAGAGCACTAAAATAAAATATATGTTGTATTTCTTCTCATAATAGGTAGAAGATTGAAGGAGACCAGATGTTCATCACTAGTGAAGGGATAATGAAAGTGTGCTGTATGCACACTGGAATAGAACGCATTGTCAGTTAAGATGGATTCATGAAATCTCCAGAAAACGATGGGCCTGGCTGGCTGAAATAAGTTAGTTTGCATAAGTCCTGAGGAGTGGGACCCTTTACTCTTGAGTTGCTAGTGCTATAGTTGTTCCTGGATGTTCTTATTCTTCAGTGGCTGCAGGAGTTGTCCGTGTAGCTTTTGGTGATTTCTGCTTCCTCACTTGGTCTTGATAGAAGTGTGTGGACTTTTTCTTTAAAGCTACCTTTTGTTGACTTTTCTCTGTATTTTTCCTAGTAAGTTTATCAACTGGTAACTTCATTTCCTTTGATTGTTTTGAGTTCACTCCTTGGCTTTTTTCTGTTTGTTCATTGTTTTGATGGGGCAGGGGGTGCTATTTGCTTGGTTTTGTTTCTTTTAACAGGGACTATGTATATAGGCCTGGCTGTCCTAGAATTCCCTAATTAGACCAGTCTGGCCTCCTGCCTCTGCCTGGAAGTGCTGCTACTTACGTGCTGGTTCTTTTCCTATAGTTTTGAGGTGAGAACACGTACTCTTGCTGATGTCAACATTCAGTGTTGTGGATTTCCCTCTCCCCATTAGTTTGGGTCTGGCTACATTTTTGGCCTCAGCCTCCCAAGTGTGAGGACTAAATATGTGTGCCACCACTGCAGTTAGATGATGTGCTGAGTGTGACTGTGGGTTTAGATTTCTTGTGTTTTCTCTGCAGTTTGGTCTAGGATGTGCTCTGCTGCAGTGTTGTCACAGGGCTGAAATATATATGCATTATCTTTCTTTTGTAATGTCCTATGTCCTGGCTAATAGCTGTCTGTGCTAGTGTCTAGTTCTTTCCTATCTTTGCTCATTTTGTCTAGTATTTCTATAAATTGTTGAATGTAAGTGTGGAAATTCCCATCTGTTTATGTGCACTTATCTGTTTATTCAGTTCATACAGAGTCATGTTAACCTGACGTGCTTATAATAAATAGTATGATAATGTGACACCCATTTATCCCTGACAGCATTTCTTAATCTGCAGCAGTCAATGTTGCAGGACTCTCCACTGTACAGTATTAATGTCGTCACTGTTGCTATTGTTATGTGCTAGTGTTGGCACATCTTTTTCTATCCTTTTATTTTCTGTTTCTTTACATCTGAAGTGACCTTCTTATAGAGAGCATATGGTCAGGTACGGTTAGTCTACCGTGCTTTACATGGTATATTTGCACCGTTTACATCTCATGACACTTACTGGTATATCAGAGTGTACACTCCTCCTCCTTTTTTCCCTCCTCAGTGGGTTCAGAAATAGACAAACACAAGTCAAATGGATCTCTAGCTCACCACTTGAGTATGTTAACATCTTGTCACCATTTCAAAGAGAAGACTTGTTAATGTTGCAGTAATTTCTAGAGTTCCATCTGACAAACGAGTATGACTATCTTTGGCTTTAGAGACAGCTGACATTATTCTACAGGTTGTTTCAGATCATAGGTCTCGACCAACACTGGTTATAAGCTCTGTCTCACTAAAGAAGCTGAAAACTTTATCATAATCAGTTACCAGCCTAATATTGCCACATTATTTCACAGAATTCTTCCTGTGACAAAGTCTTCTTATCAATTGGAATGTTTCTTTTTCAGTTTTTATGTTTGAGTATAAAAGAAATTGATCAACTTCTAGGTTCTACAGTCTATAGATTGTTATAAGCTAGTAAGCCTTGCTTAGTCTTCCCCAGTTCCATTTCACCAGACTAAATACCCGAAAAACGTACAACTTATTTTAAAGTGAATTTCACATCAGTGGGAATAGCACTCCATGGTTTCCCTAGGGTTCCTTATGTGTCCCAGTTACTACACATTGGACTGAGCACAGGGTCCCCAATGAAGGAGCTAGAGAAAGGACCCAAGGAGCTGAAGGGTTTGCAGCCCCATAAGAGGAACAACAATATGAACTAACTAGTACCCCTAGAGCTCCCAGAGACGAAACCACCAACCAAAGAGTACACATGGTGGGACCCATGGCTCCAGCTGTGTATGTAGCAGAGGATGGCCAAATTGGTCATCAATGGGAGGAGAGGCCCTTGGTCCTGTGAAGATTCTGTGCCCCAGTGTAGGGGAATGCCAGGGCAGTAGATGGTGGGTTGGTAAGCAGGGGGAGAGGGGAGGGAATAGGAGGTATTTCAGAGGGGAAGCCAGGGAAGGGGAGAACATTTGAAATGTAAATAAAGAAAATATCTAATTAAAAAAAAAAAAAAAGAGCCGGGCGGTGGTGGCGCACGCCTTTAATCCCAGCACTTGGGAGGCAGAGGCAGGCGGATTTCTGAGTTCGAGGCCAGCCTGGTCTCCAGAGTGAGTTCCAGGACAGCCAGGGCTATACAGAGAAACCCTGTCTCGAAAAAAAAAAAAAAAAGAAAACCAGCTTTCTTTAATGGACTTAAACTTGCTATGTTGGCCACAGCTCAGGGCAGGTCCCAGTGTTCGGGCTCCCTTTTCAGGATAGTTGGCCAACACAAATTGAACTCCATGGTTTTTTAAGTGGCCTTTCTGTTTTTGTTTTTTTGTTTTTTGTTTTTTTTAAAGAACATGAGCTTAGCTGGTATCGATTTGGGAAAGGCCTGGGAGGACTTGAGGAACAAGATTGAATATAATAGTATACTGCAGAAACTCCCAGAGGATTAATTAATATATCTATCACATCCCTGGCAGACATAATTCATTGCTATAAGGAAAAGTATTCATCTTGCAAATTTGATGCATGTATAGTTTATGGTATCAGATAGATAGATAGATAGATAGATAGATAGATAGATAGATAGATAGATAGATAGATAGATAGATATGGCAGATGTTCAGTGCAGCCTACTGTAGGTTAAATCTTCAGCTGTAGACCTGTGCCTATGGCAGATGAATGTAGAGGAAACTTAGTGACTAATCAGGGTGGAATACAAGAGAATGGACTTTTGCCATGTTGAAGTCAAGAGCTCCATCCTGCTAAATTAACAGATGATCTTGCTCTGTTACTAGTAGAGATAATAACAAGTTATGATGGGTGCTACTGCTTAAAGTTCATTGCAGTAACATTAAAGCTTGGCAAACAGTTGTAAACATTTTGACTTGTCATGAATTTGACCTAAGTCTTTATATTCATCTTCTTTAATTCCACTAAGCGGTTCTTCAGTAGTTTTTTCCACAGGAGGGGAATTCTGAAATGTTCTGGTGCCAGTTTTCCACACATACTCAAAAGGAGACATACAAAAATGGCTTAGTGCCACTACTTAGATGTTGTTTTCCTGAAAGTAAAGTCATGCTCCCATGCTTGAGATTTTAACCTGTGCCTTGTTAATAAAAGAGTTCTAAGTTCAGCCATGCTTTCTGACCCAAGAAAATAGATATGAACAGAGAATCTGAAGTTGTAGTGCTTCTGTTACAATGTGAGCTATGACACACTGTCAAAAAAAAGCAAGAAAATACTGGGTTCAACTAAAGTTTCCATTATAATTCATCATTATTGCTATTAAATTGTATGTATTTTTTTTCTCTGAGCTAGGAAATCTTGGTTAATTTTGTACCCATTTCTCTGAAAGCCTTTTATTATCATGCTATCTGTCTGTCTCTGAGAATAATTATGGAAATAAATTCAGTTCAACATCTTGACTGACCAGTAACTGCGCTCCCTAGTTTTCTTTTGTGTTTTTATATATAATATAACTTTGAATGGTAGATTTTACATGCAAAAATATCTCTTAGAGTAAAAGTGTCCCTGTGGTTAGTTCTTGAGTGTTTATCTAGTAAGAATAGGCAAGAAGTTGGGATTCAGAAGGTGCTGCATTGGTAATTTGGTTCACACTGCTTGGGGAGAATAATCTCTCTCCTCAAATGAAGCACAAGGATAAGTAATAACTTTTTATGCATGATAAGCAACAAAATATGAACCTGCTGGTCTTTGCTTTTTATGTTTCTTTACCTCTGTCTTTCAGTGAGTCCCTCCTGCAGTGTGCACACGATGTGATCAATAACTCAATAACTTCTCTCATGCAGTAATTATCTCCCTGTGATATTATCTGAACACTGTTTTCCTTTATTACCCAAAGATGCAGGAGATATTTATATGACCAGCTGATCCCATTTTAGATAAAGGTGCTTTGTGACAGCAGGAGAACCATTTACTTTAAATAGCCTTTCAAAATAAGAGCTGAATGAAAAGCTTTGCCAGTTAATTGCCACTTACCATGAGAAGGTGATTGCCAAAAAGGAAGAAGGGTGCAAAACTTTTATGAAGTTCTGCTTAGAACTTGTACTTTGCAAAATTACAGTCTGATAAACCCAATTTAAATTAGAACATTGAATCATTTAACATAATCATACTTTCCATTTCCTCTAAATCATTAGTTATATACCAATATGTAAAATAAATATACATTAGTTCTGTCATCTGACATGTCTCCCAAATGTTCTCATTATAGGCAGAGATCCTGCAAGAGTCCCGGATGATGATTCCAGATTGCCAGCGTCGGTTAGAGGCTGCATATACTGATCTTCAGCAGATATTAGTAAGTAAAGATTTCTCTGTCTTATATTTAAAATTATTTTCAACCTAATATATGGAAACCCAAAAGTTTCAATATTTAACACTACAGGTACTTGAAGAGATGCCTTTGCTTGTGTGTATCTTACTTTCTTCTCTTATTGTATAATAAAATACTCTTGGCTGGAAAGCTGCCTAAGAAGGGATGGCTGGTTTAGCTCAGAGTTCCAGGTTAGTGTATTATAGCAGAAGTCACAGGAACTTGGGAGAACTGGTTACACACATCTGTAACAAGGAGCAGATGAGTGAATGCATGTATGCTTGTCTCTGCTAAGGGCATGGTCCAGCTCACACCTAAGATGGATAGTCCCACATCAGTCAACATAATCAGAGTAATCTGTGTTGACAAACTCAGAGACCAACACTTCTCTGTACAGCCCTCACTCGTGTGTCTGCCTGACCTCCTAGGTATCAAGCTGACAATCAGTATTAACCGTAATCTCTGCTGTACCAGCATACTTTTAAATATTTGAAGAGTTTAACTTATGTTTGAGTTATGACTCCACTAAAAGTACTTTTCTACCATGTTTATTCTACTGATTTAAATAAATATTTGAGCCAAAATAGCAGGTATACATGGTACCAGTTTTGAGCAGCAGTATATTTGGGGTGTGTGTGTATGTACATATACTTTTTTTGACAAAAAACAGTGAGCCAACTGTTGAAAATTTGGTTCAATCCAGTGTCTCAGATTCCTTTGGCTCTTGTTGAAAAGAGCTGGAATTTTAGATTCAAAGCTGTAAACTTGAGAGAAAGGGAAGCCAAAGGTAAAGGAGGCAGAGCTCTCAGGAGGCCTAAGGTGGCACTGCTGTCCTTACTGCTAAAGCATACAGCGCCCAGCTGACTTATGAGTGGATGGAAGGACAAGTAAAAGCCATCTTGTTTCTTTTTAATAGTTAAATAGATGTACAGTGTGATTGTCTTAGCTCCACTCTCTGTAAGAACGTACTTGGCTTAAATTGCAGGTTGCAGCCATCACTGCAGGGAAGGCAGGCTGCAGGGTTACATCACGTATACAGTGAAGACCAGAAAGCTGTGAGCTGGTGTTCCCAGTAGGTCTACACTCTGTCCGCTTGACAACTAAAGCCAACCATCACAACCCTACTTCCTGTGTATTTGACACACAAACACATCACTGTAAGCGGTACCCTTCTCTACCCTTTGTCCCCTAAGTCTCACATTCATCTCCTAATGTAGAATACAGGCCACCTTTAGAAGTCCTTATTGTCTTTAAATTTTCCAATATTTTAAAAGTCTGGAATCTTGTAACTGAGTTGCTATAAAATCAAAAACAAGTTGTATATTTTCAGCATAAAACAGTACAGAGTAAACATTCCTGTTTCAAAAAGGAAGAATTGGGCATAACAAGAATTAAACAAATGAAACTCCATCAGAGAAAACATCAAATCCTACAGCTCTTTGTCCTGCATCTGAGGCTTGTAATGAAATTGGCCGAGATCCAAAGGCATAGGCCGCCCACACTGCTCAGCCCTACCTCCTACAGCACACAGCTTCTGTCAGCTCCACACCTGCAGCACTCCTCGGAGGACACACCATGGTTCTGGCTTCGCCTTCCTACTGGAGTTCCACTGTGGCTAAAGTTTCACCTTTATAGATTAGCCTCTCAGGGCCTCTTAGCACAGGGACTGCCTCCCTGCCACACTGTGCCTGGCTTCAGCTGCCCTCAGTAAACCCCTCACCTGTACGTCTTTCATAACTTCAAAACAGAAAACACATGGATAGAAGCCAAGTTCTGTTGGCATCTCAAGATACAGCCTTTCCCCTTTGGATCACAGCTGTGTCTGCTTCTGTGGCTGACCTTGAAGACACACTTTCCTTTGTAGTTGCTTTCCAGGAGCAGGGAATGTCTCAGGCTTTCTTCCTGTGAGTGAATTTTCATCTTCTCAAGATGGAACCTCTGAGTGGTGTGGTTTCCACTTCATTCTCTCATGCAGCACGGGAGGCTTCTCTTGCCTTCTGCAGACATATCTGTACATTGTCTTTAAGTTCACCTTCCCTCAGGATCTCAGAATAGTAGCAGAATGAATCCAGACTCTGGCCAGAATGTCACAGCTATAACCCCAGCCCAGGTCCTAAGAGCCCTTGTTCCCTCTGTAGCTGTTTTCTGGCCTCCACGTCACATACCGTTTCTCCACATTCTTGTCCTCCACACCCCACTAGATCATCAATTAGCCTCTGCTTCCAGCATTTAATGGAGTTTCTAAACCATCTACCAAACAGGTCCACATTCTTCCCACAAAACAGCTACAGTGGCCTCAAAACCACCTGGTCGGGTTTGTCACAGCAAGTGCCCTACCTCTTGGTACTGTTGCCTGCCTTAGTTTTGTTTCTTGTTGCTGTGATAAAATACTGAATAAAAGCAACCAACTTAAGAGACAAAGAACTTATTTGGCTCATAATTCCAGGTTACATCCTATGGTGGTAACAGGACTTGAAGCAGCTAGTCAACATTCTGTCCTTATTCAAGATCGTAGAGGTGTTCTGAGGCGATTCCAGGTTATATCAAGTCTGCAGTCAGTACCAGCCATCACACAGATGGGGGTGGTGACACATACCTATAGTTCCAGTGCTCAGGAATCAGAGGCAGGTGGGTCTCTGTGAGTTCAAGGACAACATAGAGAGTCCCTGTCTCAAAAATAAGCCATCCGAACTATCCTGGTTTCATGTCTGTTGCTGTGATTAAAAACAAACAAACAACCCTAACAGAAACTGAATCCCACCAGGTGAGCATAATACCACTATCATAATTTTTGAGGCAATTTGAAGCAAGTATTAAATACTGTCCAGGTTCATACCCAGAACTCTCAGAGAATGACCATGAACCACATTAGTCAGATGCTTATAAAGGTGGAACCTATAAGGTCATGCACCACTGAAGTGATTTTTCAATGGGGCATTTCTGCCTTAGTTTTTCTCATTTAGCTCCCAAGTGAACAACACAGATGTCAGAATTTATTAACAAGCTACAAATCTAAACTGGGGAGGTTCTGAGACTGTTATAACCTGGCTAGCCTATTAATAACTATAAATGCCCCATTGCTGGCCAGCCAGTTCTTAGTGTGTTTCATGTATGTCCTCAATGTAAGCTCTTTGGGCCATGTGTCATGATCCATCCTTCCTCCTGACCACCTCCTCCTCTACCTCTTTCCTTCTTGTGGTCCCTACCTGAGACCCCCTACTCAATCTCAAATCTCCTTTCTGTCTCTCATGCCCAGTCACAGCTTGTACTCTTTTATTGTCCAATCAGAGATTACTGGGGAACATTCTTTACATCACATTGGTCAATACAATGCACATGTCCAAGCTGCAAGCTGATCTTGGGCACAGAATTCAGCATCTGATATACAGCGCATAAGACCAACCCTAACAATAACGAACTTTTATGCCTTTATCCAACTAGGGGCAAGCATACATCCTGACATACCTCCTGCCTACATGTGATCCAGCACATCCTATGCAGTTGAGGCAACCAACCTTGTTTACAGAAATAAAAACACATGGCTTGTTACCTTACATGAACAATAGCCCCCAGCATTCCAGGAAGTTTGGACAAGCGGGGCTTATAGGTTAGAAGCATTTTGTTTAGTAGACCTCTTCAGCACAGTGATTTAAAACTTAAAACATAACTTTAGCCTTTACAAAGCAACTTCAGGAAGAAAGGGTTTAATTTTATTGATGATTCCAGATTATAGTTTATTATGGGGAAGTCAAGTTACTGGAACTTGAAGCAACTGGTAATGTCATATCCAGTTAATAGTAGAGGGAAATAGATACACACAAGGTCACTTGCTTATGCTTAGTTTCTCCACCCTCCTATAATTCAGGACTCCTGACCTAGAGAATAGTGTTGCCCCCAGTGTGCTGGGTCTTGCCTCTCATACCCAATGTGCTGTTAGGGATAAGCTGGGTATCATACTATCATATCATCATTGGAGGCGTGAGCCACCCGATGTGGGTACTAGGAATTGACCTCTGTTCCTTTGGAAGAGCAACAAGTGCTTTTAATCCACTCAGGCATCTCTCCAGGCCCCATAATGAACTTCTTAAAGGTAGGATGCTAATTTTATCTAAAAGAGAAACTGGTTTTTATTTATTAGAAGATAAAGTAAAAAAGAAGCAGCAGATCTCTTGAGTCAAGGCTGTCCTGCTCTACAGAGTGAGCTCCAGGGCAGCTAAGGAGAGATCCTGTCTCAAGAAAGAGGCCGGAGTTGGGGGGGAGTGACGAGCCACTGTTAAAATGCTATATAGAAACTCCATTTATATGTCTTAACAATTTCAATGCTTTTTTTTTCTCCTTAGGGATGTAATAGCTGATAAGATAAAATAATACAAATTGTTTAAAAATAATATGTTTGCATAGTTGTACTTGAGGTTAAATTAAACTGTCCCCTCTTCTCAGAAACTTACATTTACTGAAAGAAAAATGTTTAAGGTACATTGTGAGGGTTAAGAAATTGCTACCAGTCATCTGAATTCAGTGTTTTGCATTATTGCTTCTGTTGAATATACACATTATTTCTCTATATCTCTATCATAACTGTCAGCATCTTCTGTTGTCTGTGACTTCATTTAAAACTCAAGGGCTGGACTGATGAACCCAGGTTCAGTCCCCACACCATGTGGCAACTCACAACAAACTATACCTTCAGTTTCAGAGGATCAAACACACCTTGCCTCCCCTGGCCTGCATGGGCAGCTGGTATGCATGTGGCACACAGATACTTCAGGCAAAATACCCATACACATAAAAATAAAAATAATTTTAAAAAAAAGACTCCATTTTGTGAAAACATAGGCATTCTCTAATTAGTTGGTTGTTATTATGTTTTAGTGAGAGTTTCCTATATATTAATGTGTACAAAAACTTAATTTTTAAATATCAGAAAATTAAGGGAGGCTGGAGAGATGGCTCAGCAGTTAAGAGCACTGACTGCTCTTCCAGACAGAGGTCCTGAGTTCAAATCCCAGTAACCACATGGTGGCTCACAACCATCTGTAATGGGATCCAATACCCTCTTCTGGTGTGTGTAAAGAAAGTGACAGTGTACTCACATACATTAAAAAAAGTATTTTAAAAATTTAACAGAAAATTAAAGATGTTAATATTTTGTTTAATGTCATATGATATACTCATAAATAAGCAGGCAGTCCATTTTCTAATCTGATTGTATGTAATTTGGGTGACATCAGTGACAACCTTTGGCATTGGGAGCAATTGGAGTGTCATTTTACGATGGATGATTAGCAAGTCCTTGTTTTTTACTTTTTTTTTTTTTTTTTTTTTTTTTTTTTTTTTTTTTTTTTTTTTTTTTTTTAATTTATTATACATAAGTACACTGTAGCTGTGAAGAGGGCATCAGATCTCATTACGGGTGGTTGTGAGCCACCATGTGGTTGCTGGAATTTGAACTCAGGACCTTCAGAAAAGCAGTCAGTGCTCTTAACTGCTGAGCCATCTCTTCAGCCCCTGTTTTTTACTTTTAATACACTATAAATCTTTTTTGTATGATGATATTGGACAAATAAAAATGATCTTTTCATAGTTCTTGGCTTTATTGTAGAAGAGAGAGACACACGGGGGAGGAGGAGAGAGGGAGCAAGAGGTGAGAGTAAAGGCAAGGAAAGGGCAAGAAGTTAAGAGCAAGAATGATTTTTTTTATTTGTGATTTTTTTTTTTAATTATTTAACGCTAATAATTGTAGACAACTGTGTTCTTAATTATAACCTCTTATGGCTTCCTTTCCCAGGAACAAAGGGACTTAGAAATCCTAGAATCCTTTTCTCTAATTCTCAAGTTACTTACTAGTCTATAATATAAGCAGCAAAGTATTGAAATTCCTGAAAGACAAACTTAATTTTGCTATTTTTCATTTCAGGAAAGTGAAAAAGACTTGGAAGAAGCTGAGGAGTACAAAGAAGCCCGTGTAGTGCTGGATTCTGTGAAGCTAGAAGCCTGACATTTTTCTGTACAGGATTTTTTTTTTGCATTAAATTCTGGGGTCCATTCTACAATTCGTTATTTTCAGCCACTGCTGTGTTTAATAATATGAAAACGTGGTTCTTTTTATGCAGTTGCATATATTTTTCTTTGCATAACTTAATGTGTCAAATAAATGAGTTCAACTAATAAAATTGTTTGCTTTATACTTTACCAAATTTTCAGTTGGCCACTTAGTTAAATGTCATTAAATCAGGTGGTTTTGAAGTTTATCTGAAGTGTAAATACTTCATAGCCGCAGGTTGGGTTTAAAACTAGAGCGCATCAGCTGGGAGCACTCAGGGGAGGCTCCACCTGTGCAGCTGTGGGAAGCCTGATCTGCTGGGCAAAGACCCCATCCCACCCTCACCCCCTCCCCATGCTCTGTAAGTGAGCCCAATGAACTCCTTGTCTCCCCAGATTGAACTTCTATGGGACCATGCCTGGGTTGTTGTTGGGCCCTTCAGATGAGGGCAGACCTTGTGTTCCCCCTGGGAAGGAATGCTAGCAACATGATGGCATACCTAGACATGCACGCATTCTCTTTAGTTCCTGTCCACTTTTGGTTTTGTACTAGTGATGGAGCTAGGGCCTCAAGCATGGTAGGCAAATGTGCTCCTACCAAGCTGTATCTCCAACTGGATTTTATTTTATTTTTTTTACCTTTTCTTCTGAGATAGCGTCTTGTTATGTTGCTCAGGTTGCCATGAGCTCAGTGTAGTGCACAGAGGCCTCGAACCTAAAATATCTACCTGCCTCAGTGTCCTGAGTAGCCAGGGTTACAGACCATCAGTACCAGATAC
>NW_022196914.1:55284536-55309199 GCF_008632895.1 Mastomys coucha
GCTGTGGGAGAGCATCACCAGTAAGCCCCGTTTTCCCAGTGATTCCCAACAGGAGCTCCTGGTTGAGCCTTTGATCATTTATATTTCTGTATAAGTGTTTATTTCCCAATAACTAGATTACCTTCCCTTAACCTGTATTATAGTGTGTAAACTGTTTCTTAGGAAGACATAGTACTGTGGGAGGGGAAAAGCATACTTATGGTAAGCACATGCTTACTGTATAAGTAATAAAAACTGGTTAGTAGAATGTTCTTTTAACATTACTCAACTTTCTAGATGGTACCATTTAGCCTAACATTTTACAATTGCCTGTACCAATGCGCTGAATCTTCCAAATTGAGCAGTCAAACCTGTTTAATCTAGATCACTTTGCAAACTTTATCACATTAGTTGGCTTTTAAAAAATCCCATCAGACTTAATAAGGACATATCCTATAGCTGGTTATCATTTAAATCTTATTATTTGGTCATTTAGATAAACCATGGAGAGATTAATCCTTTCCTTGATGGCGAATCGGGGGGCTTTAAATGTCGGTGGGAATTTGACACGTGTGAGAGAGCACACGTTCTGAAGCAGTTGGCGTGAAAGGGTTAATCAGATGATTTACTCCTTGAGTCCTGTTGAGTATGTCGGCTGCAAAGAAATTGAATGGCTCAGAAATAGTGTACTGTCAAACAAATTAGAAGTATTAGTGTACTTGAAGTTCAAGAGTGCTTCTTAAGATCCACATCGCACTTACTGCTCACTTCTCTTCTGCTCTTCTGAGAAGTACCTGTCAGACACTCATAGCCAGAGGGAAGAACCTTAGTTAGCCGGGCATCCCCTATGTTGTGCCTTCTGATGGGCAGTTAACATGATGCTTTCATATTTTTCAAGGGAAATATTTTAATTACGTCACAAGATGTAAATATTTTTATTGCACAGTTTTTTCAAATTAATACAGAATTTTTTTTTCAGTACTAAAAAAAAGATGAAGAATAGAAACACATGCTTCACAGAAGAAGAAATGCAAGTGGATAGTTGTGTTTCTCCTATTCTACTCCAGTAGTAATTAGGTTCAAATTAGTAATGAATACTGAGTTGTTGTCCTGGTACACTTAAGTATCAGCCAATGAGACTAACTAAGGGAAGAAATAAGAAATAAATACAGGAGGCAGTGCATCGTTCTCTTTCTAAGCACCTGATGCATACCAGGGAAGCCCGAGGGCTGCTGTACCCTGGGAAGTTAAATTAACGCAAGCACTTATAAAATTCACAATGGTGAAGGCTTGAATTAAATCACCCAGAAGGATATATTCAACACCTAACCTCCAGACCCTGAGAATGGAGCTGGATTTGTAAATGGGATTCTTGTAGAAAAAAGATGAGACCACTGATTAAGCCAATAGGACTGACATGCTTGTAAAATGGGAAGACAGGACAAGGCCAGGTGATGGCTCCCTGGGAGCTGTGATGTGATCCTGGTGATGGAGACATAAGAGGCAGGCTTGGAATATTCTCCCATTGAGGTCCGCAGATCCGAGTGCAGAAGCCCTCAGAGATGGGAAATCGTCTCCATCCTCACCCAGGCTGTAGTTCTTCCAGCCAGCCAAGAACCCAAACATTATCAATGTGTGGCAGCAGTAACCAAATAGAAAAGACCTGAGCCCTAGAGAGTCAAATGAGACACTTTAAAAATAACTTGTACTATATACCGAGAAAAAAAAGACTGAAAAAAAAATGTTATTTCTCCTGTCAATCTAAACAGTGAATAATACACAGCAGGGTTTGGAGCAAGGAAGAGATTGAGGGAATGGTGGGCTTTTTGTCTTTAAAACAGGAAGCCATAGCTGCCTGGGAGGGATTATAGAAAAGAATGGTAAGAGAACTAGCTCTGCCTACTGTTGGAACTCACTAAGTAAAACCTAAGTGCATGCCACTTGCTTAGTGAGCGCAAGGCTTTGATCCCTAGAGCTTATGCATTAAGTATATGCATGCTTGCTTCCTAAAAGGAGAAAATGGGGTCAGGGGCAAATTTTCTATGATATTTATGAAAATATATACAAATTTACATGTACATCTATGAATTCAGCTATTTCAGGTCCCTGAAGGAAAAGTAGATTATTCAATGACTAGCTGGCAAATCTAGAAAATACTGAGATCTTTACCTGTGATGTCAAGATGCACTTAAATTGGCCAGTGATTTCAATATAGAAAAGAGAAAGTAAAAAGCTAGAAGAAAACACTGATACAGAATTTTTCAGTTGGTGCAGTGAGTAAGAAAGAGAAAATTTAATGCAGTTAGGAGAGTATTTTGAAGATTCTCCACAAAATAACGTATAGATACAACCCAGCCTGCATCAAAACTAGAGATAAGGAAAAGAAGCAGGCAACTCTTAAAATGGAGAGTGGGTGGGAGGGTCTGGAGAAATGCTGGAAACGGCAGTGGGTACTAAAGCTTCTACTAATGGTTGGAAAGATGAGCATACTAAGGTGTCAGCAGAACACAAAGACACTGAGCCATATCCAGTATGCATCAACACTTGCTGATAGAGCTGGCCTTTCAAGTTGGAGCTAAAAGAACCTAAAATATCTACCTGCCTCAGTGTCCTGAGTAGCCAGGGTTACAGACCATCAGTACCAGATACAGCCAAAGTGCCTGGATTGACTGGAAATAGTATCATTTTGTCACAAAGTATTTTTCCTGTAGGACTATAAACTCATTACCAAATCATTTGAGGGTTTTTTCCCCCCTGAAATACACAATTCATTCAGTTTCTTACATGCCATGTGTAAACCTTCTGGCCCCAGCTAAACATGAGCATTGATGCAGTGAACCAGAACAGTATGAGCATATGAAGTTTAAACCCACAGCGGAGGACGAACAGTGCTGGAAGGAGCATAGGACAGTGTGGCTTGGTCTACTTCAGGACTGGATGATCACTTGAAACTAGCAACTTTACTGAAACTCGGGACTGGAGAAGAGAAAATACCGTCCTTATGGTACAGAGTGCACCCTCCGGCTTTCTCAGCCCCTCACTTGGACTTGGCTGTGGGAGAGCATCACCAGTAAGCCCCGTTTTCCCAGTGATTCCCAACAGGAGCTCCTGGTTGAGCAAGATGAGCTGTACACTGAGACAAATAGGAGCCAAGGGACACAGCATTACACACTAGAGCACTTGCCTTCCATGTGTGAGGGACACAGCTTTACATGCTAGAGCACTTGCCTTCCATGTGTGAGGGACACAGCTTTACATGCTAGAGCACTTGCCTTCCATGTGTGAGGCCTGGCTTCACTCCCATCCCAGAGCCAAAAATTAAAAAAAAGAGATTTCCAGGGCTGGAGAGATAGCTGTTAAGAGCAGTGATTAATCTTCCAGAGGTCCTGAGCCTGAGTTCGATTCCCAGCAACCAAGTGGCAGCTCACAACCATCTGTAATGTGATCTGGATGCCCTCTTTTGGTGTGTCTGAAGACCGTAACAGAACACTTAGTTAAAACAAGAAGTGTGGGATATTTAAGGGAACATCCACAGGCTGGGGGTGGGGAGAGGGTTACCAAGGAAATCAGAACATAAAAACAGTGGAAAATTTCAGAGGGACCTGACCAAGGTATTCAGTTAGAGAGGGGAACACATTCATTCTAGGAATGTAACCTTCATCTACTGGTCCACAGGGTGGAGAGTCTCATAAACCAGTAGACCTTCATTCTTAGTTCCGCCCTCATAGTGGATCAGCCAGGAGGGGCAGGTATCGGGAACCAGAGCCCTGAGGCTCTCAGTTCCTGGAACCGGCTATTTTATATTTCTGGCTGGCTACAGTGGCCCTTCAAGTCCTTTTAGGTAAAGGTTATACACCATACATCTGTATTAAATGCCCTCATTTTAAATTCTAAGATTCTCCAGCCTTTCAGTTGAAACTGCAAAGTTTTTCCAATATTTTGGAAACTTTGTCACATGTATCTTTTGAAAGTGCTTCCTCCCAATCTGTAGCATATAGATAGCCAGTTCTTCCAGAACCATTTGCTAAACAAAGTGTATTTGCTATTTTCAAAGAGTAATTGGCCAAATTCATGTGGGTCTCCTTCTGGACTGGCTGTCCTGGCCCACTGACCCATATTCTGCCCTCTCACCATCACCACCTCTCTTGACTACTGTAGCTTCCTAATAAATCTTGAAATTGGATAGTGGTGTTCTCACACAATTGTTTCTGTACTGTGTCCTTTGTTCTTGGTGGCAGGCTTTGGTTCTACGTATTTATTTTTGGCTCCTCACAAAAACCTACAAATCAATTTGTTGATCACCACAAATAACCTGCTGGGTTTTTTGACTGGACTGAACTGAGATTGTAGATGAAGTTGGGAGGACTGACAACTTAACATGGTCACTATGAACATGAAATAATGTCCATGTTGTCTCTGACTTTGTTCCCTGTAATTTACCTGAGGATGTCTCGTGATGCCTGTGTGTTCATTTTCTAGGAGGACAGATAGCAATTATACTGTGCTTTTAGTTTTAAACTCTAGTTGCCTGTCAACTGTACTCAGGAGAGCAGTTAGTGTTTGCCGCTCACCCACCTGTTAGGTCAGGAGCTTGCATTCCTTTGGATTTCTGCAGAGAATAATGTTCTCTCTGTACAAAGGCAGTTTTACTTTCATCCTGTGATAGTTAGCTTCTTTGTGTTTTGTTTATTTGTTTTGTTGCTGACTTGACACAGCTAGAGTTATTTGGGAAGAGGAGCCTTGATTGAGAAAACACCTCCATCAGATTGCCTTGTTGTCAGGTCTGTAGGGTACTTTTTTGAATAAAAGTTAATGTGAGAGGGTCCAGCTCACGGTAGGTGGTGCCACTCAAACGTGGTCTTGGTGTTATAAGAAAACAAGGCTAAGCAAGATATGGGGAGGAAGCCAGCATAGTAGCATTTCTCCATGGTCTCTATGTCATTTCCTTTCTTGAATTCCTACCTTGACTTTCTCTTATGATGGACTGTGATATGGAACTGTATGGTGAAATAAGTCCTTTTCTTCCCAAGTTGCTTTTGGCCATGGTGTTTTATGAGAGCAGTGGAAACCCTACTCCACTTCCTCATCCAGATACCTCTTCATTTCTTGTCTTAGTGCCCTGGCTAGGCTTATAAATGAATAGTGTTGCCAGGGAGCATCCTTACCTTGTTCATTTTCAGTGGGAAGCATCTAGACTTTCACTCTCAATGGGAAGCATCTAGATATTCATTCTCAATGGGAAGCATCTAGACTTTTTTTTATCATTAACTATTTTTTCAAGACAGGGTTTCTCTGTGTAGCCCTGGCTGTCCTGGAACTCACTCTGTAGACCAGGCTGGCTTCAAACTCAGAAATCCACCTGCCTCTGCCTCCCAAGTGCTGGGATTAAAGGAGTGCGCCACCACAGCCTGGCTTATCATTAACTATTTTTTACCATTCATGTCATCTGTAGGGTTTTCATGCATTTTTAAAATCAAGTTCAGGAAATTTCTGAATATCTCTCCTTACTTTTTCATGAGTATGTTGGTGTTGGGTTTTATCAAACTTTCTCTGTTCTATTGATGTGATCATATGGTTTTTTTCTCCTTCAGCTGTAGATGTGATGAATTACATTAAGTGATTCTTAAATATTGATCCATACTTGCACATGGATATAAATCTCATTTGGTCATGGTGACAGGGAATTATAGACAGGAAGGAGTAACCATTTGTAGAAACCTAATTTCTGAGTACTACTTGAAACATACAGCTGTAAGTGTGTTAGCATCTTCTGGCCCAAATTTTATGTTTGGTGTTGGGTAACATCATTTCTGATGTACAAAGGGTACCTCCCATACCAGAAACCCTCTTCGGGATATATGGATATCAAGATTTCAGCATCCTAAGACACATACAGCATGGTTTGTGGCCAGTAATTCCCTTTACAAATAGTCTGGTCAGTGGTCAGCAATGCTGTTTTCAAGCAAACAGACAAGGCTGGAGGCCTCATGAATTAAGGAGGAAGCTCAGTTTTGCATGATGAGGTCTAGCTCAAAGCAAATAGTAAATGCAGTAAGATATGACTGAAGAAAGGAGGAATAATTATCCCTAACAAACTGTATACTTATGTACCATGAAAAGCAATAGCTCTAGACAATAGCCCCTAGCCTGCCACTTCTACGTCTACCCACTTTCTTAACTTCTAGTTCAGAAAGCATAGTTTTCTATTGTCATCTTCTTTCCAAGTCCCTCCTGTTGAGGTTTGGTGTTTTGCTTATATTGTAATGCTAAATATTGGCCCCAAAGGCCTGGTTGCCCCCAAGGACAGGGGTCTCCATGTAGACCACAAATGGCATTATGTGACTTTGCTCCCCATGTTATCCCTGATTGGTGAATGAAGATGCCTACAGCCTATAGCTGAGCAGAAATGAGATAGGTAGGGTTTGGGGTTCCCCGAACTTGGGGCCAGAGGAGCCCATGAGGAGAGAAGAGGAGATGCTATTGGGTAAGAATCTTAAAATCATGGCCATGAGGGCTGGCCAATTGGAGTTAAGAGCTGCACAGACAGAACATAGTAATTAATAACTTGGGGTTATTGATAGGAAAGTAGATTCTAATAGCATAGAAGGTAGATATCTGCCCAGCTTTAGTGCACATAAAGGCTTGTAAATTAAAGATTGAGTGTGTCTTTTATCTGTGAACTAAATGGTCAAAGTCAGGGTAGAAGCCCAATTGGGATTAAAAATATTCAACAGCACCCTCCTGCCAACTGCTCCCCATCTCCAGAGCACTTGCCCCACTTCCTCTTCCCAAGCCCAGTGAATCATCCTTGAGTTCTCTGTAATGCCCAAATCCACTTAAAAGTATTCTCTCTATTAGGCCAAGAAGCTGTAAAACAAACCCCACATGTCACAGTGAAGGTGGTACATACACAGCATTTTTCATTCATTGATTCAGTTTGCTAATATTTTTGAGGGGCTTTGCATGTATGATCATGAGAGACAGTGTGGTCTACTTTTTTTAATGTCTCTACTTGGATATGGCATATACTGCCTCACAGGATGAGTCTATCTCCTCCGATTCTGTACTCTTAAGATTGTAAAGTACGTTAATTCCTGTCCTTAATATTTGGCTGATTGGTTTAGTAAGCTTGCCTAGACCTGGTGCTTTCAATTTTAGACGGTTGCTAATTACTGAATCAATTTCTTTAATTGGTACAGGTCTATTGATAATTTCATCTAATATTCAACCTCTTCTAAAATGTTCAGATATCTAGTAGGTTATAATTTAGAGGTGGCACATTCACTGATGGACATGATTATCCATTTGCATTGGGTACACATTCTGCGAGGGAACTGTAACCTCCTGTTTAGGGCCATCGACTACAGCTCTATGACTTTGGCCAGTAAAATTGGTGGAAGTGACAAGAGTCATTTCTGAGTGGAAATTTCAGGAACTGAAACAGTCTTCCAGCATCTCCCACTGACAGTTAACTGACAGTCGGCTCCATCAGTCCGTCAAGGCCTCTGGTGGAGAAAATGTTCAACAGAGTCCTGCTTCTATCATCTGAGCAAGAGCTGAGTCTGTGCTGCTCTGAGCTCCTGAGACTTTGCAGCTTTTGTTACACCTAGCAGGCCATCACCAATATCTTGTACCCTTTCTCACTTGTCTCCAAAGAACAAGACTGACCCCCATCTCTAATCTTCCTAAAATCACAGATTTGCCGTTGGACTGAATGTGCTGTCATCAAAGGTATCAATGTCAAGAATGTGCATCCTTTCTTCCCCTCCCCCATGAAGCCAAGAACAATACAGATCTATGTCCTGTAACTCTAGAAAAACCCTGGGGGGGGGGCTCACTTCTCTGCTTGGTCCCCATATTGCCTGTTTCATTTTAAAGTCCCAGCTCCTGCTTGGCTTTGGGGACCTTCAAAGCCCTGCTGGGGATGCCCGGGTTTGCTTTCTCCTTAACCTGTGAGTCTGGGAAGCTCCCGCCTCACACAGGCCACAGTTTCCATACCTTTTTTGATGCCTCTGCTGCCGGAGCTGTGGCACTGGGAACTCCCTGCTCACACCCTACCATCCTTTAAAGCTAGCCTGCTCTCCAGCCCAGGCACCTCTACTCCGTTCTGCAAACATTTATCATCCACACACCTTTTTGATATTTTCAGCATCTGATTACCTTCACCAGGCAGGACCTACCTCGTGTTGATAGGAACTTAAAAGTGCTCTGCCAATAGGAGGGCATGAGCCCATATGCTAGGCCCCATCAGCCAGACTCAGTTTAGACCTTTAAACTGGTGCTGGGGCTACTCTGTAGAGTGGGAAGTCTGTACAGGCAGAACAAGGCCAGCCTTTCAAGTTGAAGTATAGAGGTACCTAATGTGCCTCTCACACATGTGCTTTGATCTGTTGAGGTCCCACTGAGAAAACAGCAAGAATTCCAAAAGTGCAGAGTGTAGTGCAGGGTCTAGATACTTAGAAAACAAAGACAGCGGACATAACCTGAGATTAGTCCCTGCCGCTCTAGAGATGAGAGGGTTGTCTGGAATGCTCGGTCCAGGGCTGCTTACACGGGCAAAAGCTGGAGCCACACTTCTGCCCCAGGGGTCTGTCTGGAGAATCAGCTATGAAGTGATCTGAGCTGCAGAATTTGACATTACCAGGTTACCTTTGAGAAAAAGATATCAATTGCTTATTTCCAATCCTTTTAAAAGCAAATTCTTTTCTAATGAGTTATCTTGAGATCACATGACACAAAGCAAAATGGAAGGACATAACCTGTTGGTCTGGCTGTTCCAAACCCTCAGTGTGAGAAACAAGAATCTCCCAGCCCAGCACCTGCACCCTGCCATCCCACATACTAGGCAGGGCTCCCACCTGTATTAGCCTCTGTTCCCGAGCCATGGCTTTCAATCCTGACCCCAGAGCTCTAGAAAATGCATAAAGTAGGGACCTTTTTAGTATTGTAGTAAAACAATATCTGTTGTGAGAATGCTAGTCATTTTCACTCAGCCTTGTGTTGGCTCCAGGGACTTCTGTGGCCTGCTTTAGAGACTTCCCAGCTGACAGAGCAACTGACACCACCACCCTGATTGCCTGACTTCCTACTTCCCCCAAGTCACCATAGACCAGGAAGAAAGGAAGGAAGGAAGGAAGGAAGAAAGAGAGAAAAATGAGAGACAGACAGATAGAAGGGGCTGCTGAAATGGTTCAGTTGGTAAAGGCCCTTGTTGCCAACCCTGGTGACATGAGTTCAATTCCAGGGATCCACACAGTAGGTGAGAACCAGTTCCAGCAAGTTGTCCTTTGCACCCATGCTATGCCATGCATGTCATGTGATCCACACCACTAAATACATTTTTAAAAACATAAACTTTTTAAAAAGAGAAAGGAAGGAAGGAAAGAAGGAAGGAAGGAAGGAAGGAAAGAAGGAAGGAAGGAAAAGGCAAGCAGGAACTGCAGGCTAAAGGTGTTCGAACCGTGCTCCTCAGCCATTTTTCCAGCACCAAGCACCAAGCTAGGCACTTGGGATCTAAGGTTGAGAAGCCTGGGTTCTGGGAACCAACCTTCCTACTTCAGTGGCCCAAGGCTCTGGTAAGATCATACAGAGTCCCACAAGAACATACAAGAAGGGACAATACTCAGTTTGGATTGTATGTGAGCTGCCCAATGAGCTCGGTTTGCAGACCCTATGAAAAGCTCTCAGAGAGACAGAAGACCTCTGGGTCACACGGGATGTGCCAGCCACTAGCAACAGCATGCCTGACCAGTTCTGATTTATACAGTACAGGTTAGCAAGGCCCCCACACCACTGGGAGCCTGCGAGTGGATGGTTCTGAGCTCAGCACAACAGTTCATGGATAGGATTTAATCTCAGGCTGTGTCTGCCTTCTCTGCTTTTACACTGTCCCCTTGTATACTGTCTTCCCTGTAACACCAGACTTCAGGTACATACATTATCTAAGTTCTCAGTTCTTATGGCTACAGTTCCTTGTGGTTGTGTGATGGATAAGCCCTCTTTGGGACTTACCCTCTGCTTCCCTAAGGCGATTCCTTAGTGAGAGTTCCAGCCTAACCTGTACATTTGTGTGTACATCACAGAAGACAACCCCTTAGTGAGAGTTCAAGTCTGAAGCACACCTTTGGTGTGAACATCACAGTCACCTGCAGGGCTCAGTAGCACTTCACAATTCAATAGATCTGGAGTGAGGCCTGAGAAGTCACAAGTTCTATCATATAAGAGGTTCCAAGATGTCACTGAAGGGAGCTAAGGAACCATATTTTGAAAACCTTAATTTCTCTATATTCATGTTTCCCTAAACTGTCAGTTGAGGAAGTAGCCAACGGCCAGGGAAGCCTCCCTAGGTGCTTAGTAATGATGTAGTTTGCTGTTTAAACCCTTGGAGAGTCTGATGAAGTACACTCAGAGTTGGGCTCAGAACCAAACTTTTATTGAACAGTCAATCCTCCCTGCCCCCTCCTCTGAGTGTGCATGAGCCCTGTGTGTGGACTCACCAAGCCCGGGGGCCAGAAAGTTAGCTCATCTGTAAGAATCTTCTAGCTCCATATTCTAAAAGCAACATTACCAGTTACGCTTTATCGCGTCTGCCTTGACCAGCAAGAAAAACACGACCCACGAGCTCTTCTTTTAGCAGTTTATTCAGGAACCTTCAACAGTCTTTAGCATCAAGGTCAAAGCCCTTGGCCGTTAAACTTCAGCACCAAGGGCAACGCCCTTGGCCGTTAAGCACTCCCAAGCTTAGCCAATCCCAATGGGCCACGTGGCAAAAGCGGATAGGTCACCAAATGCGGAAGCAACCAAGGGCAGCAAGCTTAGCCAGATAAGGGCTTTGTTTAAGAGACCGCTCGCTCTCGGGTTGGCGGAAGCCAGCGCTGTCTCGGGGCGTGGCTCAAGCGGCTTTCCACAGTTCCCCCTTTTAGTGTTTAAATGAAACAGGCAAGAGTAGAGGTCTGACCTCTGATGCTGGAAACAAGGACATTGTACTGATCCTCACTTAGGTGTAATCCACCCAAAGAGTATCAGACCCATCCGATACCTTTTTCTCAGAGGCAGTATCAACCCGCATGCAATCAGACGTGCTGTTCTCGGGGCCACTAGAAACTGACCTGGAGTGCAGTGCTTAGCCTTGCAGCCTGAACGTGACGATCATTTTTGCATGACTGCCAGCCATGCCTGGGGAGACTGTCCTGCCTCAATGGCTGTAAATGCCTGCACAATCATGGCTGCATCCCGCCTTTGAGTGAACCTGATCCTTCAAATACACCACAGGTCCACAAGGCAGATCAGCAATAGGAGACCAGCCATAGCCCCCATGCCCACCCATTCTTTCCAAGATAACAAGCCAGAGGCTAACCCAACATCCATCCGTGTGGAATTGACTGTAGCCATGGACAATCTCAGTTGATCCATCAGATCCTCAAAATTCTCCGACCAATTTCCTCGGTTCCACTTGGCTCACCATCAGGAACAAGAGCAGGAGGATGCACAGAACCTTCAGGCACGATCTTTTCATTTTGCATGGCACACTTCCACGTCAATCATTTGGGAACCCATGGAGGCTCCAAACGGTCCTGGGGAAAAACACAAACAGATCCTCTCGCCCACGCCAACACTGGATCAGGACCATGCCATATGCCCATGATCACATCTTTCCACTTCACAAATCCCTTCAAGGAACCTCTGCTGCACTGATGATGATCTGCAGCAGAAAGGCCATCCACATCCAAATCCTGCCCCGGGCTCAGGCAAGCGTGAGCCAGACCGCTCCAGTCACTTGGCATCATGCAATGTCTATTAAGAGCCTCCACCTGAGCTAAAATAAAAGAGGCAGTAATGCCGTAAGTACGAACAGATTCAGCCAAGGATTTAATTACTTTAAAATTGAGCAGTTCCTCATATCTGTTTCCTTGAGCATCTTGAAAAACTGGGCAGGTAAGCTGGAGCTCCGACCTCACCGCTCGCCAAACCTCTGGGCAAAAGGAGCGGCCTGAATCCCCACTGTTGATTGGATTATAGGGGGGAGGCCCTGACAGCATGCAGCCTGGGGGGCCCGTGTCATTCTCTGAGCCCTTCTTCCTGCGCTTCTCTTTAATAGAGCTTCTCTCAATCTTCTCAATCAAAACCTGTAATTTCTCATCTGTATCAGACCACTCGGTGTCTGAAGCTCCCTTCTCTGACTTCACAGATCGCTCTTCCTTCAGCTGCTCTAATGCGGCTTTCCCCTCTTCCACAGCCTTATAACAGCGCTGATCTTCCAAACAGCTCCTAATGAGCTTCCACACAGGTCTTACCCCTGCTTTCAAAATACCCTGGTCCCAGGAGAAATCTAGATCCTTCTCTAGCTTATCCCAACATGAAAGGGTGAGGTTCCCAGACACCGTGAACCAAGGGGCAGCAGTGTCACACTCACTAAGGAACCTCCCCAGTGTGCTTTTCTTAATTTCTAAATTTTTTGACAATAACAGCTCTTGAAGAGCCAGAAAAATTGGGTGCGATTGAGAGGCGTCCATCTTCACTTTTGTTTTACTTTTGGTTCACTACTCTGCGAAACTTTATCGCTTCTTCTCGGAGTCCTTATAGCCTCTACTTCTGAGGTCCTTATTGCCCCAACTCCCGAGGTCCTTATTGCCCCTACTTCCGAGGTCCTTATTGCCTCTACTTCCGAGGTCCTTATTGTCCCAACTTACCTGGGAACTTACCAACCAGCTGTCCTGACTGCAAAAAGTTCTGAGTCTCCTCGAGTGAAGGAGGAGTGAGTTCCCCATTCAGGCCTCCACTTATCGCGTCCGCCTTGACCAGCAAGAAAAACACAACCCACGAGCTCTCCTTTTAGCAGTTTATTCAGGAACTTTCAACAGTCTTTAGCGCCAAGGGCAAGGCCCTCGGCCGTTAAACTTCAGCACCAAGGCAACACCCTTGGCTGTTAAGCACTCCCAAGCTTAGCCAATCCCAATGGGTCACGTGGCAAAAGCAGATAGGTCACCAAATGCGGAAGCAACCAAGGGCAGCAAGCTTAGCCAAATAAGGGCTTTGTTTACAAGACCGGTTGTTCTCGGGATGGTGGCCAGCGCCATCTCGGGGCGCGCTCAAGTGGCTTTCCACAATGCTTACTTGATGATAAAAAAGAAAAATAACTCCTAAGAATGCAGTACTTTTACCAAAACATCTAGCTTTGAAGACATCTGAGGACCAATTTCTTTATTTCAACAACTCTCCTCACTGGAGGGAGAGGAGAACTGGAAGTGACCACACTAGACAGGGTAATAATTTGTCAAGGAACAGTAAAAATCCCTGCTCTGCTTAGAAACCCTGTCAACTCAATCTTTCTAGAAAGTACATAGTCTCTTCACTCTTAACCCTCAGCATCTATCTATATTGATTACTTTCATATATTTAATTTTTATATATTTCATATATATTGATTATCTCATATATATTTTTTAAGATTTATCTGTTTATTTCATGTATATGAGTACACTGTCGTTGTCTTCAGACACACCAGAAGAAGAAATCGGATCCCATTACAGATGGTTGTGAGCCACCATGTGGTTGCTGGGAATTTAACTCAGGACCTCTGGAAGAGCAGTGGGTGCTCTTAATCACTGAGGCATCTCTCCAGCCCCCATATATAGTTTGTTTTTTTTTTTTGACACAGTAGCCCATGTAGCCCTTGGCTGTCCTGAAACTTGCTATGTAGACCAGGCTGGTCTCAAACTCAAAGAAATCTACTTGGCTGTACCTCCCAAGTGCTGGGATTAAAGGCATACACCACCATACACCCAACAGAGAGAAAGTATTTGAAACTGAGCATTTTAAAGGCTGCAGGACACTGCAGACACCTGTCCTACCATCTTCTCAGCCTCACTCCCCAAGGACACTTTTGACTTCCTCCTGTGTCTTCAGGTCCCTAAGCAAAAGCTACAGAGGCAGCACATCCATAGCCTGGAATCCAGACTTCCCCATAACCCATGTGACTAGACTGTGCAGCTTAAGCAAAGCCTGTCTGCTCAAGTTTTCCAAAGTCCTGAAAGTTCTTGAATCGGAAGAGCTTCTGGTCCCAGGCAGGATCCCCACTTGTGAGCTTCTCACTGCTCCGCAGCACTTATCGATTTCTTGTAATGACCATGGGGACCTTGTGCTCTTAGGCCAATCAATGTGCTATGATTATGTTTGATTGACCCATAATTATTTTCCTCATAGTTAGTAATAGCCTCCATTTTTAATGTTAGCTTTCTATAAGCCTGCACAGATGAGTGTTCTGAGATGCTTTGACACATCTATCAAACAACTGGAGTCAATTTTCTCAAACTTAAAATGGAACATATTTGGGTTATGCCATGGGCACTCCCTCTCAGAACCTCCCTCCCAGCTGTGTTCAGAACCTGCAACACCTGTTCTCAGATGACTCCCTCCGGCGTTCTTCATGCCAGATCCTCTGCTTCCAGAGTTCCACAGTGTCTTCCTCTTTGAGTACTTCATACTTTAGACTTTGGAGGTTCTAGATTGTTCTTCTGTGTGTGCTTTGTCTAGTACTGCAGCCCACAGGCACCTGAGTCTACTGAATACGTGTAATGAGAATTGTCTAAATTGAGACAAGTTGTGTTAATATAAAAAAAGATTATAAAATATTTTATTATAATTTTACACCACATGTTAAAAATGATAAAGTCTTAGAGTTAGTGGGCTAACGTGGTACTAAAATTAATTCTCCCAGCTGATTTTTTTCCTCCTTTAAACTTGGCTACCAGAAAACTAAATTAACAGCTATGATTGGTAAAGTGTTCTATGGAGTAGCATAGCTTTATGATGGCTCCTCATACCCATCTCCCAGTCCCCACACACCAGTCTCAGGCTTCCTGTTTTTTCCTGTTCTGTTTTCCATTTGTTAATTGTTTTTTGGGAAATTTCCTCAATATCACTGGCCATCCTTTACTGATCTTTTACCTTTTGCTTGTTTGTTTACTAAGAGCTTCACTGATCTCTTGGCCATCCTCATGTGTTTTCTGAGTGTGGTATTTGTTCACCCCTCTGATATTGTAAGTCTCTTCAAATTTTAATTGCACTTGTCTAGTTTCTTCTGAGCTTCTTCATGCTCTTGGATTGATCTTTTGGTTGCATCCTGAAGGTATCTCTCAGGTGTAGTCAATGCTTCTCCACCCTGCATCCATAGTTAAGGGGCCAGAAAGTTGCCTGGAGATGCCATGTGGGTGGCTGCTTACCAGAGCCCTCCCCAGGGATCAGCAAGGGAGAGAGATGTAACCACCAAGTGCCATACCAAGTGTCGGGCTGTGGAGGCTTTTCTCTGCCTCACTAAAGCAGACTCCTCAGGCTGCCTTCTATGGGAGTCATGGGAGGCCTGAGACTGGTGTGTGGAGACTGGGAGATGGGTATGAGGAGCCATATTTATTTCCACAGTCTCCATCTCTGGGCCTTTCAGTGTTTCTAAATCCAATCTCAGTGGAGGATAAACCCTGTTCTTGGCAAAGTCAATGTGGTCACCTAACCCTGGACTGTTTGTCATCTTCGGCATCTCCATGGCCTTGCAGAGCCATGGAGGCCTCTTGTGACCCTGAATGCAGAGATTGTACTATGTCATCTCTTCCTTGAGCTCATTCACACTGCACCTCTGTCACTCTGTTTGTTTATTTTAGAGACAAAAATCTCATTATGTAGCCTTGGCTTGCCTGAAACTTGCTGTATAGACCAGGCTGACCTCAAACTCCGATCTCTGCCTGCCTCTGCCCCAGGAAACTAAAGGTGTGTGCAATCATGCCCAACCTTTCCATTTTTAAACACGGTTTAAACCTTTCAGCCACTGCTGTCTTCTGTCCCGTTTTTGCTATTCTTATGAGCCACTTAGAATTCTTTAACATTTTCTTAGTAGTGTTTTTGCAAAGAGAGAGTAATGCAATGTGGTCACTTTCCTCTTCTATACAGGGAGGACCCATTTCTCGTCAGAGACGTGACTAGTTCCTGACTCTTATTTTCTCCTCTAAGAGCTAGTAGTTTCTGTTCAAACTCTGCTTTGTCTTTAAGTTAGATACACACACACACACACACACACATTCTTGACTCATATATATATATATATATATATATATATATATATATATATAAAACATATTCGTAAATATATCTTCATATATATTCTTATACATTATATATGGTATATATGTATATATATGTATGTGTATATATATATGTGTGTATGTATATATATATATATATATATATATATACTGAATACTTAGCAGAAAAGGAAGTCACTTGTACAATACTTCTGTATCATTGGTCCCTGTGTGCCTTGGGAATAATGTCACTTCACCTTTCTGGGTCATAGGAGGAGACTAGCATCTTCTATCTGGAGGATCCCTAATGTCACTTTCTAGCATCATATTCTAAGAATTCCTGTGTCCACTTTTTTTTAAATCACATTTGACTCTTTGCTTCCGGGCAATAATATTATGTCACAATAGATATCTAACTTAGTACAGACTTGTAGATATCTTTTGTGAAAGAGATACTTTTAATCCATTGAGAGAAGGACTATGTCTCCAGGTACAGGGAGTCCTGATCCATGTCCCATAGCAGTATCAGGTCAGCGGGGAATACAGAACAGGGAGACAGTGCCTTCTTGTGTCCTGGTAAAGTCTCCAAGAGTTGCTTGAGGCTGCAGAGTAGGGACTGTAAAGCCACAGGACTTTGCTTTAACATGCAGAATTTACTCAAGCTGGATAAGGCGAACTTATCAGGAGGCTGCTGCTATTAAAGGTGGTTTGTTTCTCACAGTTCCCAAGCCAGGCTGTGTCATACCACACAGACCAAGAAAAGGCCTGGGCATATGCTTTGTGGAGTTAAGGAAGGGGATGCCGGGGCAGGGTAAGAAACTGAGGGTTAGATAATGTAGGTCATCTTGGTAGGATCTGCCTACCAGGTGGTCCCTTCTTGTCTAGCATGCAGCTCTGTGGTAATAAGGATGGAGGCATAGTGCCTTCTGGGATATTAAGCTATGAAGGGAAGGCAGTTGGTTTTGAGGAAGGCCTATGGTGGCTTTCTCCTCCTACCAAATCACTTGGCTTCTGAGAAGTGACCAGGCCAGGGAGGAACAATCTCATCCCTGCCAGATGCCAAAACATCAGGAATACAGAAAACAAGAAAATCCAGGATCTACAGCAGGACCAGACTCAGCCTGAGATGAGGTCCTCAAAAGGAGCTGGAGGCTGCAGGGCGTAGCTCTGTGTGAGCAAAGGCCAGGAAGCACTCACCTGGCTGTCAGGGACAGCATGCAGGTAAGACAGTAGTGGGGACAGGACATGGGTTCTCATTCTCTTAACCCATACAGCTTGTTACAGAGTCCCTTTCCTCCCTGTTAACAATGCAAAACATGTGTCTCTAACCCTTACTGTAAGGGTTACAGCTCAGATAGAAAGCATCCTGGCAGTCCGGAATACCACAAAGCCACATCACACCATGAACCTCACACAAGAGATTTATTTGAAGAGAAAAACCCAGGAGAGTGGCTGCCTCTGCTTGGCAGAAAACGAAGCAGAAGGCAGGGTTTCTATAGGCTTTCTTGAGGGCTGAGCTTTGCAGGGTAGAGATTTCCAGGGTAAGGACTGGTGGATTTTCAAGTTCAGAGCTAGGTAGACTGCCTCTCGGGAGTTCTGTGAGTGGGGCCTGACAGTTGGAGGTACTCAGGAGTGAGGCCTGGCCACTCACTCCCAAGGGACAAGGGGCTTCTTATACTTATAAGAGGAGGAGGGAGGTGAGGAAGCCACCATGGAACAGGAACAGGATAGAACAGGACATTGTAGCCACTAGTCTATGTTTGTGTCAAGGGGAAATCCCCCTTAAACTGGGAGGATGAGATTTCAGGGGGATGGGGTATTTTTACAGTAACAAACCCCAGGCCTCAAGAACTCAATAAAGAAATACTTGTTTTCCACCAAAGAAGTACTACTCTGTTTTACTAGTCAGCTAGTCACACTGCCCTCCTGATCAGAAGTCCCCAGAGGGGCAGCACAGGGCTAACACTTCCCCTGGAGGAGGTGACCAAGGACACAGGATTTACACCACATCCAATCAGAGCAGCTTCTTCAAATGGAATATTATTTATTATTGTTGCTAGTGTTTATGCATGTGTGTGTAAATACACATGCATGTGTGTACATGTACATGTGTACCTGTGTACGTGTGTATGTGTGTGTGTGTGAGAGAGAGAGACACATGTAGTCAAAGGAAAACTTTGTAGAATCAATTCTCTCCAACTGCCTTCATGGTGGGGTCTGGAGATTAAACACTGGTCCCTGGGCTTCCATGGCAAACACCTTTACCCACCATTGAGCTCATTTGCTGGCCCTACCACCACCACCACGCTTTTGCCCACAATGAAATATGGTAGCCAATCTACCTGCCTACAAGTACAGGCTCCAAGACCCAGGCAGGAAGTAAGGAAAGGTGAAATAGCAAAGTCCAGCATCTAACCCAGAGTTCTTTTTACCTATAAGGACCAGACAAAATTTCCCCCTCACCTTTTCAGCAAGCATCAAACCAATGGCCTACTCTACATAACAATGGGTTCTAGGACAGGTAGTTGTTGTTGCTTCAAATTCAACCCCTTCTTTGATGACATGAAGCAAACTATTAGAAACATTTGGCATAATTCCTAGCTTACATGTGTTTTCTGAAAGGGGAGTCTACTTGCTACTATTATTATTGATAATAATAAAACGTATTGTTTCAGAGTCTTGATTTTCAGAATCCTGGTAACAACAAATATTTATGGCATGTCTAGAGCATTTTTAAGCTTTAAGTGTTGGGGATCAAGAAAGGAAAAGAATTAGACCCTTGTCTCCTAAGATCTTATTGGCCATGGAGACAAGTACATGGCAAATTGGATGTTATCCAAGTTCAGCAATGCCAGCCTTGGAAAGTTTAAAGCAGGCTTAAAGCAGAACTCCCCATCCCCAGGCCTGGTCCTTCCAACCACCTTGCCTTGCTGGATGAGCAATAAAGCTGAGACTTTCTGGAGGTGGGGCTGTCTCTCAGGACATTTAAAAGAGCTCCAGAGCCTTTTTGCCCAAGGGGAAAGAGGATCATTATGGATTCATAATGTTCCAAGCATGGCCTGATACTGTGTGTCTACATGAAAATGACCGCAGCGCTGAGTGACAGGTAAGGGAATTCCTCCAGGTCACAACTTCTACTCACTTTGTAGTTTCTAATTAGCAGTGCTGATTTTTCTAAGGATTGCATATTGAGTCAGCAAATATGTCTTACACATCTTGCAGCCACCATTACATGGTATGCAAAATCAAAATGTGGGAAAAGGATAGACAATTGAGAGCCTCATGTATGGCCTAAGTCAGGTGAAGAGGAGCCTGGGAGGATACACAGAGGTGGAGAAGGGGAGCCTGGGAGGAGGCTCAGGGGTGGAGAAGGGGAGCCTGGGAGGAGGCTCAGGGGTGGAGAAGGGGAGCCTGGGAGGAGGCTCAGGGTGGAGAAGGGGAGCCTGGGAGGAGGCTCAGAGGTGGAGAAGGGGAGCCTGGGAGGAGGCTCAGGGGTGGAGAGTATTTGGTGCTTTCCCAGAGAATTCAAGTCTGGTTCCCATACCCATATCAGATTTGGTTTCTCACCACTGCCTGCAACTCCAGCTCCAGAGACTCTGATGCCTCCTAAGGAAATGCACACACGTGCACACCCATGCATGCAAGCACACACACTCATACACACGTGGACATGCACTCTACATGTACAAATGAAAACAAGAACAAATCTTTTTCTAAAAATAAATGGAGAGAAGCTTTATAAAATGCTACGTAGGACATTCAGTGCAGTCTATTTGTTACAGTGGCCACTCTCTTCTGCTAATTGAAGAACATTCTGCTTCTCATGAAGTATGAAGAGAAAGCTTTCTCTGTTTTTTTTTTTTTTTTAATGATGGAGTTAATGAAACTCACAGACTGGCTGGCAGAAACAAAATAAAGTCACATCTGGAAACAGCTGCACCAGCAATTAAATAGCATTTAATATGACTGATACCAAAAGGGTGAGTTTTTCTCCCTCTGGCATTAAGAATGCAAAACTCCAGGCTTCCAAGCCATTCTGCCATAATAGTTTTGAGTCATTGGGTATTTAGAAATCATTCTGGTATTTACAAAGAAACCCCCCCCCCCCCACCAATGTGCCATAGAAGGGGACTTAAATCAGGAAAAAACAAATGCACGGGAGCTTCACAGTTTGAATTTTGAGAACAGGCATACATTTTTACAGTTTTCTTTTTCCTCTACACATTAACCGTTCAGTTTTTAGTTCAATGAAATAAAGGCCTCTAGCTTCCCATATCAATCAAGTGACCTCCTGCCTCGATGTAATTAGTGGTAAACATCAATATGCAAGCAAGAAGACCACCTAATTAAAAAGTGTAATCCATTTACATAGATCATCCAAAAAGGCTAGATTGGCTAGCTCATAGAGCCCAAGGAAAACTCTGAGCTGCGTGTATTGGCTGCTTTCCCTGCTGGTCTTTAGGCTTTGAGTATTTTCCTTAGGCTTAGAGGTGATGGTTTTAGCTAATCATTGCTAAACATTTAAAGCCTTGCAATTATTTTTATCAATTACCCAAGTATATGCCAACAAAGAAATGGCCTTGTCTTCCTGCTCAGTGCTGAGTGGCCTAATGTTATTAGTGAATATTGATTAAGTGCCTGTTGAGTACTAGGTACCACTCAAAACACACAGTTACATTTTAGTTTACGGTGGTTAGAAAATGGCTCCTCTGGGCCACACAGCTCTTTAATGCCTCTAATCGTAAGGAAAGGGATGCAGGGCCTTACAGAAAGGCGGTGTCCTCAAGTTTATCTGTTTTCATTCTCCCCTTACCAGACCAGCCATGCTCTATCTAGTTCCACAATCTACATCAGCCCCCCAGAGCTTAGCTGTGCCCCTCTGTAGTCAAGGGACTGCTCTAAAGGTAGGGAGGAAAGTCCTGGAATCTTAGCCTCCGTGCTCTCTGCTAACATTGTTACAAACTTCTTTCTTCACAACAGAAGTGTCCTCCTAGTTTATCAGTGGAGGCAATGGGCTAGAAGACCAGCCTAAACATTTAGATTAGGGTTTTGTTTTGCTGTTACTGTTTTTGTTGTTGTTGTTGTTTAGTTGTTTTTGAGACAGCATTATATATGCAGACCAGGCTACCCTCAAGCTCTCTATATAAGGCAAACTTTGACCTCCTGATCATGTTGTCTCCAGCTCCAAAGGAATGTATACCACCACAGCGGGTGGGGTCTGTTAATTCAGACTGTCTTTGGAGGGAAGAGTTAGGGACCATGGTCCACCTTCCAAAAAGCAATTGCTAAAGCTTTAACATCAACTGCTTCTCCTAAGCAGGAAAGCATCTAAAAGCAAGTGAGTTTGGTCTAGTGCTACACGGTCACCTCAGCAGTGGCAAAGAAGCTACAACAGCAAATTTCAGTTTTGCCCACAATGTATTTGGCAATGTTTATTACTGTGATTGCAACGGTCTTCTATTAGTTCTTAGTGTCTAAGCGATATAAGTCATCCCATAATGAGCACTTCCCTCCATGAAAGAAGCTGTTGAAAGGCTACTTAGTTAATATGTGACTTCCTTTTTAAAAAAAAATATTTATTTATTATATGTAAGTACACTGTAGCTGTTTTCAGACACTCTAGAAGAGGGTGTCAGATCTCGATAGGGATGGTTGTGAACCACCACGTGGTTGCTGGGATTTGAACTCAGGACCTGTGGAAGAGCAGTCAGTGCTCTTAAACTCTGAGCCATCTCTCCAGCCCCTGTTATGTGACTTCCTTGACTGTTTGCGCTTGGACCTTTGGGTGCTGATGTGCTTTGCTCGGCTTCCTCTCAAAGTTCCTTCTGTTGTATGTAGATTTCAGCAAGCCAGTTGGAACAAAGTCAAGCAGAAAAACATGGACACGGTTTGCGCAAAGAAATCCTACTGATTCTATCACAGTGGTTCTCACCCTTCCTAATGCTGTGACCCTTTAATATACACAGTGCCTCATGCTACAGCGACCCCAACCATAGACTTATTTTTGTTGTTTCTACATAACTGTAATTTTGCTACTGTAATGTCATAATGTAAATATCTGGTATGTAGATGGCCTTAGGCTACTGCGGTGAGAGGGTGATTCAGTCTCAAAGTAGCCATGACCCACAGGTTGAGAACCCCTGTTCTAGGAGGAACCCATGCTCAACCTCACCTGCAACAATAGGTGATAACAGACATGCACACTAAAGGATGGTAGGACATGGTTTGCTTATCAGAGTGGGAAAGATCCAGAAGTTTGATGGCATATCCTGTTGGTCAGGAAACAGAGAACATAAGCGTTCTGTATGCTATTGATGTGCTTATGTGAGCATAACTTTTTCATATTAGGTATTTTGCCACAAACACTTTGTTCTAGTGGACTGCTCCGCTTGTAGAAATCTCTACTACTGGTAATGTTTACACAAGTATGAAGCAGTACAGCATGCTTCTTTGGGGGTCTGTGGCTTGAACTCAGGAGCTTCACACATGCTAGGTGTATGCTCTTAACACCGAGCCACATCCCAGACATACCACGCTGTGCTTAATAGAAAAAGATGGGGAACAACCCATAGGTTTATCAGTAGGGGTTTCCGGTGAGGACCAATTAGATACAGAACAAGAAACTGCATATGAGGACAGATACCTATGTGATGCTTCATAAAAACTATGTTAAACATGTAGAAAGATACACGGACAGACAACCAAACCTTAGAAGGAGCCGAGTGTGGTAGTCTATCCCAGTGGTCCCAACAGAGGGGAGACTGAGGCAGATGATCATCACTTTGAGCCCAGCCTCGGCTACAGACTGGAGAGATGGCTTGGTGGGTAAGACTGCTTACTCCTCTTTTGAGAACCCAAGTTGGGTTCCCAACAGCCACACAGGCAGCTCACAACCCCAGCTTCAGGGGATCTGATGCTCTTCTGGCCTCCCTAGGTACCTGTGTAAGTGTTCACACACACACACACACACACACACACATGCATACACATAAATTTAAAAACCTAACTCTTTAAGATAAACATAGACATTAAGTACTATAGATACACATACTTGTCTGTTGTGCATGCTTAAACTCTATCAGGAAGCACACATCAAAAAGCTGTTTTGATGCTCTTGAGAAAGGTGCCAGCTAGCTTTGGATTAGGAGCAAAAGGGCAATTTTTCACTATGTGTTCTTCCTTCCCTAGCTTTAGCAATCTGGACTACATCATTACTTATTCATGAAAGTGAAATTCTTTGAATACCTGCAAATAAGTCATAAATGTGACTTTAAAGAAACACATTTGAAAAAAAGGGGGGAAATCTTCCCAGGGTGCACTGTGGCAGATTAAGCTTGTGAGGGACGGACTCACTGAATGGACAGCAGGCTGAAGCTTGGGAGCACTTTGGCAAGGACTGTGTCTCAGTGGGGAGGAGAAGCCACAACAAAGTCCCCAGAGTGTCACCTGGGGTGAGGGACAGTGCATTTCTATGTGAGAGAAGGGGACCATATTTGGAAGGATGCCTGGAAGCCCGGCCACATGGGCCCAATAAGTCCCAGAGAGGAGCTTGGAGTTTGCTACCATGATGAGAAGACAGGATAGGCCAGAGCAATACAGTGGGCACTGCGATTGCAGGGCTTCAGGTAGCTGGGGTTCCAGAGAGGACAAATGTGGAAGAGAATGGGGAGGTAGCTGGTTTCTGCAATCGCCCCGGTGATGTGGCAGTGGCTCCGTCATGGCCAGATCTTGGAATGGAGAGATGGCTCAGTGGTTAAGAGCACTGGCTGCTCTACCAGAGGACCCAGGTTCAATTCCTAGCATCCACAGGGCAGCTTACAGTTGTCTGTAACTCCAGTTCCAGGGGATTGGATGCCCTCATACAGACAATACATGCAGGCAAAACACCAATGCACATGAAGCAAAAATAAATTAACTTTTAAAAAAGTAGGAACAAGGTTTGCTATTGGCTTTCAGATGGAAACAGCATCAGGGAATGATGATTTGGGTTTCCTCAGTTGGAGCACATGGTTGAACATCCTGAGTACCAGAAGCTTTCTGTGCATAAAGCACATATGTCCTGCCCTTGGGGAATTTACAATGGAACAGACAATCGGCTCTTTAGGAACTGTAAGAGCGGCTGTGGGCAGCACAGGTAGAGTTCTGGCTTGGGAGGAAACCTCAGGAAGAGAGGATCTAGGAGGAGAAAGGGAGGCCTGGCCTGAATAGACCACATTGAAAATAGGCTCTGGGGGCTGGAGAGATGGCTCAGGGGTTAAGAGCACTGACTGCTCTTCCAGAGGTCCTGAGTTCAATTCCCAGCAACCACATGTTAATGGCATCTGTAACATCTGTACAACCATCTGTAATGGCATCTGATGCCCTCTTCTGGTGTGTCTGAAGATAGCTACAGTGTACTCATAGAAATAAAATAAATCTTTAAAAAGAAAGAAAGAAAGAGAGAGAGAGAGAAAAAAAGAAAGAAAATAGGCTCCGAAGGCTGACAGAAACTCACTGTGTGAAGGATGGAGGGGGCTTATGGAGGGAGGGAGGGAAGAGTGTGTGAGCCAGAGAGTGCTTTTGTGACTTCTCAAGAGGGTAAAGTGGTTTTATGTATCTACCAAGGAGAGAGAGA